>NC_072420.2:42843154-43152154 GCF_028858775.2 Pan troglodytes
ATGGCTTCTCATTTTTTTACAACATAGATAGGCTGAGATATTTCCAAATCTTTAAGTTCTAGTTCTGTTTTGCTTAGCAATTCTTTCTTCAATCCATTATCTTTTCTCACATTTCACTATAAGCAGTCAGGAGGAACCAAGCCACTCCTTCACGACTTTGCTTGGAAATATTCCCAGCTAAAGATCCCATTCCATCTTTTACAAGTTTCACCTTCCACAAAACACTAGAACAGGAACACATGTCAGCCCAGTTTTTTGCTACTTTATAACAAAGATCACCTTTCCTCTGCTGTCCCACGCCATGTTTCTCATTTCCCCCTGAGACCTCACCCACATGGCCTTTGGTATTCCTACCAGCATTCTGCTCATGGTTGTCTGTGTGTCCTCTGAGAAGATGAATGCTTTCCCTCCAGCTCTCCTCTCCCCTTTCTGAGCCCTCAGCAAATTGACTTTAGTGCTTCCTTCACAGCTATCTCAGCTTTTTCTAGCATGGACCCCCAAACTCTTCCAGTCTCCACTCATCACCAAGCTCCAAAGCTGCATCCATATTTGTGGTTCTTGGTTACAGCAGCATCCCACTCCTCAGGGCCACTTTCTGTCTCAGTCAGCTTAGGCCGCCATGGGGACTGGGTGGCTCAAAAGCAACAGGCTCCCAGTTCCAGAGCCTGGGAAGTGTGAGATCAGGGTGGTGGCAGGGTCAGGGTCTGGTGGGGGCCCTCTTTGTGACTGGCCAACAGAAGACTTCTTGCTGTGTCTCCCATGGTTAGGGTTGAGAGAGCATGAACATGCTGGTGTCTCTCTCTTTGTATAGGGCACCAATCCAAACATGAGAGCCCCACCCTCGTGACCTTATCTCCTCCCCAAGGCAGCACCTCCAAATACCACCATATTGGAAATCAGGGGTTCAGCACGTGGATTTTGGGAGTCCATAGCAGAAATACACCCAATTTTTAAGTATCTGATACGTGCATTGGGAGTGAAAAAGGCTAGAAGCATTGTTTCATATATCTTTATTTTGTTATAATTTATCCTATTTTTTCGAAAGAGATCTTCCGCTTCTCTTTGTTTTCTGAATAATTTGGTCCTAAAGTCATGAGGTGGGCTGAGCAGGATAGGGGTCTATTCTGGCATGGGCAGGGCAGTACCCTGAGTCAGAGGAAGTGCAGGAGTTTGAGCAGGGTGAGGGTCGTGCTCATGGAGGGGAGGCCTGGTGTAGAGGTGAGAGCTGGGGGAGATTGGGAGGCATCCTTTGGTGGGGGCAGCTGACTCAGATTGTGTGTACCCCAGCAGGGGCAGGTGGGTACCCCACAGGGGGGCTGAACGCTGCAGCTCATGTCTATTCCTTATGTCTTTCAGGGTTCACCCAGGGCCCGAAAGCTTGTGTCTGGACCATTGAGAAAGACAACTGGACAGTTCTATGTGGATACGAACATGCAGGAGGAAGTCCATGCTTCCTAGCACAGGCCCTAGAATCAGAGTAAACGAGGTCAGAAGTCAGCTGCCCCACTGGCTGTGTGCCCTAGACAAGCCAGGGGCTCCTCTGTGCCTCAGTTACCTCACCTGGAAAATGGGAATCACTTTGGAGTGACCACCTTGTCCTGGTTTTAGCACTGAAATTCCCGCTTTCCAGGAACTCCTCTCCTCTCCTTCCCAGTCCTGGCAAAGCCACCCTAAATAATCCCCACAGTGCTAGGCGGTGCTGAAAGTAAAGTGTTGAGCACGGGGCAGTCACTTGGTAACAGGTAGTTACTGCTTTCATAATAATGGAAGCAGTTTACAGACATCTGCTTGGGAGAAAGTATGAAACTGTCCACCACCCACAGTCTGGAACTGCTAGGCTTTTAGAGTTTGTGGAGGCCTCGCCGACTGTCTCCTTCTCTTCTGCAGTTAGAGAAGGGCTGCAGGAGTGTTAGCGATAACTCAGCCAGAAAGAGAAACCAGTGTATTTCCTGTGATCAAGTCACACAGCCTAGGCTGCAACAGCGAGACAGCCAGTAGTTAAGAAGTTGGCTCTAAGACTGAGCAACCAGGAAGAGCTTTGGCTGTGGGCTAAGATGGAAACCACGAGCGGAAGTCAGACATAGCCCAGGGAGAAGGGGGCTGGGCGAGGCATTTACTCATTTAGAAATCTATCATCTCTCTCTCTCTGCCTACCTATCTATGTATCTATCATCTATCTATCTCTTTATCTATCTGTTCATCATTGATTCATTCCTTCCTTCATTCAAAAAGATGTCCTACATATGGTTGCTTCATATTGGTTGAGCTCAGTTATGTTGCTAAAAAGATTTTTTTTTTCAATTTAAGAGGCATGGACATTTTGCAGTGGATTTCAGTGGAAAGCTGATGTTTGTGGGTTCAGAAGTCAGTCCTTCCCACACGAGCTCCAGGCCCAACACTTGCATCTGCTGGGAAGCAGGTTGCAAGCCCTGTGAATGCTTCTGGGACAACAGTTCCCTGTCTCAGCCTCTGAGATGAGCTGTGCCATGGTGCACACTCTTGCAATGGGGTGGCACGAATATCGCAGTCAGCCAAGGATCCTCTGCTATCCTAGAATTCCCAGGAAACTCCCCTTGAGAGCTTTAATCATTTGTTTGCCCTTCAATAACTGCTTATGGAGAAGTTCCCAGACTCACTGACACCTATCATTTTAGGGGACAGTTATGAATGAAAAACACTTTAAATTGACAATGATTGGGCCGGGCGCAGTGGCTCACGCCTGTAATCCCAGTACTTTGGGAGGCCGAGGCGGGCGGATCACCTGAGGTTAGAAGTTCGAGACCAGCCTAGCTAACATGGCGGAACCCCATCTCTACTAAAAATACAAAAAATCAGCCAGGCGTGGCAGCGCACACCTGCAGTTCCAGCCACTTGGGAGTCTGAGGCAGGAGAATTGCTTGAACCCAGTGGGTGGAGGTTTCAGTGAGCTGAGATTGTGCCACTGCACTCCAGTCTGGGTGACAGGAGTAAAACTCCATCTCAAAAAAAAGAGAAAAGAATGATTGAATTGTTACATTTCAGTTATAATACATCTTTTAAATTATGTTGTAAATCAGTTGACAATATATTATTTAATGTCCCAAAATATATTAGTGTCTATACAACTTTGAAGAGTTATGAAGTATGGCAACGTAAAATTGCAGGAGCAACTCAAGTGCAATATACAGTGGCTGTAAATATACTTTGTAGCTAAGTTTTTCTGGACACGGAAGTGGGAAACATTCAACTTTTCAAAACTAGTGATTTCAGCTCTCTAGACTACACTTAATTTTGTGTACAGAAAACAAAATCTTTTCCCCAGAACATGACTGCCTGCTTTTTCCCTGACATTGCATAGATGCCATTTGGCATAGAACATTTTTAGATTTATGTGCCCAATTGTAGAATCCTTGACAAATAATGCTTCTAGTATGGACTTCTGAAAATGACCCAAGTGTCAGCTTGCATTTAAGAGCACATTTTTCCATGGGGAATTCTAAAAGTATGGCAGGTACTGACTTTCCCAGTGAAGATGTGGCCAGGGTTGGCAAATTCCCAGCACAGTGTCTCTGCCCCATTCCGTGGCAGACATCACTAATCAATCAGAGCCTCAGGCCCCGCTTAGTGTGGGCTTGGCTCCACAGGAATTAAGGCAGTGACAACCGTACTGGCAGATCGGACTGGGCATGTAAGATGAAGCCGAATGGCCTCCTCCTCAGGTGAGATCCTTTGTGCTGACGGGAGCTCTATTGGTGTTCGCTTCATCAGCCCTTGCTACACAGTTTAGAAGCCATCAGAGCTCTCAAGTCTCAACCCTCAGAAATGACTGTGTTAACCAATATCCTGTCATCTCCATCTCACCTCCTCGGCCCTGGGGTTACCCCCCTGGCCAAGAACCACCCTGTAGGTGATGCTGGGCCATACTTGCCCCTGCACAAAACCCCGCCTGGATCCCAGTGGACTCCTCAGCACCTGTGTGGCTGTGGCATGTGGGCTGCCAGAGATCTTGTGTGAAGGGAAGACCAAGCCTATAGCCCTGGAGGCCAGGGGCCAAATTTGGAATATTTTTCCAACACCCACAGTGTTGCAGAGCTCTCTATACTGAGTCCTACAGTTTGGTACCATGAGGAATTACAGTGAGGCAATCTATTTACAAATGAAACAAAAACAGGCTTTTATGGACTGGCCTGGGAACCTCACCCCTGCATAGATGGGAAAATGCATTCTCACTGCTGAACAATAAGCCCACGAAAGCACTGGCTCTCCTGGGACTGCCAACCCAGGATGGTGTGCGCTGCCTACAGACCAGAGAAGTGGACAGTGGCGCCTGCTGCAAGCTGCTGGGGCACCCGCTGCAGAGCTGCGGCTGAGGAGGAGGTGGGCTTTTAGCCCCAGCAACTTTAAAGATCCTGTCTCCAGTTCTCCGTCAGGTTTTATAAAGAGATCTGAATATTCGAAGTTTTTAAGTTAAGATTTCGATGGTTTCTAAAGACAAAACCTTTGCTATCAGGGCACATTTGTACACAGGGCCCCCAGTCTGACTTTTAAAGAGCAGCCAGGAGCCAGGAAGGCTGAAACGGAATCGCACTGTTAGTCCCTGGCCGCCTCTGGCTCTGCTCTGCTGGAAGGGCCCTGCCCACTGCCCTGAGCAGCTCAGGATCTCATGGGTTCCAGGTAGCAGGTGAGCTTTCTGTGGCCCCATACACCAGGTGTTCCATGCCACCTTGTGCAACCCACTCCACTCAGCTCCGCTTTCCATCCCCAGACCCCCTGCCATCAGCTGGAGACCTGAAGGTAGGGAACAGCTGTCCACATCCAGAGGTGACCGTGGGAGGTTCACAGCACACTGAGAAGGAGCATTCATCTAGACCCCGAGCTGTCCAACTTACTGCCTTCAAAACCCTCTGGACCCTGGGGAGACACTGACTAGGTTTGCTTTTCCTCTCGGCTCCCATGAGGCACAAATGGCCTTTTGGTTTTCCTGCGGCCACTGGGACTGTCCCAGCCATGTGGGCAGCACCTGGACTGTCTTGGTGAGCAGATTTGAGATTTGGTCAACAACAGTCTGTGATTTCTATCAAATGGCAGCCTACTACACACATATGCCTTTCAACCCCAGCTACATGAGATATTTTTATGTGGTTTTTCCATTTTCCACATCCTGCAATTATTTAATAGGTGTTGTGGATGTAAGATTCTGCTGCTGACAGTTGGGAACCTCTTAGGAGCCCTTTTCCCATGTTGGGGAGCAAAATGCTCTGCCCCAACGTGACTTTCTATGTTAGTTTGGCAGCGCTGTTTCATTTTCTGTCCCAGCTCATGCTTACCTGGCCTGCTGTGGACAGGCCTCATCCTAGCAGCTGCTTCTCTGTAGAAAACACACAATAGGCCGGGCACGGTGGCTCACGCCTGTAATCCCAGCACTTTAGGAGGCCGAGGCGGGCGGATCACGAGGTCAGGAGATCGAGACCATCCTGGCTAACACTGTGAAACCCCGTCTCTACTAAAAAAAATACAAAAAATTAGCCGGGCATGGTGGCGGGCACCTGTAGTCCCAGCTACTAGGGAGGCTGAGGCAGGAGAATGGCGTGAACCCGGGAGGCGGAGCTTGCAGTGAGCCGAGATCGTGCCACTGCACTCCAGCCTGGGCGACAGAGCAAGACTCCGTCTCAAAAAAAAAAAAAAAAAAAAAACCACACACACAATAAACATCCCACTGCCAACAGCAGCGTACATCCCAGAACTTATCGGCCACCAGAGCCTGAGACATTTGTTAACATGACAAGGTCAACGGCAGTGCAGAAAGTGAAGATCTTTGAGGAAGCAGGTGCGGCCGGTCTGCAATCATCTCAAGCCCTCCCAGGCTTACAAATGAAATCATGAAGGAGCCCGGTTCTCTCCAAGTATAAGCTCCCAGGAGAGGGGTTCCCACTAGGGGCAATATCTAAAATGGGTCATTGTTCTTGCAGACAAATTTGCCCGATTTGCCCCCGCTGTCCGGTAAAACAGAGGGGCATACATTCCAGGCGTGCCTTCACACATCACCGTGGCTCGTAGCCACGTGTCAATGTGGTTCATAGCCACGCCCGCTCACTAAATCACACTGCCTGGGCAGGTTCTCCAAAGATCAGAATATGGAAGGGCAGCATAGCCGGCCTCAGGGCAAAGCAGTGAAGCACTGGGCCCTGTGTTCGCTGTCTTTGGACCTGGCTGTCCGCTTCTTCCCTCACGCACCCTCTCCCCACACCTATTGTACAGAAACCACCATGTGTGACAATTTGTGACCTGCTTTCCCTGTTCCCACACCACCCCCTCTGGCTGCCTGCCGTCAAATCCAATTCCCCTGGCTTCCTTCTTCGTGTTCCTATTCCCAAACCCTTCTCCCTTTTTTTTTTTTTTTTTAACACCTTTTTAACACTCTTTTTGGAAGTGGGCCAGAGTCAGCGCTCAGGGCAGCTCTTTCTGTGAATTGAAAAGGACAGGTGCGTCAAGCCGGTGTAGATTTGCTAGACTCCCCACAGGGTCCTTCTTCAAACCTCTCCTTATTTTTATTAAGAAGAAAAATCCCCCACATCTGAAGCTCTCCCTTTCCCAGCTTCAGCCTGCCCTGCCCACCGAAGGCATTTGCAGTTACCCTGCTCTCTCCTGGGCTTTCTCCCTGGCTCCTGCCCAGAATATTCTAGAATATAGACTCCAGGAGGACTAGAAAAAGCAACTCAGTTGTTTGAAAAAGACTGCTTTGGAGAATGACATCTTTAATGCTAAAAACGCTAATTGTCATTAACTTCATTATCTTCGTTATTCTTTATTCATCAAGTTCTTTACATGGAAAGGACCATGTTTCCTCCAGGACTTGTACCTGACACCACCCCAACCCCCATTAGACAGCTTCCTCCACTGCTGCCAGAATGGCTTTAAATGGCAGAACACAGTTCCACAGCACACAGCACAGCTTGAATACAAACGCCCCTGAGAGGAGCGAGGGCCAAACAGCTGGTCTCAGATGCCAAGAGCAGGTTCTGAAAGGTAAGGAGAGGATGATCGAGCTCAAGGACATCAAAGATGCAGAGGGGTGGTGACCAGAGGAGGTCCCCGCAGGAGGCTCCGGGGGGCCCTCAGAGACACAGCTCCTGCCCTTCCCAGCATGGCCCAGGGTGCTCCAGCAGGGTGAAGCCCCCGCGGGCAAGCCACTCCCTTGCCTGTCATCATCCCAGCCAGCCACCACGCCACAGTCTCCACACCACAGTCTCCTTGCTGTTTTGTGGTTCTCAGACCTGTTGAGCTTTCAGCAGAGCAAGAAAATAGTCTGCGGCGTATTTTTCAGAGTGAATCATTTCTTATCCTGAGGTTCATCAGGAAAAAACAAAGCAAAACCCTCATCCTCATGTCCTCGTGGCCTGAGCTCATACACAAATCCTGCCTGCAATGACCTCAGACTGCACCAGCAGGTGAGGCCGGCAGTGAGGGCAGCCTGATGGGCTTAGACCAACAGACCAGGTTAGGAAAGCAGATGGCCACTTGCAGCAGGGGTGCAAAGCCCCTGAGGTATGTGTGCAAGGGGACTGGCAAAGCATTGCGAAAGAGACGGAGGACACTGACCATCAGCATTGCCACCTCCAGTGGCTCAGGACTGACCTGAGGCATGGCTCTCAACTCTGGTCACCCACTGGAGTCCCCTCTTCCTGGATCCCACACCCCAAGCTCCTGCCTTATGGGTCAGGGGTGACAGTCACTCCCCAGGTGATTCTACAGGGCAGCCTGGCTTCAGAACTGTGATGGCATCACACTCAGTCACTGTGCAAGAGGCAGGGAGGCCTGGCCAGTCTGGGTGGGGCTGGAGGGTTAGGTGTTCATGACAGACAGGGAGGGAGTTGGCACGCTCTGCCAGGGCTGACATTACGATGATACCATTTTCAAGAAGGAATACAGAAGTGCTGTGGGCACTTAGACCCAAGGAGCTGGTTCAAAATGTGCAGCCTCGGCCGGGGGCAGTGGCTCATGCCTGTAATCCCAGCACTTTGGGAGGCTGAGGCAGGTGGATCATGAGGTCAGGAGATCGAGACCATCCTGGTTAACATGGTGAAATCCTGTCTGTACTAAAAATACAAAAAATTAGCTGGGCGTGGTGGCAGGCATCTGTAGTCCCAGCTACTGGGGAGGCTGAGGCAGAAGAATTGCTTGAGCCCAGGAGACAGAGGTTGCAGTGAGCTGAGATCACACCACTGCACTCCAGCCTGGGCGACAGAGCAGCCCTCCATCTCAAAAAATAAATAAATAAAAAAAACCCAAAATGTGCAGTTTCAGACCTATTGAGTCAGAATGTGGACAGTGTGTTGGGCAAACTCTGGATGATTCTTGCACACATTCAGTTTCAGGTGCTCTCTGTCTGGGAGGCAGACTTGAATCGCCTGGGAAGATGCCCAGTCTCACCCCATCAGAATCTCTGAGGGATCCCAGGCTGTGGGCCTTGCCATAGGCAGGAGGTGGGGCATGGAGTTAGATCATCGGGAAAGGGCTGCGGGGAGGGATTCCGGGAGCTGGAGACCCCCTGGGCCAGGTCCCTGCAGGGGAACAGGAGGTGGATTTGAGAAGAAGGACACTGCATACCTGGGACTGGAGAGGCACGTGCCATCATCCCAATGCCTGAGGCAATGGAGCAAAGGGAAGGCAGGGACATCCCTCCGCTCCCCCCGTCTGTGATGCTGTGGCTGGGCTCACAGGTGCTGGGAATGCCCCATCATCACACTCAGCTGCCACACAGGAAAGGACAGTGGCTTGAACAGAGAACAGAGACCCTCAGTGTTTGGCCCTCCACCTCTCAGGAGTGAATCAAGCACACCTAAAGCGAGTTAATGTGGCTGGAGGCACTGATCACCCCCAGGCAGCCCCACACTCGGGCCTTTCCCACCCGAGGCACTCGTTAGAGGCGCTGGCAGCCTCAGCTGCCCCGGCTGGAGAAGCCACAGGAGCCAGCCAAGGGCAGGCGCTGCAGGAGCATGGGCGGATGACACCGATGATGGGCTTCATGGAGATGCCTGCAGACAATGCCAGCAGCTAAGGGAGCCGCACTGATCTCAGGCTGCAGGAAAGGTGCTGTCTCAGAAGTGGGTTCTGCTCTCCTCTGAGGGGCTCAGGCCCCTAGGGAGAGCTGGGGGTGGGGGAGTCACAACTTCTTATGGGGGGAGCTGAGAAATCCAAGTGCACCCAGAGGTAGGTGGCCAGAGAGCAGTGGCTGAAGGGCGTGTCCTGCTGGATGTGGATGGGCTGATTCAAGAAAATGATGAAAACAATTTTTATGTATAGACCTGATTTGCCCAAGACAGGTTCCCAAGTCGTTTGTGGAAAAGGAAAGACACCACCTGACTGTCAGTCACAGGCCGGTGACCTCACCACAGTTTGGGTGATTGCATTGCTGTTATTATAGACGGGTTGCAACATTCAGCTCCTGGCCTGGTTCCTGGAAATGGCATGCTGGGGACTCTAAGAAACGATGCACACGTGGGAAGACAAAGCTGACCCCAGCAGCAGGCTGTGGGTGACAGGCAGCGCAGCTGTGGGAGGCCAGCCTCACCTCCTCCCCTCTGGAAACGGCTGTGTGTTCAGGGGCCATGCTCCAGAGAAGGAAGTGAGCAGCCAAAGACTGGAAAGTAATGCTTGTAAATATGCTAAAAACAGAGAAAAGATGGACATGAGGGGTGCAAAGAGAGAGCATCCCAGTGGAGAACTGGAATCTGCAAAAGTCACCAATTAACATTCCAGAAGCACAAATAACTATTTGACATGAGGGTATTGCAGATGGCTTTAAGGAGCAGGCTGCATCTAGCAGAACATAAGATTAATATGCTTCAAGATGGATCAATAGAAAACATCCAAAGCAAATCATGGAGAGAAAAAAATGGTAAAAACAGAACATTATGTTGATATGGTCAATGCCAACACAGGTGTGACTGGAGTCCTAGAGAAAGGGGGAGAGTGGGGAGGGAGAGGGAGGGAGAGAGACAGGGAGATGCAAGATTTGAAGAAATGATAGATAAATATTTTCTAAATCTTATGAAAGACAGCAACCCACAGAGTCAAGAAATTAGATCCAAGCCAGATGAATAAGTTTTTAAAGGATTATACTCAGGCACAACATAGTCAAACTATCTCTAAACAAATCTATCAACTGTTATCATTAATAAATAATCTTAGAAAGTTCACTAAAATGTGAAAATTAAACAGTATTCTCTTAAATAAACAATAGTTCAAAGAAGAAATCACAAAGGAAATTGGAAAATACTTTAAAATGAATGAAAATAAATAGAAACACCACATACCAAAAGGTCCGGGATGCAGCAAAAGCAGCACTGAGAGGCAAATCTATGGCTGCCAATGCCTGTATGTAAAAAAAAATCTCAGATAAATAACCTAAACTTCCTCCTGAGAACCTAGAAAAAGGAGAGCAAGCTAAACCCAAAGCAAGCAGAAAGAAGGAAATAAAGATTAGTACAGAAACAAGTGATCTTAGCAACGTTGTGGGCTATAAAGTCAATATACAAAGGTCAATACTATTTTTTATAGACTAACACCAAACATTTAGACAGCAAGACTAAAATATATCATTTACAATGAGATAAAAAATATTAAATACTTAAGAATAAATACAACTCAAGATGAACAAGAACTCAACCCTGAAAACTTTAAAAAACTGCAGAGAGCTGGGCCTGGTGGCTCATGCCTGTAATCCCAGCACTTTGGGAGGCCAAAGCAGGCAGATCACTTGAGCTCAGGAGTTTGAGACAAGCCTGGGCAACATGGCAAAACCTGGTCTCCACTGAAAGTACAAAAAATTAGCCAGGTGTGGTGCACGTCTGTAGTCCCAGCTACTTGGGAGGCTGAGGTGGGAGGATCACCTGGGCCCAGGAGGTTGAGGCTGCAGTGAGCCGTGATTGCTGTACTCCAGCCTGGGTGACAGGAGTGTGACCCTGTCCCAACAAAACAAAACAAAACACTGCAGAGATAAATTTTAAAAGACAAATAAATGGAGAGCTATTCTACATTTATGGATCAGGACATTTAATGTGTTAAGATATCATTTCTCCTCAAATTAATCTATGAATGTGGCATAGTCAAAACCCCAGTATGCTTGTTTTCTTCTTTCTCTCCTGCTCCCTTTTTTGAAGACAATTGACAAGGTGATTCTAAAATTTATACAGAAATAACATCCAGAACAGCCAACACAACCTTGAAGAAAATTGGAGAACTTACAGTATCATATTTCAAAACTTAGTTAAAAACTACTGTAATTAAGATGGCGTGGTGCTGGTACAAGGACAGATAAACAGAGCAGTGGAGAAGAACAGATGGTTCAGAGATTTACCTTCCTCCCGTATACGGCCATTGGTTACATCAAAGAGCCAGTGCAATGAAGACAGGAGGGCGTTTTCAATCCCTAGTGCTGGAGACACTAAGAAAGCATTTGGAAAAAATGCACCTTTCAGCCTACATAGAAATTAATTCAAGATGCATCATAAACTTAAATCTGAAAATGAAAACAGTGCTGCTTCTAGAAGAAAGCAAATAAATGTATTTTCATATTCTTCATTTCTTCAGAGATTTCTTAAAGAAAATACACACATACTAACTATAAAAGTGATTAGATTTCATTAAAACTAAGAACTTCTGTCATCAAAAAACAAAGACGAAAACTGACATCATTACAAAATTAAATGGTCAGCCGGGCACAGGGGCTCACGCCTATAATCCCAACACTTTGGCAGGCCGAGGCAGGTGGATCACCTGAGGTCAAGAGTTCAAGACCAGCCTGGCCAATATGGCAAAACCCCATCTCTACTAAAAATACAAAAATCAGCTGGGCATGGTGGAGGGCACCTGTAATTCCAGCTACTTGGGAGGCTGAGGCGGTAGAATTGCTTGAACCTGGGAGGCAGAGGTTGCAGTGAGCTGAGATCATGCCACTGCACTCCGCCTGGGTGACGGAGTGAGACTCCGTATCAAAAAAAAGAAAAACAAAAAACAAAAAGCAAAACAAAACCTAAATGGCAAACTACAGACTGAGAAAACATATTCAAAATCCATCTGTGTAACAGAGGGCACCTATTTAGAAATATTAAGCAATTCTACAAACCAATACTAAAATCAAAACAATACAACTTAAAAAAAATGAAGCGGCACATCATTAATCAGTACAGAACAGCAAATTAAAACCTTGATGATATGATCATCACATTCCAATCAGAGTGGCTACATTTTACAGAAACTGACAGTGCAAAGTGAGGGCAAGCACGTGGAGCCACTGGAACTCTCACATTGCAGGCAAGAATATAAGTCGGTAAAAATTTGGAAAACTGGTTGATAGCATCCACTAGCATTAAGCACATTCTTGTCCCATAACCCGGCAATTTCTCTGGTTGATTTCACTCAACAAAAACGAATGTTTGTATCCACCAAGAGATAGATACAAGAATGCTAGTGGCAACTTTATTTATAATAGCCCCAAACTGAGAACAACCCAAATGTCCACCAATAGGAGAATGAAAAGATACTCTGTCACATAAAAGAGTAAACTATGGACTCAAGCACTAATGTGCATGAATCACAAAAACATATGAATGAAAGAAGCCAGACACAAAGTAGTAATACTGTATTCCAATTATATAAAGATCAAGAATAAACAAAGCTAATCTATGGTAATTGAAGCCAGAATAATGTTTACCTGTAGAGACAGTAATTGGTTAGGAAATGGAAGAGGAACATTTTTACACAATGCAAATGGTCTATATCAGGATCTGGATGGTGAATGTACAGGTGCATAGACATGTAATATTCATCAGACTTTACAGAAAGATTTGTGCACTTTGCTTAAAAAGCAGTCCTTACAGGAAGGAAAAAAAGGGCAGCTTCTGGAGCCACACCCACCTGTTTTGACTCTGGAATTGGGTACTTTCTTGCTGTGACCTTGAGCAAGTAAAATAATCTGTGCCTTACTTCCCCACTGTGAATAATAACAGTGTCTGGCTCATGGAGCTGTGATGGGGATTAAGTGAGTTAATGGATAGACTTCTGAGCACAGAGCACCTAATACAGCCCTCATCCCATTCATCCTTGTTACCAGGTTTCTGCTAACCTGCCTTCCAGGGCTGAGATCTCAGAGGCTTCACCAGCTCACTTTCCCCCACTTTGCTGCAATAATCATTGGCTAGAGGTATTGTGATATGGTGTCATTAAAGTTAATCTAGACGAAAATTTGATTTACCTAAAACTATTACACTGTAGACCTGGAGGAATTTCAGTTTTTGCTGTAATTGTTTTCAATGTGTGTTATAAAAAATAAATTCCACTATATTCACGAATGTAAAACTTATAATCTGACCAAAAGTGAGAGATGGGTAGATTTTCCTACTTGGGTCCTTCTGTGGACAGGTACTAGGTGCTGCTTTACGCCCAGCGACTTGGGAGGAAACAGAACTGCCCTTTAGTAACCCTGCTCACTTCCTGTTTTCTGCAGTAACAATTACATTAGGCAATATTATTACACATGGAATTGCATCATGCTGATTTTAAAACAATCCTCCCTGTAGCATCACACAGACACTGAATCATCATTTGTAGTTTGGGGGGCTTTACATGCCTGCAGTGGTGAAAACTGAAATTTTGTCCCACTTAAGGGAGTTTCTTCTTCCCTTTATTAATTGCAAAATAAATATATGTCACTTCAGAGGGCAGCAGCTGGACTACCTATGTTTGTGGGTAAGTCACTGACAAAATGCTTTCTAATAAGAAAATATTTTTAAATATAAATGTATGGAATAAGTGTAATTAACTAGATGTAGATTAAGAAAAATGTAAGCCACATCTCCTAGTTCAGGCAGCAATCATTTGTGACTTAAACTGTGATGTAAAGTATCTGTGACCTATACCAGTTAGACACCAAATATTGGTGAGCTGCCTGGATTTGGGAGATGCAGTGAGAATGAGTCAGAGCCCAGGACATGAGGGGGAGAAAGGGGGACCCTGAGGATTTGGGGTCCGGTGTGAGGATCCTGCACTCGGTTTCTGTGATGGTGAGTGCAGGGGAGTCACAAGTTCAGGTGGGCCTGCGGCAGGGCTGCCCATGGCCCCTGGTGAGCATGTGCGGCCAGCCGGGCCATGGGGGTGAGGCCGGCTTGGTGGCTTGGATTGCCTACTCCTCTGCAGGGTCCCAACGGGTTTCTAGATCCCTCCAGAGAAGCCTTTGGGTACATCCCATGGCTTCCCAGCCTCCCTGTCTCAGCCAGTGAAGAAGAATTCTGACCAAGTGTTGGGCATGAATACAGTCTTCCTGGAAGTGTGGGGCTTTGATTTTCAACCTTTTTACGTGCAGTCTTCATATATCAGGGGTCCCCAAACTTTTTGGCACCAAGGACTGGTTTCACAGAAGACAATTTTTCCATGGTTTGGGGGTGGGGTGGAGGGATGCTTTCGGGATGATTCAAATGCAATACTTTTACGTTGCACTTTTTAAAAAATTTTTTTTAGACGGAGTCTCCCTCTGTTGCACTGGAGTGCAGTGGCATGATCTCAGCTCACTGCAACCTCTGCTTCCTGGGTTCAAGTGATTCTCCTGCCTCAGCCTCCTGAGTAGCTGGGACAACAGGCATGCACCATGACGCCCAGCTATCTTTTGTATTTTTAGTAGAGATGAGACTTCACCATGTTGGCCAGGCTGGTCTCGAACTCCTGACTTCAAGTGATCCACCTGCCTCGACCTCCCAAAGTGCTAGGATTACAGGCATGAGCCACCACGCCCGGCCTACTGTGTTTTTTGTATTTTGTTTTGTTCTTATTTTATTGTTTTTCATTTTTCTTACGTCCTGAGGTACATGTGCAGGATGTGCAGGTTTGTTACATAGGTAAACGTGTGCCATGGTGGTTTGCTGCACCTATCAACCCACCACCTAGGTGTTAAGCCCAGCATATTGTGCTTTTTTTTTTCACCTCACTTGCCACTATAAAGCCTGCCACCAGATGTAGCTTAACTGTCACTTGCCACTCACTGATAGGGTTTTGATACGTGTCTGCAAGCAGTTGATTTATTATGGTCTCTGTGCAGTCAAACCTCTCTGCCAATGTTAATCTGTATTTGCAGCCACTCCCCAGCACGAGCACCAGCACCTCAGCTCCACCTTAGATCATCAGGCATTAGTTAGATTCTCATAAGAAGCGTGCAACCTAGATCCCTTGAGTGCTCAGTTCACAATAGGGTTTTCACTCCTATGAGACTCTAATGCTGCCACTGATCTGACAGGAGGGAGAGCTCAAGCCATAAAGCTCCCTCGCTTGCCGCTCACCTCCTGCTGTGTGGCCCCATTCCTAACGGGCCACGGACTGGTCTGCAGCCCAGGGGTTGGGGACTTGTCTTACATGACAGGGTGAACTACCCTGAGTTAATCTGAGTAAGCTGCATTCTGTCGACCTTCTTCCACTCCACCACAGCGCTACACCAACCTGAACTTCGCTTCCTGAGACCTAAGATTCAGCCCCGTGCTCAGCAGACATCAGGGATCATCGACTCTGTGCCAGGAGCTGTTCTTGATGCTGGGAACGCAGGGGTGGACAAAACAGAGAAAGCCCTGCCCTCAAGTGTGGTCAGAAGAGACAGGGAAGGATTTGGAAGCTAAAGCTCAGATCCAGACTGGGCTTGTTTCAACTCGTTCCGTGGGCCTGATGTAGTCTAGAGATGATTCTTGGTGTGGGCTGTGGGAGCTCCTGCAGTGTAGTTTGGTGAGGGGCCAGCCCGAGGCAAACTGGGGACCTGCGTCTCCAGCCTTCGGCACTTCTGCCCTTCAGGGTCATCCCTCCAGGTGCCCCACCCTGGGGACTTGAACTCTGCCCTTGTCCCCCAAACCACCTTACCCTAATGCTGTGGTTCTCCTGGTCCATGCAGGGCGCAGTGTCCTGCTGAGTGTGCAGGTGCCTGTCCCTGCCCTCTGCAATGTCATCTCCATGCAGCAGCAGCGTTTACCCACGGATGGATCCCCACCCCTGGACCATGCCTGGGGACAGGTTTTGTTCGGGTTGGTCTGCTATTGAGTATGGAGGCCAGGGTTCCACTCCAGACCCCTCTGACTCCCCTCACCAGGCTGTTCCCAGAGACTTGTGAGGGAAGTTGACAATAAATATGTAAATTCAGATGGGTTTCATGTTAGTGAAAACCTGAATATTGAAATATTACAAACCTAGGGTTGAAGATCTCAGGCTGGTGGGAGTGCCTTTGTGCATGTATCCACCCACTTTTCCTTGCATAACTTTCTACACAACAATTCAGCACAGGAAGCATGGAGGAGTAAAGCCATCTGGGGAGAGATGAGCAGTGAAAACCGGGGGCCGGCAGGTTACAGGAGGGGTGTGATCTCAGGGTGCAACGCTGTTGAATGCATGCACACTTCCCTCCCCCCATCCCTCTCTCGGCAGCTCCCAGGCAACTTAGTCACCCCCATCTTAATCTTACTCAACAGTCACAACAGTCTCTCTCCCTTTTTTTTTTTTCGTTTGAGACAAGGTCTCGCTCTGTCACCCAGGCTGAAGTACAGGGGCGCGATCACAGCTCACTGCAACCTCTGCCTCCCAGGCTCAAGCGATCCTCCCACCTCAGCCACCTGAGTCGTTGAGACTACAGGTGCCCACCCACCACGCCTGGCTAATTTTTAAAATTTTTTATAGAGATGAGGTCGCACCCTGTTGCTCAGGCTGGTCTTGAACTCCTGGGCTCAAGCGATCCTCTGTCCTCAGCCTCCCAAAGTGCTGGGATTACAGGTGTGAGCCACAATGCCCAGATTTCAACAGTCACAGCTATCTCTTGGTGTAGACTGTTCGCTATTGGCAAAAGGACAGACACAAAGACCAATGGAACAGAATAGAAAACCCAGAATCACACCCACTCAAAGATACAAAGCAAATCAGTGCAGGAAGGACAGCTTTTCCAGCAAGCGCTGCTGACGCATTTGGGTATCCACGGGCAGAAAAAAAGAAGAACCTGGACTTAAATTTTCTTATACAAAAGTTAACTCAAAATGCATCATAGATGTAGAACATTTGAGAATTTTGAGAGTTCTTCAGGCATTATGAATCCTAATCCTTTGTTGGAGATGAAATTTGCAGATATTTTCTCCTGGTCTGTTATTAACACTTTTCGTCTTCTTAACAGGGTCTTTCTCAGAGTCAACATTTTTCATTTTGATGTAGTCCCGTTTATCAATTTTTCATTTTATGGGTCATGCTTTTGGAACTCTTTGGCTCCGTATCCTAAAGATTTCCTCCTAATATTTTTTCCCTGAAAGGTTATTTCACATCTATGATGCATTTTGAGTTAACTTTTATATAAGAAAATTTAAGTCCAGTTTCTTTTTTTCTGCCCGTGGATACCCAAATGTGTCAGCAGCGCTTGCTGGAAAAGCCGTCCTTCCTCCAGTGATTTGCTTTGTATCTTTGAGTGGGTGTGATTCTGGGTTTTCCATTCTGTTCCATTGGTCTTTGCGTCTGTCCTTTTGCCAATAGCAAACAGTCTGGATTATTGTAGCTATAAAATAAGTCTTGATACCAGGTAAACTGGTTTCTCCTCCTTTATTCTTCGTTTTCAAAATCGTTTCAACTATTCTAACTCCTTGGCCTTTCTTTAAATTTTAGACTACTCTTGTTTATATATACAGAAAATTTTGCTGGGATTTTAATAGCAATTGCATTAAACATGCATATTTTGTTGATCATTGATATCTTTACTACGTTGTCTTCCAATCTATAAACAGTATTTCTCTCCTTTTTTCTTTAGTTCTTTTTTTACTTCTTTTATCAGGATTTTGTAGGTTTTAGCATACAAGTCCTGTACCTGTTTTGTTACATTTACTACTAAGTATTGAATTTTGTTTGAGCAGTTGTGAATGGTGTCACGTTTTTAATTCCAGTGTCCATGTGTTCATTGACAGAGCATAGAAATAAAATTTATGTATGTTTATCTTGTATCCTGCAACCTTGCTTGAACTCACTTATTGTTTCAGGAGTGCTTTTGTGGATAGATTGGGATTTCCTAGGTAGACAATCATGTCATTTGAAAATAGAAACAGTTTTGCTTTTTTTTTCCTTTCCAATCTGTCTGCCATTTATTTCCTTTTCTTGCTTTACCACACTGGCTGGAAATTCCAGCATCATGTTGAATAAGAGTGGTGAAAGCAAACATCCTTGCATTATTTTTGATATTAAGGAGGAAGCATTGAGTTGCTCACTATTAATTATATTATTAACTGTAGATTTCTTGATGCTGTTTATCAAGTGGAACTTCTCTATTCCGATTTTTCTGAGTGTTTTAACCATGAATGGGTAAAGAATTTTGTCAAGTGCTTTTTCTGCATCAATTGGCGTGATCATGTGATTTTTTTCCTCTTTTATCTATTAATATAGTATATTACATTGATTGACTTTCAACTATTGAACCAGCCTTACGTCTCTGGAATAAACCCAACTTGAATGTGGTATATAATTTTAAAAATATATTCCTGACTCTGTCTGCTAGTATTTTGTTTGGGTTTTCTGTATTTATATTCATGAGGGCCATTGGTCTGCAGTGTAGTAGTCTTGCTGTGTTGCCCAGGCTGCAGTGCAGTGGCTATTCACAGGCATGACAATTGTGTACTAAGGCCTCGAACTCCTGGGCTCAAGAAACCCTCTTGCCTCAGCCAATGATCAACTATAGTATTTTTTAAAAATATTATATTTGTCTGATTTTGATACCTGGGTATGCTAACTAAATAAAATGAATTGAGAAGTATTTCTTCCTCTTCTGTTTTCTGGAGGAGATTGCCTAGAATTAGTGTTAATTTTTTAAAATGTTTGCTAGAATTCTCCAGTGATATCATCTGGGCCAGGAGGATTAGGTGTTGTTTTTGTTGTTGTTGTTGTTGTTTTTTTGAGTTTTCAAAACTAAATTCAATGTTCTTAATAGTTATGAGACTATTCAAATAGTCTGTTTATATTCAGTGAGTTGTAGTTTGCATCTTGTGAGGAAGTGGTTCATTTCATCTGAGTTGTCAAATGCATGATTGCAGAGTTGTTTGTAGTGTTCCCACATTGTCCTTTGGATGCTTGTGGGATCTGTAGTGATGTCACTTGCTCCATCCCTAATATCAGTAATTTGTATCTTCTCTGTTTTTCCTTTGCTCATCTTGCTAGAGGTTTGTCAATTTTATTGATTGTGGCCAGACATGGTGGCTCATGCCTGCAATCCCAGCACTTTGGGAGGCTGAGAAGGGCAGATCACCTGAGGTCAGGAATTCAAGACCAACCTGGCTAACATGGTAAAAACCCATCTCTACTAAAAATACAAAAATTAGCTGGGGGTGGTTGTGGGCACCTGTAATCCCAGCTACGTGGAGGCTGAAGCAGGAGAATTGCTTGAACCTGGGAGGCGGAGGTTATGGTGAGCCAAGATCATGACACTGCGCTCCAGCCTGGGTGACAGAGCAAGACTCCATCTCAAAAAAAAAAAAAGAAAGAAAGAAAGAAAGAAAAACAATTTATTGATTATTTCTAAGAACCAGCTTTGTGTTTCATTGATTTTCTCTACTGGCTTTCTCTTTTCAATTACATTGATTTCTGTGATTATTTGCTTTCTTTTCTGATTTTTCTCTCCTTTTTCTACATTCTTGAGGTAAGAGTTTCAATTATCATTTTGAGAGTTTTCCTCATTTCCAGTGTATATGAATTCAGTGCTATAAATTTCCCTTTCCCGACTGTTTTAGTTGTGTCCCACAAATTTTGATATTTTTATTTTCATTTTTCATGTATTTTTATTTTCATTTTCATTCAGGTAAATGTATTTTTATTGCCCTTCAGACTCCCTCTTTGCCTCATAAATTATTTTAAAGTATGTTGTTTGGATTCTAACTGTTCAGAAGTTTTTCTTATATCTTCCTGTTATTGATTCCTAATTTGATTTCACTTTGACCAGAAAACACAGTCTGGTGCCAGCCATGGTGACTCATGCATGTAATCCCAGCACTTTGGGAGGCTGAGGTGGGAGGATCACTTGAGGCCAGGAGTTAGAGACCAGCATGGTGAAACCCCATCTCTACTAAAAATACAAGAATTAGCCAGACATGGTGGCACACACCTGTAATCCCAGCTACTGAGGAGGCTGAGACATGAGAATCACTTGAGCCTGGGAGGTGGAGGTTGCAGTGAGCTGAGATCATGCCCCTGCATTCCAGCCTGGGTGACAGAGGGAGACTCTGTCTCAAAAATAAATAAATAAATAAATAAATAAACACAATCTGTACAATTTCAATTCTTTTGAGTTTGTTGAGGTTTGCTCTGTGGCCCAGAATATGGTCTAACTTGGTATCTGTTTTATGGATACTTGAATGTGCATTCTTCTGTTGTTGGGTGGAGTGTTATATAAATATTGATTAGATCCTATTGTTGAATAGTGTTATTAAGTTCTTCTATATCCTGGTACTACAGGCATGGTGCCACCACATCTGGATAATTTTAAAATTTTTTGTAGACATGGGACCTCACTATGTTGCCCAGGCTGATCTCAAACTCCTGTGCTGAAGCAATCCTCCTGCCTCAGCCTCTCAAAGTGCTGTCCTTCTTGATGTTCAAAGTTTCATTCTCTTACCATTTTATTTATGTTTAAATAACTTCATTTCATCATTATTTTAGGTTATGTCTATGAATGACACATTTTCTTAGTTTTTCTTTATCTGAGAATATCTTGATTTCTGGGTGGCCAGTTTTTTTTTTTTTTTCTTTCAGGAAATAAAAAATGTTGTGCTAATTCTTTCTGTCTTCTTCTATTGTTTTCAGTGAGAAATATGCTGTCATGTAAATTGCTTTTTCCCCTATAGGTAAGGTATTGTTTCTCTCTCATTCCCTTTAAGATTTCTTCTTTGTCTTCCGTTTTCAGAAATTTGACTGTAATATGTCTTGGTATAGTTTTATTTGGGTTTATTCTGTGTGGAGTTTGCTAAGGTTCTTGAATCTGTAGGTTTATATCTTTTGGTAAGTTTGAGAGGTTTTCAGCTGTTATTTCTTTGATTACTTTTTAACCCCTCAGCCGCACTTCTGGGCTTCTGTTAGATCTGTATATACAGTCCTACAGGCCCCTCAAGTTGTGTTCATTTTTTGTTCAGCTTGTTTTTCTCTGTTGTTCAGATTTGATGATTTCTATTGTTCCATTTCCCAGTTTATTGATTTTTTCCTCTGTCCCCTCCATTCTGCTATTAAGCCCATCTGCTGAGTTTTTAATATTGGTAATCCATTCTAAACTTTCTATTTTGTTCTTTTTATCTTCTATTTGTTTGCTAAGACTTTCTACTTTCTATTTTATTTTTTCAAGTCTGCTCATAATTGCTCACTGAAGCATTTTTATGACGGCTGCTTGTTAACATTTGTTGGATAATTCTAACACTGCTGTCATCTTTGCATTGGCATGCATTGATTGGCATCCATCCATTAATTGGCTTCTCTGACATCACTGTGGGAGGGGACGGGGGCACGGCACTGCCACCTTACTACCAGGCAAGGGTAGAAGTCCAGGTTCCCTGCTCAGCCTTTGTTGACACCCAAAAGAGGGGCTCCTCATTACCACTGGATGGGGTTGAAGTTCTGGCTTTCCATTTGGCCTCTACTGATACCTCCCTAGCTGGGGGAGGTAGAAGACCTTAACTACTGTTCCCCACATGGTCTTCATGACATCACAGGGTGATGAGTATCCTTGTTACCCTGGGTGGTGGTGAAAGTCCTGACTCTACTGGGTCTCCTGTCACCACCCCAGCAAGGTGGACGAGGAGCTTCTCATTAGTGCCCAGTGGGAGCAGAAGTCCAGACTTCCTAATTGGCCTTCTCTGACACATATATTATGGCTAGAAGAGTAGGAGTTGGTTTATGTGCCTAATTACAGCCTGAGGAGGGTGGAAATCTGAACTCCCCACTCTTTCTTTGCTGGCATGGGCAGACATTTGACCACAGTTTATTCTGGAATGTTTGGTTGAAGCAGAGAAGTTATTGTCTAAAAATTTTCTGTCCTCTAGGTTCCCCTTTTCCTATTCTTTTGGCTAGAGAGAGCAGGCTTTTGTTGGGACTTTTTTTTTTTTTTTTTGGTCTGTGCTCATTTGCATTTCCAGGTTTTCAGCTTCTTCAACTCAAAATCTGGGACATATGATGCAAAACAAAAATCTAGGGACCTCACCACAGTGTGGCTCTTTGGGTCCCAAGAACCCTGGATGGTTTGCCTTCCTTTTCCTATCTTCTAGAGTCTCCTTATGTTGGTTTTGTGTAATATCCAAGGTTTTGAATTGTGCTTAGAGGGAGAAGTAGGGAAAAATATGTCTATTCCATCTTCCCACAAGCCTGTCCTATGACCTTGAACAGATTGAACTTGTGCTCCTTGTAGAAATCTGCCCATTTGGAATAGGTTTGCCGTCTTCACCCAATAAATACCTGATAGCAGTGAACGTGTGGAAAAGATACTTAGCCAGGTGCTAGGAGACCTGGATCCTTTTTCTGGGCTTTATGGCCCTAAGGAGGTTACAAACCTCAGGGAGCCTCCATTTTCTTTTTTTCATGTAGCAGGATAATTTACTGAGATAATTTATGATGTTAATTTTCCCTGCTCTAGCAATTTTCCCCTCCCTTTAAAAAGTAGTCATGTCTTTTTTTCTTTTTTAAAATGAGTTGTTTTTCTCCTAAAGCCTTTAGGGAGTTGCAGGACCTGAGGCAGAAGTTTCCAGGCATGCAGAAGATAATCTCTCTAATCAAACTTTTGCTTTTGAAAGCTTAGGCTCCACAAGGTGACTGCCCCAGGCCCTCCTGGAGAGGAGGAATGCAGAGCTGGGGTTCTGGGGGAGGGAGGCAGGAGGGTCAGGAGAAATGTCTCGGAGCCTGGAAAGGGGAGCTGTGGAGTCTGCAGGCACCAGGAGAGCTCAGAGGTCTCAGGGAGGCAAGAGGACTTCTGCTCAGGTGATCAGGGGGCTGAGTCCACTGAACACTTGAGCTGTGGCCTTTGGAGCCATGGAGAGTTGATCTGGACCTGACCTGGGCTTGGCATGGAGGAGCTGCCTCTGAGGGACCAGGCACAGATCATCTGACTGATAGAAATAGCAAAATGTGGGCTGCCTGGTGCCTGGTGTGAAAGTGTAAAACCCATGAGGGTCCAGCGATGGCACCTGCCCTCCTACCCCACAGGGCATTCTGAGGCAAAATGCAATCATGCACATTACAACACTTTCTAAAGCATTCGAGGTTGTCCAAACATAACTCATGGTTTTTATTAAGCACCTACTCCAGCTAGGCTCCGTGCAGGGAATGATGTTAGAGCAAAGCAATATTAGTGAGATGCTGGAATTTATCATCTCTTTGGAGAGATAATGCATATACTGGGTGAAGAAAAAGCTAAGGGTTAGAGGGTCAATCTAGAAACTACTTGTAAGGATTTTCTCATAGAGTGGCTTTGGGCCTCTGACTTTTAACTTCCTTGTCAAACTGATGATCGTAATCAAGACTGCTTAGCTGCAAGTGACTGAAATCTAATTCATACTAGTTCAAGGTCAGAAGGGAGAGTAGAGGATCCGTAACAAAGAATAATAATAGTGAGCACCAGCATTTATAAGATGCACACTATGTGCCGGCCATGGCTTTCAAACGCTGACACCTCTCATCCTTGAAACAGTCTTCTGAGGTGAACAGGATGGATCATCAGCCCGCTTAATAGCTGAGGTCACAGAGGCACGGAGAAGAACGAGTTTGTTTAAAGAGCCGCCATCTGGCTCTGGGGCCCAGCACTTATCAAAAGTTAAAAATGGTTGCCCAGCCACTTGGGAAGGGCCAATGATGGACAATGGGTGTGAACTCAGGAGGGCAGGATGTAGGGGCTCCAGCAATGAAAGGGCTGATGAAAGGGCTTTGTCACTTCCTTCATCTCCGGCTCTACTTCCCTGGGGGTGTTTACTTAATTCCTAGCCAGACAAACACTCTCCTTACATCAATGCCAAAGGGAACAGGGAAAGAAACCCTCTCCCTCTTAGGGTCCAGGAAGTCCCTGCAAGAACTCTGATGGCCCTGCTGGGTTGTGTGTCTTTTCCAGAACATCAGTAGTGGCCAGAGGGATGGAATGTTCTGGGAGGCTCCAGGTGGGGGTTGAGTTTTATGGTTGACCACACGGAGTCAGGGGTGGGAGGTTCCTTGGAGGAAACGTGGGGTACACAGTGGTTCCAGTTACTTCCTAGCAGGTATCCGTTATGGGTGTGATGGGAAGCTTTTAATTATTTGTGGGAAGGAGGCCTCCAGTAATTTTCCGGTGTCTGTCTCTGAGACTTCTGTCTTAATCTTCAACTTTGTAGGTCATCTTGTGGCCAGATGTTATTTACTCTTTCTTCATTTGAAGAAATGGTTTCCTAGATCTTTCCCAGCCACTCTTGATTCCATGCTAATGGAAGAAAACAAAAGGAATTTGTCTGTAATACTTAACTTGTCTTGTCTTAACTTAATCTATGAAATATCTACTTGCAGTTTTTCCACTGAAACCATCTCTCATCATCTGTCTTGCCACCATAGCTTCCAGGCATCTGCGGCCCCCCTCCCTCCACCCTGCACTTCCCTCGCCTCCTTGATTTCCCTCATCTCATGGGCCCTCCTTTGCACTGACCTCCCACAGGCTGTGTGTGCTTGGTGAAGAAGGGGTCCTCTCTATAGCTGGGCTGGCTCACCAGAGGAAGCGAAGGAGCGTATCTGGATGCTGGAGGCAGAATACCATTGAAGTCAAGAGTGCCAGCAAAATAGGAAACAAACAGTGGAGATTAAGCATTCTCATTTCTTTCTTTCTCTCTCTTTTTTTTTTTTTTTGAGACCAAGTCTCCCTCTGTCGCCCAGGCTGGAGTGCAGTGGCGTGATCTCAGCTCACTGCAACCTCCTCCTCCCGGGTTCATGCCATTCTCCTGCCTCAGCCTCTGGAGTAGCTGGGACTACAGGCATGCACCACCACATCTAGCTAATTTTTGTATTTTTAGTAGAGACAGGGTTTCACCGCGTTGTCCAGGATGGTCTCAATCTCTTGACCTCCTGATCCGCCTGCCTCAGGCTCCCAAAGTGCTGGCATTACAGGTGTGAGCCACTGCACCTGGCCTCAGCATTCCCATTTCTTTCAAATGAACCAACACACAGAGTTGCTATTTGGTGTATCCAACCAGCCTTATGCTGCTGCCCTCCCTGATGACATGGTCTCTGTGTCTGACCCACTTTCCCAGGCTTCCGCTTGAAGGGCTAAGGCATGGTTTTCCTCCGCTCCTGTTCTTCTTGCTTTCTCCACTCACCTTTCCCTTCTTCCTTCCTCTCTCTGTCTCTACCTCTCTTCTTTCCTTCCTTTCTTTCTCCCTACTATGATCCAAATGTTGGTATCCTCCCCAAATTCATATGTTAGAACCTAATACCCATAGTGACAGCATTAAGAGATGTGATCCTGGGCCTGGCCTGGTGGCTCATGCCTGTAATCCCAGCACTTTGGGAGGCCGAGGCAGGTGGATCACCTGAGGTCAGGAATTCAAGACCAGCCTGGCCAACATGGCGAAATCCTGTCTCTACTAAAAATGCAAAAAAAAAAAAAAAAAAAAAAAAAATTAGCTGGGCATGGTGGCATGCGCCGGTAATTCCAGCTACCCAGGAGGCTGAGGCAGGAGAATCGCTGGAATCTGGGGGGCAGAGGCTGCAGTGGGCTGAGATTGTGCCACTGCACTCCAGCCTGGGTGACAGAGCAAGACTCTTTCTTAAAAACAAAAATCAAAAAACAAAACAAAACAAAACAATAACAAAAAAAGAGATGCGGTCCTTGGGAAGTGATTAGGCCATGAGGAATGGGATTGATGAACTTATTAAATGGTTTGAAACAGGTTGAAAGGAGCCCCTTTCCTTTCTACCACGGGAGGGCACAGAAGGCACACCTATGAGGAACAGGCCTCCAGACACTGCATTTTCTGGCATCTTGAATTTGGACTTCCCAGCCTCTAGAACTGTGAACAATAAATTTCTGTTGTTTTTAAGTTACCCAGTCTAAGGTATTTTGTTATAGGAGTCCAAATGGACTGAGACAGAAATTGGTACCAAGAAGCAGAGTGTTGCAGAGACAAAGACCTGCAGATGTGGAAGAGGCTCTGGAACTGGGTAATGGGCAGAGGCTGGAAGAGTTTAGAGGAACAGGCTCAAAAGGCCTGGACTGCCAAGAGTGGACATAAAGGGTGATCCTAGTGAGGGCTGAGAAGAAGACACAGAGCCTCCGAGATTATGTAAGTGGCTGTGATCAGAATGCTGATAGAAGTATGGATGGTAAAGGCCACTCTGTTGAGGTGTCAGACAGAAATGAGGAACGTGTTACTGGAAACGGGAGGAAAGGCCATTCTTGTGACAGACGGCAGAGGACTTGACTGAACTGTTTGTGTCCTCATGTTCTGTGAAAGTCAGAGTGGCAAGGGATGAACTTGAATATTTGGTGGAAGAAACACTCTAAACCATGTCTTGAGGACACTGCTTACCTTCTCTCCACTGCTTATGGTAAAATGTGAGAAGGCAAGAAATCAATTAAAGACAGAATTTTTTTTTTTTTTTTTTGAGACGGACTCTTGCTCTGTTGCCCAGGCTGGAGTGCAATGGCACAATCTCGGCTCACTGCAAGCTCCGCCTCCTGGGTTCACACCATTCTCCTGCCTCAGCCTCCCGACTAGCTGGGACTACAGGTGCCCGCTACCATGCCCAGCTAATTTTTTGTATTTTTAGTAGAGACAGGGTTTCACCATGTTAGCCAGGATGGTCTCGATCTCCTGACCTCGTGATCCGCCCGCCTTGGCCTCCCAAAGTGCTGGGATTACATGCATGAGCCACTGCGCCCGGCCTAAAGACAGAATTTATAGTCAAAAGGGAGGCAGAACTTGCAGAATATTCTCAGCCTGACCATACTGTAAAGAATAAAAAAGCATGTTTGGGAGATCGAGGGTGTATCCAAACTGGCGTTTTGGGCAGAGATTAGCATGGACAGGCAGAAGCCAGGTGCTGCGCATGAAGACAGTGACGGCATAACCCTGAAGGCGTTTCAGAGGTTATTAGTGCTGCCTTCCCATCACAGGCCCAGGGTGCCGAGGTCTGGGGGACAGAACTATGCCCACAGAGGTGCCTGGAGTGCCTGCAGGACCTTAGCACCTGCTGCAGTGTGTCTCCCTCAGAGGGCACAATCAATAAATCTTGGGCTTCTGGGCAGGGCCATCTCCATGGGTGTGTAGAGGGTAGGAGCTATGGAGGCATGGCTAACTCCATCTGGATTTCAGAGGATGCTTTGGAGAGCCTTGGGGTCCAGGCAGAGAACTGCCACAGGGGCAGAGCCACTGCAGACAGCCCCCACCAGGACAATGCCCAGTGGAGGTGTGGGGGCAGGGCCACCTGAAGACTGCAGACTAGCAGAGCCACTGACGTGCACCTCCAGCCTGAGAGAGCCACAGGCAGGAGACTCCAGCCCATGAGAGCTGCAGTGTGGGCTGTGCCCAGCAAACCCATGTAGGAGGTGCCACCCAGAGCCCTGGGGTCCTAAGTCCCTCCTTAGAGTGTTCAGAAGGTGGGACCATGGAGTCAAAGAAGATATAATGCTTTTTGCCCTGTTGGGTTTTGGACTTACTCGAGACCTGTTATCCCTTTCTTCTTTTCTGTTTTTCTCTTTCTGGATGGAAGTGTCTGTCCTGTGCCTGCCCCATCCTTGCATTTTGGAAGCACATAACTTGTGTGACTTCACAAGTTCACCACTGAAGGAATTTGCCCCAAGAGGACATTTACCTTGAGTCCCACTCACATCTGACTTAAATGATGTGTAGCTGGGACTCTGGGCTTTAGACTTTTTATGTGGTGCCGGGAACAATTTAAGACTCTGGGCCCTATTGAGATGGAATGAACATATTTGGCATGTGAGAAGACTGAATTTTGGAGGGCCAGGGGTGGAATGCTATGGTCTCAATGTTGGGGTTCCCCCTAAATTTATTTGTTGGGACTTAATGCTCAGTGTGATTAATACTCTGATAGTACTAAGAGGTGTGGCCTTTGGAAGGTGATTAGTTCATGAAGACTTTGCCTCATGAATAGGGTGGAGCTCTCATAAGACAGGTTGAAGGGCCCATCTCTTCCTCTTCCATCATGTGAGGACACAGAGGCGCCATCTATGAGGAACAGGCCCTCACCTGACACCAGAGATGCTGGAGTTTGACCTTGGACTTCCCAGCTTCCAGTGCTATGATCAATATATTTCTGTAGTTTACAGATTTCCCAGTCTACGATATTTGTTACAGCAGCCAGAATAGACTAAGACACACGTACACTCTCTCCCTCCCTTGGTCAGAGAAGCCAACAGGCCCGGGGCCAGGCTGACCAGAAGGGAGATCTCCAGGCCCAGCCCAAGGCAAGCTTGCCACAGGGATGCGTCTCGAGCATGAGCACCTGCTGTGTTGTCCCGGCCTGGGATGCCAAGGGCAAGGTGTTCATCCCTGTCTCTCCCTCCCTCACATCACTCACCACTGTCAGACAGGACAGCCATAAGCCCTCTTTCCTACTTACACTTGGGGCAGCATCTTCTGTTCTTAACTGGCTGGGAACTTTTATCTTCAGAGTCAGAGATCTGGGTTGTGAAAAGCAGGCAAGCAGACAAACATCTCTCTGCAGCCTCCTCCCCATTCTCCTACCCAGTTTCCAGAATTTGGGGGAAAAAATCCCATAAACTGTCGTACTTCATATTGCCATCAGGCAGCAGTGGGAATGGTGCAGAGAGGAGCTGGGCAGAGGGGCAGAGGGACAGCTTTCTTTGTTTTTTTGTTTTCCTCCATGAAATGGGGAGGTGTCAAGTGAGCAAGATGTCCATGGCCACACAGTGAAGCACAAGGCAGCCGAAGACACAGCAGGCAGGTCAGGTCTGTGTGCACATTGGCAGGCTGCGTGCAGACCAGCCTCGGCCCAGGTGGAGAAGCAGAGGGATCTGCAGGGGAACCTGGGATTCAGAGACCTGTTGTTGGGGTCCTGCAGAAGATGGGGCAATTCAAGTCACCAAGCCAGTCTCACCCCAATGGCCCAGTTGGTTACAGAAACTCACCAGGGACAAGGGGTCACCCCACCACAGGCCCACCTGGACATGTGACTCCCCTGCATTCACCCTCACAAGCACCAAGGGCAGGATCCTCACGCCAGAGGCCAAGTCCTCAGGGTGCCCCTTTCTCCCCTTCATGTTCAGCCTCAGCAGCTAGAAGTCCACAGAAATAAATCAGACACTTCTAAAATGGGACACCATAGGGAAGTCCAGATGGAATAAGAGTTCTCTTCCCACAGACCTAGACTTCCATTGACTCCACTTGAAGTCAACTGGGTGATGCTGTTGGCTGCAAGTCAAGGCCAACATGGGCTGTGCTAATAGATGCAGACCCTCTAGAGGGAAGGAGCACATCACCCTGGCCTGTTCTGTCCTGATCACACTGAATAGGTGTTCTTTGGTGGCCCTGAATTTCATGAGGGACACGAGGAACTGGCACCCATCCCGAGAAGGGGAAAGTGGGACAAAAGGGCATCTTCTAGGAAGCCACATTGGAGAGACTGAGGGCATCTGGTCCAGAGAACAAGGGTCTGGAAAGAACATTGGTGCCATTATTGGCTGGCCAGGGCCTACTCTGGGGAGTGACTCCATGTTGCTGTGGTGCGCAGAGCAGTCGGGGTGACAGGGAGTCCAATCGGACACAGGTTCAGTTTGCTAATGGTGACAACACTTAATAATGGAGTGGGTTGCCAGTTGAGGTAGTGATATAGTTTGGCTGTGTCCCCACCCAAATCTCATCTTGAATTGTAGCTCCCATAATTCCCACATGTTGTAGGAAGGACCTGGTCAGAGATCACTGAATCATAGGGGCAGGTCTTTCCCATGCTATTCTCATGATAGTGAATAAGTCTCATGAGATCTGATGGCTTTATAAAGCAGAGTTTCCCTGCACAAGCTCTCTCTCTTGTCTGCCACCATGTGAGACATGCCTTTCACCTTCCGCCATGATCACGAGGCTTCCCCAGCCACATGGAACTGTGAGTCCGTTAAATCTCTTTCCTTTGTAAATTGCCCAGTCTCAGGTATGTCTTTATCGGCAGTGTGAAAATGGACTAATACAGACAGGAAGTGGCTCCCCACTGGACATTATCAGCTGTCAGCAATGCCTTAGCAGAAATTTCTTTTGGGGTTGGGACTAAGCTGGTCCTGTCGAGAGCTCCCCTTGCCTGGTTGATCCTCAGGGTTCTACTTAGAATGCCTCGAAAGGTCTTGGCTGGGCACCCATGCCCAGTCTTTCTGCAGGGTCCCATTGGGGTTAACCTTCTCATTTCATCCCATGTGAACCAGGCCAGACCCATCAGGGTTTGGCAACCCCCTGATGCAGTGGTTGCTGCCAGGTGACAGGAGCAAGCCTGCAGCTGCTGGGGGGCCATGCGGAGACAGTCTGCCAGAGGGGAGACCACCTGGGGAGGCCAGAGCTGTGAAGACAGCAAGAGACCAGGGGCTGAGGACAGAGTAGTAAAGGTCTTTGGTCCCAGTAGTCCTGAAACCACTGCACTCCGAACCTTTCTGTACTTGGCTTAAGCCAGTTGGAGTTTCTGTCCTTTACAACCAAGAGCCTTGATAGGAACGGCACAGACCTGTGCTACGCTACTGTTGGCTTCTTCCCCGATCGGGCGCTGGAGGGGAACACAGCAGTGACTAGAGTGGGATGCTTGCTCGGTGCTGGGCATGCTAGAAAGTGCTTGCCTTGCCTTATTTCCCACTTGGTGGGGATTTTGACCCCACTGTACAGACAGATAAGTGAGGACCCTTTCACTTATCCTGCAACAGAAAATCCAGCAGCCAAAGCCAACAAGGGCCCAGCATAGCATCTTCCCTCTCTGACTTCATCCTCACGCTCCACACACCATCCCCCGGCCATTCCCAGCAACCCAGTAAGCACTGCCTCACACTTCCAGTTCCAGACCAGCCAGGATGGCCAGGCTGGATGGGGGCCATCCACCAGCTGAAGCCAATTGCCTATTCTCGAGCTGAAGGTCGATCAATCCTGCATAAATCTTCGGGCAGAGAACTGGGGGGAGGTAGAAGAGGGGGAATGTCTAGAAGGAAATTCTGGGCACATTCCTGGAAGTGAGGAGGATGGATATTGGACAGAAATTATGTCGTTGCAGGCACCCTCACTTGCCCTGGCCACATGGACAGTTCCTCCCCGGCTGTGTTCCGTGCCTCCTCTCGTGCTCCAGGGCCCGTCTGTTCCTGGAGCAAGGTGGGTCCCAGGGCTGGGCACCAGTCCCCATCTCCAGCCATCAGGCACTTTCCTCTCTGTGTTTTGGCGTAAACGCTCCCTAGGTTTGTGGATCTGAATCCTCTTCCCAACACACTCAAGCTTTGCTGGCCTCCCTGCAGTGTATGTTTAAGGCACCACACGGCCTCCGAGGCCTGGCACCCGGGCAGTGGCACCTGGTAAACACAGCAGTCAGATTTCCTCATTTCAGCCAAGTGTAAAATCAAGGTAATGGATCTACTCTTTTTTTTTTTTTTTTTTTTTTTTGAGACAGAGTCTCACTCTGTCACCCAGGCTGGAGTGCAGTGGCTCAATCTTGGCTCACTGCAAGCTCCGCCTCCCAAGTTCATGCCATTCTCCTGCCTCAGCCTACATAGTAGCTGGGACTACAGGTGCCTGCCACCACACCTAGCTAATTTTTTGTATTTTTAGTAGAGACGGGGTTTCATCATGTTAGCCAGGATGGTCTCGATCTCCTGACCTCCCAAAGTGGTGGGATTACAGGTGTGAGCCACCGCGCCCGGCTGGATGACTCTTGAGACAACACCATTCAGACAAAGGCAAGGCCTCCCACTTAAACTCATAACCGTGTCTCCTTTCTCTCCTTCGATTTGAGCGGCAGAATTTGGTTACAGTCATCTGACCTGTGGGTGTGAAGTCCACCTGCCTGGCATAAAAAGCTGTGCCTCCTTTCTAGGTGAGGAGAAAGACAGAGACCTGGCTCATCTGAGGTGTGGTTGGGAGGGGGGACCCAGGTGTGCTGGAAATGAAAAGAAATGCATTCCTGTTTTTCGTCCCAACATGCAAACAACTGAACAAAAGCATTAGGGCCTGAGACTGGGAGTAAAGAATTCCTTGTCACCATGGATACCAGGAAATGGCCCCACTTATATATAATAAGGGCTTTAGAGATGCTGGACCATCTGATATTCCAGCCTGGGGCCACATGGGAGTGTGCCCTGGTGTTATTCCTTATACAGTTCCATGAACACAGCTATGGCCGGGTTCTGAACACGGCTCTGGAAACACCTCTGTCTGCGGAAAATGAGGCTTTTCTGTTTTTGTTCGGGGGTGAACAGAGGGCAGAGGCCTAGGCATCTTCACTCAGCACCCCTTTGTAACCCAGCACTTAGCACCATGGCTGGCGCACAGCAATGTCATATGTGTGAGTGCACCCGCTGCCTCACTGCCAGGGGTCACCCCACACCGGTGCTGTTGGGGGCGTTGGAGTGGTTATCTCTTCTTTAGTTCTCAAGCTCCTACCTGGCAGAGAGCTGCCCAACACCGTCGGGGTGGGGGGGGGGGGAGGGAAGAAGCAGCAGCAAGAAAGAAGCCCCCTGGCCCTCACTCTCCCTCCCTGGACGCCCCCTCTTCGACCCCATCACACAGCCGCTTGAGGCTTGGAGGCAGTGGATTTCCGAGCCTGGGAACCCCGGCGTCTGTCCGGTGTCCCCGCAGCCTCACCCGTGCTGGCCCAGCCCCCGCGAGTTCGGGACCCGGGGTTTCCGGGGTGGCAGGGGGTTCCCATGCCGCCTGCGAGGCCTCTGCTGGGGCCGCTCCCGGAACCTGCGCTTCAGGGGTCCTGGTCCGCCGCCCCCAGCAGGAGCAAAACAAGAGCACGCGCACCTGCCGGCCCGCCCGCCCCCTTGGTGCCGGCCAATCGCGCGCGCGGGGCGGGGTCGGGCGCGCTGGAACCAGAGCCGGAGCCGGATCCCAGCCGGAGCCCAAGCGCAGCCCGCACCCCGCGCAGCGGCTGAGCCGGGAGCCAGCGCAGCCTCGGCCCCGCAGCTCAAGCCTCGTCCCCGCCGCCGCCGCCGCCGCCGCCGCCGCCGCAGCCGCCGCAGCCGCCCCCGGGGCATGGCCTGTCTGATGGCCGCTTTCTCGGTCGGCACCGCCATGGTGAGTGAGCGAATCCTTCGTCCGCCGGGAACGGTTTTATTTTCAAGGAGAGCAGGAAACACACAAAGACTCGCAAGCTCGACCTGACACCCCTCCCTGGAGCGCGTCCTCTGGGCGCTGACCCAGGGCACCCTAGAGTGGCGCCCGGCTCCGATCGCTGCCCCTGCCCCTCCGCCCGGGCCACCTGGAGCCTCGGGATGCCCCTTGCACCGGCAGAGAGCACGGACTAGGTGGAGGGGCCGGGAGTGGGGCGGGGGCAGCGAGTTGCCCTACAAGTTGGACCTATGGCCTTGACCTGATGGCTTCTGGGCGGGGGGCGTGGGGAGCTGGGGACCCGGAGCGCACTGGGGATTGGGGAGGGGCCGCAGCTTGGGCCGGAGGGAAGAGGGGACTTGAAGAAGGGGAGCCCCGCGCGTGCGGCTGTGGGCTTGGGGACCGGGGACTTCTCGCGCCATCCCCAGGAACGCCAGGCAAGGTCTGGGGGAACAAAAGAGGAAGCTGCCCCCAGAGAGCCGGAGCCTGCGACTGCACTCCCGGGGACACCCTCTCCCGGACCCACTCGGGGAGGCGGCGGCGAAGGCCCGGGGAGACCCGCGAGGGGCAAGCCCGGATTCCTGCCGGCCGCCTTTCTGCGCGCGCCGGAGAGAGAGACGCGGTGGGGACAGGGATGCGCATTTCACTTCCCCGAGCTCCGGAGAGGGATGGCGGGGTGTCGGCGAGTTCACTGCTGGACACAGTTACTGTAAGTGCTGTTCCCAGGGGTGGTCAGGAATCTCCCTTTCTGGTTTTCTGGCATTAGGAACAAACAACAAACCAATCATCAGGCCTCCAGCCACCCACCTCACCTTATCCTAGCGCCCTTCATGTCTACGCCCAGCACACCAACATCGTATAGGTAGCTAAAGTACAAATGGAAAGTCTTCCGTATTCCACGCCGTGTATCTGTGTAGTTACTACCCTGATATTACTTCCCCGAGGCTGTAAGCCCACAGTGCATGGCACGCTCCGGGGCTCACCCCGCCCCTCCCCTGTATTTCATTTTTAGCATCCTGTATTTGAAGTCAGCAGGGCTCAGCAGGATTTGACCGATAGTTACCTCTTGCCTTGCGCTCAAGAGAAAAAAAAAAAAAGGCCAGGTTTCTGCGCATGCTCCGCTGTGACAACTGCATCCTATGATTCCAAACAGGTTACTGTAGAACATACGGAGCCTCGCCAGCTCATTATATAATGATTTTGTGTAAACGATAGAATGGGGCCGCAGACATGGCCAGGCGGTGGGTGGAGGAGGGGAGAGCCCGAGCTGGAGACCCGCAGGCTGACTCCCCTCTCTGGGCTGCCCTGCCTTCCCTGCGTGGCTTCTACGTAGAAGAGGCAGTGAACAAAACGGAAAAGCCGTTTCCCTCCCGGTGACACTTGCTTTTCTCTGGTTGAATCTTTGGGCAACACTTGGGAATTCTGCCTTTTGCACTTGTTCATCTATTAGGATTTCTAAATGAGGTTGACCATGGAAAATTAAGGAGGTTATTGATGTTAGTTGCAGGTAGAGAAAGTTATAGATCTTGTATTAGATGCTAGTTAACTCTTGAATTCCTTCTAGAGCTGCAAAGGTGGCTTGGTGTGGGTTTTCCTATAATGGACATGTGGAAAAATAATGAATCCGATGTTTTAAGGTACAGATTTTTAATACCAAGTTTTTAAAAATGTTATATTATCATTTGATAATATGCCCCCGGAGCTCAACTGTCTTGTTATCACGTGGAGACAGTAACGGCTGGGCTCATTGTTTTGGAGAACATTATTTTATTTTGAAAATTATTTTCCTCTCTGAAAACTTGGTACTTTGAAAAAAGTTTAAACATTTCTATTCATGCACAGCTGTCCCACCCTGAAAGCAATAATCTGATGGTAGAAGCTAAGCAGAGTTAGGCCCCGGCTAGTCCTTGAATGAGAGACCACCTGGGAATTCTGGGGGCTGTAGGGTTAAAAGAAAAATAAATTAAAAATTAAATAAATTCTGGCCAAGTCATAAACAAAGACCCCTTCAGAGATACCAGGATCTTAAGCTTTGCTTTTCCTTCACCTCCCTGCCCTGGGGTCCATCCTGGTGTGGACCCTCTGAGCTGTGAGTCAAAGGAGGTACTTGGGGGTGAGCCAGGCACTCGGGGGAACATGCTGGAGCCCCTGAGTTTGGTGGGCATACAAGGGGTGGCAAATGCGTCCAGTGGGAGGGTGGTATTTGGAGGTGTTCTGGGATTCCGAGTGACCCCTCAAGTGCGGTCTGGTCTCTGGCTCAGTTCAGGGTATGATGCCTTTGGTATTTTCTTCTGGGCAGTCGCCTTGAGGGCTCTTGGTCAGTGCATTTTCCTCTTATGTGCTTAGGATGCTTAGGCGGGTACCAAGGCTGGCAGCAGTGAACCAAAGAGAGAAGACAGAGAGCTGCATGCTAACTGTGCTGCTGACTGGCTCCTCTTCCTGTTTCCTGACTTCCTCCTAATGCTAGGAGAAAAAGTTTCTATCTCTGTGTTCCTGGTGGAAATGGAGTGAATGCGGCTCACCACGGCCTGTGGGTGGCTTACTGACTGCTACAGACCCTCCCCAGCTAAACAGGCATCTCTATCTGCCCAGGATTCAAACTGCAATCACAGGCCACTCTGCTCAGCGCCCAGGAAAATATTCCCATGAACAGCAGCCAGGAACAATCCAAACAGGGTCTCTTTGGCATTCCACATCTATGAATGAACTTACTATGACGTACAATGTATTGTGCAGCACAAATCGTATGTGGCCCGGTGCGGGGGTGGGGGAAGGTCAAAGACAATGCTTCAGTAGGATAGGGAAACAGAAGAGTGAAAGGAAAAAATGAAGAGAGAAGATGCATGTGTTTTAATTTTAATGAGCTCAGGAGGCTAAGGAGAAACTCGCTGTAACCTACATTGCCAGCAGCTCTCATCGGAGGATGTGTTTCCAGAGAGCTGGTCTATTTCAGACTGACAGGCCACTGCCTCGCATCACGCAGTTTTCATGATCTTATTAATTGGGTGAGGCTGTTAGACGCTGTGGAGGAAAGGTGGTCAACTGTATGCATTGCTTTGCTGTTGGTTTATTTGGGGATGGGGCTGTATGATTTCCTTGGTGTGGATTTTCCTATAATGGACAAGGGCTGAAAGATGCCGAAACACCCACAACTCACCTGTGGAAGGCTAAGCAATAGTCAAGGGCCATTACAGAGGCTTGTGGTCTCAGACCTGGAAGCATCTCAGAGCAGGGCCCCAGCCTGGCCACGCCCTAATCATGGGGTCTTAAGCAATTCAGACCATGTCTCTGTGCTTCCGATACCTCCTCCGAAATGGAGGTGGTCATCCCACCTCCCAGCACCCCTGTCCCTGTTAGAGTTGTGGAGGTAATAAGAGGCATAAACTATATAGGTTAGAGTTTAATAGTCACATGGTAATTGCTGGATCAATAAACACTATTGTTTATAATCACTTACCTAGCATGCACAAGCCATTATTATTTAATACTTTACATTGCAAGTACTTGATTCTGGCTTCTCTCTTTCTTACTCCCAAATCAGTTTAGTCACCCAGTTTTATCCTCCTGGCCTGTCCCCTTTCCTTCACCCCCACTACCACCAGCGGATCCAGGCCACCATCACCCCACCTGGCTCACAGCAGGAGACTCTTCTGCAGTTCTGGTTCTGTTATTCCCTCGGGGCTCCCCAAAGATCTCTAGATAAAATGCAAAACCCTTAACCAAGTTGGCAAGCCCTTCCCCATGGGGACCTTGTTTGCCCCTCTAGTCTCATCTTATTCTAAAGCCCCCTACTCTCCTGCCCCGACCCTACCAGCCCAAATCCACGCTCCAGCCCCCGCGTTTCTTACAGGTCTCTGAACGCTTCACTGTCTCATGCTGGTGGGACTTTGTCTATGCTGTTTCCTAGCAGAGGCCACCAGGAGCCAGCACCCCTCCATGTCACCTTGCTAAACTCAGCTAAGATTCTATTTCTGCAGAAAGATTTCGTCCTGCGTCTCCCCATCTCAGGGTCTGTGTTGCGTTAGATATCCCTTCTGAGTTACCCATAGTACGCGCTCCGCCTGGCTCTTGGCTTGACCTATTGTAATTAGTTGGTCTTCCTCAAAATGAAAGAAGCAGATCATAGGCACACATGGGGAAAATGCACCCACCAAGAGTCCTCAAGGCGACGGCCCAGAGGAAAATAACCAAAGCATCAAGAAGCACAGCTGAGCTTCTCAACAATCTGGAGGCACTTATGCTTTCCTCCTGGCTCTTGCCTTAACCTATTGTAATGAGTTGCCTGTTTTCTTGCCTGGGGCCAGATCTTGAACTTGAGCTTGCCAGGTCAGGGGCTATGTCTGCCTGGCTAATTGCTGACCCCAGGGCTTTATCTGGTGCTCAGTTTGTCCAGTGAATGAGTGAGTGAGACAGTGAGTGAGTGAGCAGATAGTGAGTCTAGCAGAGAAAGTCAGGGTCTCATGATAATGTAGATGGGTGGTGTGGTGGCCATTCACACTGTATTAGTGTGGGCTTCAGCCACAAGAAAGAAGCATCTGTCCCTGGGCTTCAGCAGGGGCCCCACACCTGCAATGGGTGCCTGGGGAGAGGGTGCAGATGTTGTGTGGCAGCTGGCCTCCTGGGGTGGAGGTGGAGAGGACCCACAATGGGAGAGAAGTTGCTCGAGCCCCCTAGGACTTACCCTCAACTGCACACACAGCCATCGGGGGTCACGTGGCAGAGCCCACGTCTGCCAGCAGGATTGGGAAGAACCCAGCATGTTCTGTGTCTTTACTTGTGTGGCAAGGTGGGGATGGAAATGGACACACGGAACCAGGCCTAGAGCGCATTGTCTTGTCCCACAGCTTTGTTGACATCCCCCCTCCAAAGCCCAGATTTGGTGCTTTGGGGGCTCTTTTGGAATCAAAGTGAGCTCTAAACACCTGGGGCAGCAGCATGGGACCCCAGAGGGCAGGCTGAGGGGCATGGCGCAGCAGCTCCACCAAGAGGCCCTGCCACAGGGGCATTGGGACCAGCTGGGAGGAGGCTTCGGGGTCGCTCCCTTGGAGTCTGCATCTTATCATCACACCAGACCCCTAAGGAGGGCGGATCCCTTGTCAGACACACATAAACCCTCCCAGCTCTGTTCGGGAATGTGGGGAACCCACTTACGCTGGCATCCAAGACACCCCACATGCCCGGGACCAGCAGACCAAGCTCAGCTTTGTCAGAGTTTCACTTGGCACCTTTAGTTTTAGCCACACAATATTATAGCCCAGGAGCTAAGTTTTGATTTCATGAAGGACTTCAGAGGTAGAAGATGCCTGGGAGGGGTGTGTGTGTGCTTTTGGCACTGTGAGATGTTCTCTCTCGATTTGGAAGACAGCAAGAAAAAGCACAGCAATTTGCTCCCCCAGGGTTCTTCTGTGTTTTGAAGGTACCTGAAGCTTATTGATTTGCTCACGGTTGCCAGGCCATTGAAAAAGGATATTTCTTTCTTTGCATAGATACTTCTGGGTTCTTGGCAATCGGTTACAGTTCGTTTGACTCCCAATGGAAGCTTTAAAAGCCAATGGTAGCTACAAAAGATTAGGTACTCTTATGATGCAGTGAAATGAACACCTATCTTTTTTTTTTTATGACTCAAATTCTGGGATAACTTCTGCTACTCACTTGATTGTGAGGCCTGGAACACGGTCCTTAAATTGTCTATATCTCAGTTTCCTTGTTTGTCTAACATATTTAAAAATGTTAACCATTCCAACTTTTCAGCACTATTATGAAGAGGTAGCAAGAGAGTAGAATTGTAAGTGGTTTGGAAATTTTAAATGCAAAATACAAAGGCCAATCCCCACAAAACTCAGCAGCTCAGGTGATGTCATTGCTCCTGAGACATTTTTATGAGATTACGTGAGAAAGGCACAAAACAGCTCAGTGTAAATATAAGTTTCTCGGTTTTTTATTTCTTAGGCACCTGGTGTGTCTTTATTGAGGTTTTTAAATTGAGGGGACTGTAAATAGATCGATGCCTATGGTGGCCAGTGTTTTCTTCTTTGAGGCAAGTGATGATTCATGGATTATAGTTTTATGATTAGATTTTATGATTCCAAAGTAAGACTTGTAGATCAGCGTAACACTTTACCTTAAGCATTTTTTAATAGAAGAAAATGTGACGGAGATGACAAATTACTGTAGGTAGGCACGTTTCTCCTGGGGCCAAAGGTGCTCCTGCAGTGGAAGAAGTGTTGCTATTAATAACCAATGACCCTGAGCCTCATGGTGAATCTCTTCATGTTCTTTTTCTTGATGCAGCTTATAACAGGTCTTGTTGCTTCCTCTGGTTTTTCTAGAATGCCAGCAGTTACTCTGCAGAGATGACGGAGCCCAAGTCGGTGTGTGTCTCAGTGGATGAGGTGGTGTCCAGCAACATGGAGGCCACTGAGACGGACCTGCTGAATGGACATCTGAAAAAAGTAGATAATAACCTCACAGAAGCCCAGCGCTTCTCCTCCTTGCCTCGGAGGGCAGCTGTGAACATTGAATTCAGGGACCTTTCCTATTCGGTTCCTGAAGGACCCTGGTGGAGGAAGAAAGGTAGGGAGGGCGGCTGCTTTGTGTATCAAGCTGGGAGGAGCCTCTGAAGGAGGCAACAGGTTGTTTGGGCAAAATCGGGGTCTGGAGGTTGAGAGGCTGAGCTTCTCTTCCCAACGCCGTCACTGCTGTGGTCAATTTATTCTATTGCTTTCTGCCTGAATTTTCCTCTCCTATAAAATGAACAGGTTAGATTTGGTGATCTCAAAGTTCATGGTTGCTCTGAAATTCTGCGATGTCATTATGGAGAATTTCACAAAGATTGACGGATGTCAAAGTGTGCCTGTTTCTGGCATGTGCTGAGAGAGTCCTCTTTTGTGGATGCTGTTCATGTCCATCTTTCAAGATGGAACTGTTTTTCAACCGCCCAGAGCAAAATGGGAGACAGGTGCCCCCTCCCAAGCGTGAAGTGTTAAAAAGTGGCCGGTGACCTAGACTGACCTCTCCAGAGACCCATCTTGAAAGGATTCTTTTGTGGGTGGTTGTGGTAGGCTAGAAAGAAAACTAAACTGTTGAAAAGAGCTGTATACATAAAAATAGAAAAAACAGAGAGGATAGAGCTCAGGAGGTGTCTGGAACGCCACACAGTGCAGGAGTTTGCCACTAGCTTGTTGCATGTTACAGGGAATTGATGAGTGGTAGTTTGAGTTTTCTCAGCAACCTTCCCTAGCTCTAGAGTTTCACAGTTTGTGGAGTTAATGCCGCCCTGGGTTGGTGTGTTTTTTTCGAGCCTGATCTGTTTCTTCCTGTGGAATTTATCCTTCATCTCCTTCTGCTCCAAGCACTCATTGTCTGCTCCTAAGTGGATCAGACAGGTGGGTTGGGGGAGCTGATAGGCAGAGGACGTGTCAGACTTCATCAAGAAACCATGGTCCCTAGTTTCTACTGAATCATGGAAAGCAATTTGAAAATCTGGGAGGACTTTGGAACAATACAAATGACTCAGGTACCCCTGGAATATGCTAATATTTTAGGACTTTGAACTTAAAACTGGATTCAGCCCTTCTTTCATTTTGAAGAAGACCAATCAAGACTCACGTTTTAAATTTTCAGTTGTCTTTCTTCTTTTCCCTATTATCTTCTTTTTGTTTTTCTACCCTCTTGAAGCTAAGTCTTTGAGACCCTTAGCATGGGCAGTCCCATCTTCATTGTAATCACAATTTTAGAGCTTTGACAGACTGGTCCCTGGGACCTGCAAGCCCAGTTGGTGGCTGGGTAACTGTATGTCTGTGTTTGCACAAGCAGAAACAGATTCAGTACCTTCTCAACAGACAACAGTATAGCACTGTGATGTGATACTTGCATTTTCAGAGCATACCAGCCTGCTCTGTTAAGAAAGCAGCTCTGTGGCAGGCTCAGATGTGGGCCCACTCCTTTGATCATGTTGAAATTTCAACATAGGGTTCTAGAATTCTCCTTCTCAACTTAAAGAAATATTTTATAGAAAAATGTATCAAGAAACCAGGACACTGCGTCATGTTTTGGCGTCGTTTGTCTATATAGACAAATTATGGCAAAGCAGTGAGCAACATAGAGCAATTCCTGTCCGTTATGTGTGGTCTTGGAAATGTTGTCGTGACGGTAGAAAATGCTGGGAAAGGTGTCTTGTAAAATGAAGATGGGTTGTAATGCAGAAATGAAGACATCTGAAACCTGGTGGCATCTGGATTTGAAATGTCTTGGCATAAGCCTGGCACACAGGTGTAGCCAGTGTTTGCAAGCAAAGAGTATCGCTCCCCTACCCAGTGTGTTTGTCCATTTTCACACTGCTATAAAGAACTACCTGAGACTGGGTCATTTTTAAAGGAAAGAGGTTTAATTGGCTCACAGTTTGGCATGGTTGGGGAGGGCTCAGGAAACTTACAATCATGGCAGAAGGTGAAGGGGAAGCAAGGCATGTCTTACATGGTGGCATGGGGTTGGGGGAGAGAGAGAGAGAGCACGCAAAAGAACCCACACACATTTAGAACATTAGATCTCATGAGAACTCCCTCACTATCATGAGAACAGCATGGGGGAACTGCCCCCAGGATCCAATCACCTCTCGCCCAGTCCCTCCCTTGACACGTGGGGATTACAATTCAAGATGAGATTTGGGTGGGGACACAGAGCCAAACCACATCACCCAGTATGTGACTTGTCACCCCTATATTCTCTAAGTGTTTAAACTGATCACATGAATCATCACAGTTAGCCAGCTGGTAATGGCTCGTAGTGAGGGAGGAGCCCCAACTGTCCATTCTTAGGAGCGCAGCCCGGGCGGGGTGGCCACCAGATAGAGACTTGCCCTACAGTAACCTTGTGTGCTCAGGCAGGGGAAGAGCCCGAAATGGGCCCCCGAGGGACCTGCCCATGAGTCAGAAATGGGTGGAGCCAGAGGGGTTGACAGACAGGATGTGTCTGGTGTGTTCCAGCTGCTGGTTTCTGCAGGGGCCAAGGGTAGTTTTGCTGTCTGGCTTCTTACCCACTGCCCTCCCCAGCCACAGCAGCACCTGCATCTGTCTTCCCTCTCCCTGCTCCTCCTCCCCTGCGTGCCCCATCCTTTCCTTTGTTCCTGGTGCCTACAATTCAGAGTCTAGATGGTTTATCACTCCAGCACACAGAATAGAAAGGAAACTGAGGCAAAGGTGGTTAAGGGACTTGCCCATGCTCCTGAGCTCGAGAGGGGCAGGGCTGGGATGAGGGCAGCAATTTCTAGCTCTGTGCACTCCGACACGGTGGCCATGCCTTGTCTAGCACAGGGCCTTATGGGGTGCCAGGGTCCATGTAGCTAGCAGGGAAGCAGAGCTCTTCCTGGAGGCTCTGGTGCCCACAGGATTTCCTGCTGTTGGTGGTTCGGTTGCCACTGCTGAAGAGTTTTTCCTGTCAAAGGGTGCTAGCTGCAGAAGCCCTCTCTGTGCCCACTGTTCTCCCAACACCAGCCTGTTCTTGGGTGCTGCGTCCAGTTGGCTCCAAACTTGGGTACCATATTTCCCCAACTAAAAGCCAGGACAATCAATAACAGTGTGCATTAAATGCGGATCTTGTGTTGGGGCTGCAGTAGGAGCTGCATCCCACTGGACCTCACCCACACGGGTCGCCACCCTCCTGGTCCGCCTTGGCGCCTGCTGGTCCTCCAAGTTGGCCTCTTTTGCCCCTCCCATGCATGGGTTCCTCCTGCTCCTGCTTTTGTCCCTCCAATTGCTGGCGGTGGTCTCAGTCCCCAGCCACGATTAGGTTAGGCCGAGAAGTCAGAGCCCAGCCTCGCTCTGCATGTCTCTCTTCTCCCAGTGGCGGAGTTTGTATTTGGCATCATCTCTGTGCGACTCCAAGTGTGACGTTGGGTCAGGGGCTACTTCTCTGACTGCTCTCAGTGTATTCATTTTGCTGTCTGTATCAAGTCCATTGTTTTCAACTTTTAAAAATTCAGTTTGATGCATTGAGCTAATTGTAATGATCACGCTGAGGCTGGATGTCCTGGCATTGCTGGGGAGGTGTCTCCGAAGGTAAGAAGTGAAGCAGTTTTGAAAGTGCCTGGTTCTGGCCGGGCGCGGTGGCTCACGCCTGTAATCCCAGCACTTTGGGAGGCTGAGGCGGGTGGATCACGAGGTCAGGAGTTCGAGACCAGCCTGGCCAACATAGTGAAACCCTGTCTCTAGTAGAAATACCAAAAAAATAGCCAAGCGTGGTGGCGAGTGCCTGTAATCCCAGCTACTCGGGAGGCTGAGGCAGGAGAATTGCTTGAATCCAGGAGGCAGAGGTTGCAGTGAGCCGGTATCGTACCATTGTACTCCAGCCCAGGTGACAGTGTGAGACGCTGTCTCCAAAAAAAAAAAAAAAAAACACACACACACACACAAAAACAAAAGAAAGAAAGAAAGTGCCTGGTTCCATGCTTCACAGTAGGGCAAAGGAAACAGGAGCTCAGGCACAGAGCTGATTCACTCAAAGGCAGAGCCAGGGCTAGGACCCAGCTATTCTGACTCCAAGTTCCTTCCCATTACAAAGACACTGGACCACTCCGGTTGTTTCCAGGAAAGACTTTTTCTCACACGATTTCCCCCAAAACATGGTGCTGCGATACAAACTCAACATACAACGCCCTAGCAAAGCTGAGCATTGTGACCAGAATAACTTTATGAAGTCCTACGTAATTATTTTAAAGAAGGAGAACTTCACAATCCTTACAAGAAAGGCGATGCGGGAAACAGTAGCGGTATTTTTAAGAAGAGATGCCAGGCACTGATTCTGTAAAACTTTTGAGCTTGACAGTTACTAAGTGTTGAATATGGCATTTTAACAAAACATCTTGTATTTTCAATTGTAGTTACATTTTCACCATATGACTAATGATGTCTTTGGAGGGAAAACTAGATCATATAATAGATTCCTAGCAGAGAACATAATTGTGAGAGGAACTATTCTCAGGAGAGAGGAGTACACCCCAAGGATAATTTCCCCGGCCTCGGATGCAGTAATTACTTTCCCTCAAGGAATTCACTCATGCAGCTTGTGTTGATGGGACAAATGGCTCGGAACAATATCAGCTTTGGTGCTGTCACACAAACTGCGCTGGGGACAGATCAGAGTGATCTGGTTTATTTGTTCCTCCTCACCCTTAGGTGTGACTCTTTTGAAAGCAGCCTTTGCTTCCTACAGAGTAGACACTATGTTAAGAACATTTAGGAATGTGGTTAAGAGTAAATTCACAGAATAAAATTCTTCTTAGGTAAAGATGATGGGGATGAGCAGATTTTATCGTAAGCTGCTTTCAGAGCCCATTCACGCAAGGGTCTCATTTTATTAGGGTGTGATTGGCCACAGTGATCAAACGGAATGCTTGGGTACTCGTACACTGCCCATCCCCCAGGGGATCCCGGCGGTTCCCACGCGTAGTTGACTGAATGATAGCCGTTCTTCAATCCATTTGGCTCATGGGACCGATTCAGGAAGGATCTGCACATTCTTCCTGTGGAAACCTGTGACATGAGGCTCAGAGACGTGACCAAGGTCATAGGAGTGGGGAGGAAGGAACTCAGAACCAGGTCTGTGGGATTTCAGGCCAAAAAGGAGCGTAGCAAGTGCTTAGCTCTGACGTGGGCACAAGACTGGACCACCAAGGCACAGCTGTGCCTAGCCCCATATTATGAAATGGTTTGGGGTTGCCTTGGCTGTAAACTGATGTATTTTCCTTTTAATTGGCCTGCTTGGATGTCAGCGGCCATTGGCCATTTATAGGGATTTCCTGTCCCTCTGGAGAGGCTCCAGCTTCCCTCTCCTCACCAGGAAGGGGAGGCTGATGTGCATGGCGTGCTTTCTCTCCAACAGGTGAAGTGATTCTCAGAAATCAAATTCACCTCCCAAGATTACCTTGAGGCGAAGTTCAGGTTGAGAACAAATGTAGTCATATCTGGGGCTTTAGAGCGTTTTCTTTCCTATCTGCAGTCAGGCCGTGGCCTCCACATGGTGACTTTCTGATGGAATGCAACGTCGCCTCCTGCTTTGAAACCCAACCCTCCAGCCTCATCCTTGCCAAAAACCAGGAAGGGGTTAAATATTCCGGGCAGCGCCAAGTCAGATTATCTGTACTGGTTTGCTTCTACGCTATAAAAATGCATTTGGACACCTTTCTCAAATTCGGGGTTGCTTTCTCTTAATTTCTATAGCCATTTCACAAGGCCTGTAATGACAGGCCAAAGTGCATGGAAGGCACCATGAATAAATCCTTTCAGGAATTCCATTAAGGGAAGACTGGATTCCAACCAAGTGCTGGTGACTTGATCCAACCTGCTAGAACAGGGAGGGGAGGCAGCCCGGTTAAAGGCAGAGTGTGGAGATCCTGTCGCTAGGGGTTTTGAGAGGGGCAGATGCTCAGGCTGAAGGGGGATGGATAGTTCCCTAGCATAAGTGAGTTACTTTTGTGCTTCTTTGAGGCTGTTATGCTAAAGTGGGCTTTCTTGTGGGCCCACAGGACATTTCTTTTAGTCCTTTGCCTTTAATGGAGGTGACAGCTGACCCCTGGTGCAGTGTCGTGGCCCCAGGCCACTTGCAGGGATGGCTTGCTTGAGGCTGGGGCATTGACAAAGAGTCTGCCTTGGAGAATTCAGAGGACTGGAGAACCCTTCTCTTCCCTGCTGGGGCCAGTTCCTAGGCTCTCAGTGGCCCCCAGGTGGGTGGGCTACCACTCAGGCCCTGAGGGGTAGCACTCCTTTGGTGATGAGGTCTTCTGGCACCGTTCTGACCCCTCTGCCTTACAGGGCCCCAAAGAGGCTTTGAAAAAATTTTGAGAATGGACCAACTCTCACAGCAGATTCATGAGAGATGAATGTTTAGCCGCCATGTGCAAGACCAAAGGGGTTTGCTACTTTCTTGGACAGGCTTCATATCCAAGGGGTCTAGATGCTCCCCTCCAGCCAGCACATTCTCTCCCTGTGAGCACGTTGCAAGGGAAACCAAACCCTCACCAGCTTGGGCCTGGGATCTGGGTGTGTGACTCCTAAGTGTGGCATTGTTAGCGGTGGCAGCCTCCCTGGACAAGGCTCAGATGGCTCTGCCAACATTGGCCTTGGGGTCTGCTTTTCTCTTTGCCACCCTCAGATTGGCAGGTTCTTTATTTGGACATGTTAATACTTTGTCATTTTCCCAGAGAGTGCTCCTGTTCTTGAACCATCTGGCCCCTTCAGTGCAACTCTGTAGGACTGTGCTCTGCTCCGTGGGGGTTGGTGTCACTGTTAAACTGCTGGAGGATGTTCTTACCACAATCGTTTTCACCTGCATGGTGGGTGCCCCCCTGCCTTCCTCCACTGCCTTGAATAGGCTTGTATCTTGAAAAGTTCACATTCTCAAATGGAGGCCCTCCCTATAAACCAGAACCTAATCCACCAGTCCAAGAAATCACCAAAGGTGACATTTTGCTGAACATGACACCGTTTCTTTTGTTTATAAATTGGCAGGAAAAAAAAATGTTTAGTAACCATACACCTGCTCTTTCTGAGTTCAGTTCTAGAATCAACAGATTAGCTATGAACAAAGAAAACCATGTGAGTCAGATTAAATATATCTTGAAGGACTAAACCGTAAAACTAGGGATTTGTCATGGAGGTGCATTCATCAAACTCAGTTGATGAAGTTCCAACACCTGCATAGGAAACTTACTCTCAAATAAAATGTACCCAGTGCCGACTGTTTTTGCTCACATTGTGAAAAAAGGCAAAAAGATGGGTTTTCAGTCATGAGTGGTGGCAGGCGGGCCTGCAGGGATCCAGTCTGACCTGCAGCCAAGAGTTTCACTTCCCACTTTGTCAGCTGTGTGCTGTTTGTCACCTCCATGCTCTGTGGGGTAAATGGCATTTGGTGTCAAAAGTAAGACACACCAGGGTGACTTCAGGGCTGTGATTACATCCAGCTGAGACCTATATTTAGAGTCCAAATCTTGGAGCCAAAAGGAGTCGTGCTGCTGTAGCCCGCCCTCCTGCCCCGTGGAGGGAGCCTTCTTGCACCATTCCTGACAAGGGACAGCCAGCTTCTGTCTGAGCACTTCCAGCAACCAGGAACTGACACCTCCCAGGCAGCCGGGCTATGTTTGCACAACTCTCATTCTTAGAAAATGCTTCTGTCTGTTGAGCTGCAATCTGTATTTGAGCAATGTTCATTTGTGGATCCAGGTTCTGTTTTTTGAAACTCCGTAGACCAAGTTAATCTTGGTCTTGAAATAAGCTCACAAATCAAGGGGAAAAGCCCAGCCAAGTACAGAACAATAACCAAATACATTACAATCCAGAGCTACCTCGAGAGGAGGAAATAAGAAGCACATGGCCCTTGCAGGAAATGAGGTCAGAGTCCTGCTTTGGGAGGTGGGCATCACAGCGGCATCCGCAGGGTGCAGGTCAGTGGGCAGGCGCCCCTGCTGGAAGGTTCTTGCTGTCTGTAAACTGATAAGGGTGGAACCCGCTGGAAGGGCAGAACCTGAGTCACGTTCTTTCTGTTTCTTTTACTGTTATAAGGCAACTTGGTGCCTTCCAACCAAAAAAGTCCCCCTCTCTGATATCTCAACTGCCTATCTTGAAAGTGAACCTTTTGGCAGGAGTTTTTATGGGATTTCTCAGTTGTTATTTCTCTCCTCCCACTGTTTTGGGAGAAGTGTTTTTTGTTGTTGTTGTTTTAATTAAAAATAACTGGTGTTTACTGAGCAAATCGTGTTTGCTTTATTTGGCGCTTTGCCTCATTAAGCCTTTGGGGAGCAGCATGGGACACACATCAGTATGGGCATCTTCTCCAGAAGGGAAGGAGGGTGGAGGGGGAACGAGGGCCTGCCCAGGACCGCTGGCAGGTAGGGGGCAGGTCCAGGACCGGACTTAACACCTGGAGTCCCAACTCCCTGCCTCTATAAGCGCCACCGAGAACTCATCTCTTCGCAATCGCTCAGACCCAGATAATAAAATAAGCTGGGTTGAGTTTTCCTTACCCAAGACATAAACCCCAAACCCTGCTGACAATGAGGAGCTACAAAAGGCCTCTCCTCCTCCTGGGGCACGTGTTCCGGGAATTCTTTCATGGATGCAGGTATGGGGGCATCTTTGGCCTCTGTCCTTTGTCTGGAGCTCCCCGCACCTGGCTGGGGGCTGCACTGGACACCTCTGCCCACCCTGGCCCTGGGGTTATCAGGCCACCTGGCCTCCACCCAGACGTTCCCTCCCAGGGCGGGATTCATCCTGGCCCTTGGTGATGTGCAGGCTCCCGGAAGGCCGGGCTCTGCCCACTAAGTGTCAGCTCTAACGCAGGCTCTCCATACTGAGTAAAAAAGCCCGTCCTTTCTCTGGCTGGTGCAGGTGCTGACTCTGCAGGCCTGTGGACGCAGGGTGACGTTAGCGCCTTTGCCCGAGCTCAACGCCCGGGAGAAAACAGCGCTGCCGGAGCCCCTCGCGCGCGCAGGTGCGGGCGGGGCGGGTGCGCGCTGCCGCGCGTGTGCAGCGCCCGCCCATCCGCCGCCACCGCCCGCGCCGGGGTTACTACCGGTCAACGCTCGCTAGTAACCTCCGCGGCGGCGCGGCGGCGCGGCGGCGCGGGGAGCGGCGCGATTGGCTGCGGGCGCCCCGCGCTGTTGCCAAGCGCGAGGAGGCAGCTGCAGCCCCGAGCGGGGGTCGCAGCCTCCCTGGGACAGGGGCGGCCCTATGCATAGGGGATCACCCGGGCCATGCAAATCCCGGCGCCCCGCGCGTGCTGGTGTTCTCCTCCCCAGGTCCAGGAACACCGGTCCAGGAAGCCTGAGAGCGCTGGCAGTAGGAAGGGTCGCCAGTGTGGACCTGAGGGTGGAGGTGTTGCCACCCGGGGCGGCCTGCGCTCCATTCAGGCTTGAGCGGTGACTGGGAGACCCCGGGAATGGAAATGGCGCGCAAATGCTGGTGTGGCGTCCGCAGGGGAACTGCCCGCGGGTGTGTGGAGTCTGCGCCCCTGTGGCTTCAGCTGCGTCGGGGGACTGCGGGAATCTTCCAGACTCCAGTTTAAATCAGAGAGGTGTGTCCACGAAAAGAGTCAAACTAAAACATTTAAAGAGATTTATCCTGAGTGACCATGGCCCGTGACACAGCCTCAGGAGACCCGGAGAACACGTGCCCAAAGGGGTCGGGAACAGCTTGGTTTCGTACTTTTAGGGAGACGTAAGACAGTGATCAATATTTAAGATGTACATTGGTTCCGTCTAGAAAGGTGGGACAGCCCAAAGGGGGACTTCCAGGTTATAGGTAAATTTAAATTTTTTTCTAATTGGTTAAGTTATTATCGATAGAAAGGGATGACTGGGTTACGATACGGGGCTGTGGGGACCTAGGTTGTATCACGCGGATGAAGCCTCCAGGCAGCAGGCTTGAGAGAGAACAGACTGTAAATGCTTCGTATCAGACTTAAGGTCTGTGTTGATGTTAATGTTACAGGCTACGATAAGGCATGTCAGACGGACCGCCACTTCCCGTCATGGCCTGAACCAGTCTTTCAGGGGAAATTTTAGAGTGCCCTGGCCAAGGAGGGAGTCCATCCCCATGGTTCAGGGGGCCTTTGAATTTTATTTTTGATTTACAGGTCTTTACTTCAGGTGGCACAATTTTCCTAGGAGACAGTTGATTTTTGATTCCTTATGAAACGTGCTGGTTTTGTTTTTAGCTGACAGTGTGGGGTGAAGCTGTAAGGGAGCCAGGGCCTCCTGGGGTTGATCCAAGCATGTCTGAGCCTTCTCTGGGGTCAGCACTGAAAAGTGGCCAGGGTGGGGTTTGGAACCTTGGAATTGCCCTTGGGAATCTGCAGCGTTGGCTCCGCTAAGCCGGCTGGAATCCGGAGATCATGCGGCAAGGTCACGCTTCCCGGCTGCCTGCCGAGTCACTTCTACCCTAGGCAGGTTAGAGGCAAGGACAGATGACAGCTGAACTTTACGGAGTGTTTTCCAGGGCATCTATTACAGTTTTGTGTGTGTGAACCCAGAAGTGTGATAACAAACATCATTTCCATCAGCTGTACTGTGTTTGAGTATCTGCAAGGCCTGGGGCCACCTCGGTGGAGTCGGAGGTGCCACGCTTTGCTGTCTCTGGAGACCAGGGCCTTCTCTAGACACCCGGCGGGACTAGTTCCTTTGGGCATAATTTAGGTGTTTTGTGAAATGTTAAACATTGTCTTTCAGACGCTTTGCTCAACCTTTTGGGCTCCTGACCAAATGCAAAGAGACCCAAGGGCTTGCTTTTCCTTGCACTCTTGGGTTTTCATTGCCTGCTTGCTTATTTGATTTTGTGACTGTGGAGCTGGCATTTCTGTAAGCCCATATAGAAATTACAGTTTCCAAGCCTAAACCCACTAAGCCAACAGGGGGACACAGGAAACCAGAGATGGTGGTGGATGAAAACTTTTGCAACAAGAAGGAAGGGTACATCTATGATAACTATGGTGTTACATTACTAAAAACAGTAAGGATGAGTGTCAGTAACATGAGAATGTACTCTACACAAAAGTCTGGTGAAAAAGGGAGGAGCCCTTTCACTAAGTTTCATATTTATCGGCGCTCACGTTAAGAATCACAGCAGAAGCTGCAGGTTTCCTGTTTCTGAAGACCTGCGAAAGAGTTTGTCCAGAAAATGGCCGTGTCCTGAATGGTATGAGCAGGAGGCCATCCAGCCTTGTGCCTCTAGGCCTCCTCCCCTTCAGTTGTCATAAATGTGCCATGTGCCCCGGCCCAAACCCAGCAGCCTTTCTCTGAATTTCATCTGGTTTAGAGAGGAAAATGGGCAGCATCATTTTGTCACCTTCTCTCTTCCCAGGGGCGTTCTGTGCTTCTTGAGAACTATACCTCAATATCTGAGTTGGCTAAGTCTCTAGAATATGAATTTCAAAGAGCTTAGCCTGGCCAGCAGGGCTCTCTTGGAGCCCTTTTTCTCTCCCAGCCCTGTGTCTCCGCAGCCACTCCCCATGGGCTAGCCAGGCTGAACTGCCTGTCATTCTAGCATTTGTGCTTTCTTTGGGCCACTCTCTCTACCAAGAACCCACCTCATCTCCCCAGGCTAGGGGAAGCCTTCCTTCATTCACCCTTAACCCTGTGGCCAGGAGAGTCTTTCTTGGTTACTCTTCATACTCCTCTGCCCCTACGATCATGGGATTATGGCACTCAGCATGGGATTTTGTGCTTCTCTTCTGAGCTTCCAAAGTTACCCTGGCTGCCCAGCCAGTGCCTGGCTCATAGCTGGCATGCAAATGAATGAATGGAATCACAAAAAGCTAAATCACAGTAGAAGAGCCTATACTTTTACCCTCAAAGACAGCTTGGTAGAGAGGAGAAGTAGAGAGGAAAACCAAGAGCCTTGAGATGCTGGGCTGTTTTGATCTTCCCTTGCTGTGTCAAACCCATGAGCCACCTCTGACTAAGCTTCACGCAGGTGGTTTCTGAGGGCTGTTTCTTTGGCCTCACAGCACCGTGGATGGACAGAGGGGTGGTTGGGGAATGGTAAGAGCCTGGATTCTGGGTCAAGCAGCCTACTCTTGAATGCCAGCTCCACCTCTTCTTAACCATGTGACCCTGGGCCTCAGTTTTTGCATCTGCAGAACAGGGCTGATCCGAGTGCCAAACTCAGGATTGGAGTGAGGAATAGCAGAGGTCATCACTACAGCCAGGGCTGGCACACAATAGTGCTCAAGGTATTTTAATATTACAGGTCAAATTTTGCTAAAAATTGATTTTCGTGTTCCTGGTTTCATGAAGCCAAATACTCCTCTTTCTAATAATCATAGTATTAGCTTGGTATTTATTAGTCTGTGAGCAGTAACTTACTCTGTCTTCACAGCAACCCTGCGGTCAGGTTTTCTACCCATTCTCTTTGAGGGAGGAAGATGCTGTGGCCGGGAGCAGTCAGGGCCTTTGCCTGGGCATCACAGAGAGTGCCGTCTCTTACACAAAATGGGGATTTTGAATCTCAACACCCTGAGCTCTCTGCTTTCCCCCAAGACAGGCTACATGCTCCCTGGAGTTGTCCTCCAAGAGAATTTTTGTATGGTTCCTTTTCTGAGACTTCTGGTTTCTTCCTCATGGCTCATATTATGACTAATTTCAGACGCGTTAAATCCCTCTATCTTGAGACTTGTGTACTTGCGTGTACAAGACAGGTAACAGTCTTATTATTTCTGAGAGATCTCTCAAGTACTTTCAGATCGCTGGATGACAAGCTTTGCATCTTTGAACTATTTATATTTCAGTATCTGCATTTGTGAGTTACTGGATGGAAATTTCCACCATTCAAACAAAGCTTGGCAAGCAACATTACACTTCAGAATTTGGCTCACGGGCGAGGTTGATGCAGGTTATCTTAGGAGGATGTGAGATGTTATCAGCTCCTGCGTGTTTTAGTCTTGTGGCTAGATGGTCATGACTGAAAATTGAGGATGTTGTGCCCACTGCTCTGGTTGGCAGCTCGTGGCAGGGAGAGGTGGCAGCAGCTCTGGGGTTGGTGGGAGCCACGGTCTCGCACCTATTGGCAGGTCGTGAACGTTGTTCTTGGATTTGCAAATATTTAATGTAAATCCATTAATGTTGTAGCTTTATAGAAAATGCACTTACTCTCCTTTGTGGTAATTCTAAATTAATATGTAACAAGGAGGTTAACATGAATTGAACTATATGTGGAGCTTAGTTAAAATTTTCTTTCTCCTGCTATTTCTTTCAATAAAATGATTCCAGGTGTAGTACTTTTTAGCAAAATGCCCTCAGTAAAGGAGGAGGCAGTATAGGATAGAGCTCAGGAATGTGGGCTCCACAGTAAGAGAGTCTGGGTTCAGAATTGGCTCCACCGCCTACTAGCAGGGCAACTGGGTGACTTACCCCTCCTGTGAAAAGGAAATATTAATAATAAAAATATCCATCTTATTAGATCAAATAGCTTGATACCTATGAAGCACTGTGACCAGCATGTGGCACTTAATAAACCATGGCTACCCTTCTTATATGTGATGTAATAAAATCATAATAGCTTAGAATCACTAAGATGGATCAAAGCCTTTTAGTTCTCATTCTAAATGTGAAGTGTGGCTTGATACCTTAGGCTTTAGAAATGAAAGGGAAAGAGCAAAGGTATAGTTGGTGGCCACTGGTGATTTAGTGTTTCCTAGGCGCCGGGCAGTGTGCTCAGAGCCTCACACCTATGTGCTCCCATGAGCCTCATTGCTGCCCTTTGAGAGTGGAAGGGCAAGGGGAGGTGTAGGGGCCTCGTCCGGGGTCACAGGGCTGTAAGTAGCAGAGACAAGAGGTGACCCAGGTAGCTGCTTCCAGAGCCCCACACTGGTCCCCTGGCTGGGCTACATCTTGCCTTTGTGTGTCTTTGGTGACCCATGCTCCTAGAGCCAGCTTCCGGTTGGGGCAGAAGACCGTCCGGGGCCTGGCCCCTGGCTAATACGATGGCTACTGCTCATCTGCTCTGTGTTGTAGATGCTCACACCACTTGGGTGATGAGCCTTTGTCACGTGGCCTCTGCAGAATCAGCAAGCAGGGCAAGGGGCCTAAGCTCCGGAAGGTTCCCCTTTGGTCATTTTTGGGTGTCTGGTGATTGCCAGGCTTCCAGTATCTCACCACTCAAATTAGAGCCCTAGAAAGGGAGCATGGTGTCATTTCATCCCCTGGGCCATGGTTGTGGGAGCCCATGGTGCCTTCTGCAGGGCACTGGAGAACGCTGTGTGTGCTCATCTTGGGACAGGCAGGAGAGGAGGGCAGGTGGCAGGATGAGGGCGGCTGCAGCCTGCAGGTCACACAGTGTTATGCCAGACCACGGTGCCTGCCACGCTGGGTCTCCAACGGCCACACGAGGCACTGCTTCCATGTTATCAGTGAGGAAACTGTGGCCTGGAGACAGGTGGGCGATGAGTTCAAGTTCCTGCTGCCAACAGGTGGACCCCAGGACCAAGCCTAGCCCAGTTGACCCCTGGCTCCTCCTGTTTGCTCTTTGAGATCATATGAAGCAGCCAGTGACTGCCTAGGGCCATGGCCCTTTTCAGTGAACTTGAAACATTAAAATGTTTACTGCCTTCACACTTATGGCTTAAAAAGTTGTTTGGTTTGTGTTTTCTTTGAGATGGAGCCTCGCTTTGTCACCCAGTCTGGAGTGCAGTGGCACAATCTCAGCTCACTGCAGCCTCCGCCTCACAGATTCAAGTGATTCTTCTGCCTCAGCCTCCCACGTAGCTGGGATTACAGGCGCCCATCACACCCGGCTAATTTTTGTGTTTTTAGTAGAGATGGGGTTTCGCCATGTTGGCCAGGCCAGTCTCGAACTGCTGACCTCAGGTGATCCACCCGCCTTGGCCTCCCAAAATGCTGGGATTACAGGCGTGAGCCACCGCACCCAGCCAGAAAGTTAATTCTAATGAGAATGAAGCCGCATCATTGAAAAGTCTGATGAGCTTGGGAGTTATCTAATGGTGGAGGCTGCCAGCCAGGTCTCATGACCTGGACCAGATTAAGCCCTACTGTCCATCTTCAGGGAGAGTAAGCGGCGTGACCAGCACGGGCCACGCTTGCTCACACCCACCAGATGTGCGTTCCCGCACCACCCAGGGGACCGAGGGCACAGGTGGGGAGTTAGGAGGGAATTCAGGGCATGGGCAGACCCTCTGAAGGAATCCAGGAGGCTTGGGATCTGGAATGGACACTCTGGGCTGACAGTCAACAGTCCTGGTGAATAGCATGTTGGTCTCTGGGAATCTTATCCTTCTGACTTTCACAGACACGTAGTGAGAGCACTGGCCACGTTCAGATGTGACTGCCTGTCAGGATTCTGACGGAGATGACCCTGGCTGGGCCACCAGCTTTCAGCATCCATTTATCGTAAAAACCAAGTGCACAGTGGAGATGCTTTTTTCCCCACAACATCCGTGAGCTCATCATAAACAGAAACGGGGAAATTCATCAGAGCGTGTTTCTGTGAGGAGTTAAAAAATCCACAGGGCAGTAATCCCAGCACTTTGGGAGGCTGAGGCAGGTGAATTACTTGAGGTCAGGAGTTTGAGACTAGCCTGGCCAACATGGTGAAACCCCATCTCTACTAAAAATACAAAAATTAGCTGGGCATGATGGTGCACGCCTGTAGTCCCAGCTACTCAGGAGGCCGAGGCACGAGAATCACTTGAACCCGAGAGGCAGAGGTTGCAGTGAGCTGAGATCGCACCACTGCACTCCAGCCTGAGTGACAGAGCGAGACCCTGTCTCAAAAAAAAAAATAACAAAAAAAAACAAAACCCAAAATCCCTAAGGTGTTTATAATTTTATACTGTTTCCTAAGGGATTCTCTTGCATTAAAAATGCCCTGCTGGGTGCAGTAGCTCACACCTGTAATTCCAGCACTTTGTGGGGCTGAGGTGGGAGGATTGCTTGAGAGCAGGAGGTCGAGACCAGCCTGGGCATCAGAGACCCTATCTCTATTAAAAAAAAAAAAAAAGACAGGCATGGGGCATGCCTGTGGCCCCAGTTACTTGGGAGGCTGAGGTGGGAGGATCACTTGAGGCCAGGAGGTTGAGGCTGCAATGAATCATTATCACACCACTGCACTCCAGCCTGGACAACAGAGCGAGACCCTGTCTCAAAAAAAAAAAAAAAAAAAAAAGAACTCCCCATGGTGTTTTTGGTTACTTGTTTTACAAATATGCCTGCCATTGAAAGCACAAAACAGTGAAATCCCTTTCTAAAGCATATGGGGCCAGCCACAAAGTAGACTCCAGTACATTTTATTTTAAGCAAAGTTACAAAGCACATGCAGTTCTTACTACTGTATTTTGATTTTCTGAGTTTCCTTTAGGAAATATTGGCTTTTTTAAAAGACTATACAATGGGCCTGGCACAGTGGCTCAGGCCTATAACCCCAGTGCTTTGGGAGGCCAAGGCAGGAGGACTGCTTGTGCCCAGGAGTCCAAGGCCAGCCTCAGCAACATAGCGAGACGCTGTCTCTACAGAAAATAAGATGAGCAGAGCATAGTAGTGTGCACCTGTAGTCCCAGCTACCGAGGAGGCTGAGCGGGGAGGGTTGCTTGAGGCTATGAGTTCAAGGCTGCAGTAAGCTATGATAGCACTGCTGCATACTCCAACCTGGGTGACGGCAGAGACCCTGTCCCTAAAAACAAAACAAAACAAAAACTCAAACTGCACAATGAGAGAGGAGGAGGGAGCTGTATTATAGATGTGTGGTACCTGGAACCAAGCGGTGACGCTGAGGAGGGCGGAAGGAGCATGATGAGAGGTGGCTGGGTGACTTGGCTGCTGGAGAACGCTGGCCATTAGGGCACATTCATTCTGTTCCAGCTCTTGTGTTATTTCACACTTTCCACATCCCAGTCCTTTAGAGCCGACCATGAACCGGGGCAGTGAACCATATCGTTGTTTGTTGTGTTTTTTGGTTTTTGTGACTTCAGAGGCTGAAGTGCAATGAGGCAATCAAGCGAGCTCCACCATGGCCCTGAGGGCTTGTGAAAATGCAGGTGGCTGGGCTGCACCCCCGGGGGTCTGAGTGAGCAGGTTTGGGGCAGGCAGGGTTCCGTGTCTGATAAGTATGGGGCGATGCTGCTGTTGCTGGTCCAGGGACCCCACTTTGAGAACTGCTGAATTAGAGTAAAGAGGAGTTGATGGCCATGTGGGAGCCACCCTGAGCCCTGGGAAAACTGGAGCAGGAGGTGGCATCACCCACACTTGCACCACAGGCAGGAGTGAGGGCCCTGCTCTCCCATGGTCAGGCAGCCTCAGCATCTCACCACTCCCAGGCCTTCAAAGTCAGCTTTCCTTGTGAACCTGGGTGGTCAGAGATGCAGACAGCAGGGCCAGGTGGTGTCTCACGAGTCGCACTATGAATGTGGGGAGCCTGTCGGCCCCTCCCTCTGCAGGGAGGGGAGTTAAAGCTCATGTCCTCCAGAGTACCTCCTCGGGGGTGGTGGACTGCTGCACGCCAGGGAACAGGGCAGAAGTGCCTGGATTCAGCAATTTATATTATTATTTAAGAGAGTGCAGATTTTATTTTTATCTTAATCTGTTTCACAGAACCATATTTTAATACCGTGTGTGTGCGTGTGTGTGTGTGTGTGTGTGTGCGTGCTGGTTTATAATATCACCTGGGCGGGATAAAGAAGATTAGGTTCCTTTCTGCTTATTTGTAAAACCTGTTCAAGCTGCAGTAAGATTGTCATGATCTCCATCATCATCTGATTTATCCCCCAGCCAGTTCCTCTGTAACATCTGGAAAGACAGTAGTTGCTGTGGGGCTGCAACAGAGGATTGGCGTGAGAGTGGAGAGGTTGTTGCAGGATTCCTGGGGCCCTGTCCAGACAGCGGTGGTGGAGAGAAGCAAAGAGAAGTGCAGTTTCTATCTAAACTAGTAATTTTCTTTCCTCTTTTGTAAGCCCTCTTTATCTTTGGCTTTTTTTTTTTTTGAGACGGAGTCTCACTCTGTCGCCCAGGCTGGAGTGCAGTGGCGTGATCTCGGCTCACTGCAAGCTCTGCCTCCCTGGTTCACGCCATTCTCCTGCCTCAGCCTCCCAAATAGCTGGGACTACAGGCGCCCGCCACCACACCTGGCTAATTTTTTGTATTTTTTAGTAGAGACGGGGTTTCACCATGTTAGCCAGGATGGTCTCAATCTCCTGACCTCGTGATCCACCCACCTCGGCCTCCCAAAATGCTGGGATTACAGGCGTGAGCCCCCACGCCTGGCCTATCTTTGGCTTTAAAAAAATGTTTTAAATTGCTCTTTTCTTGCTAAAACATCACTGTAAGTGATAAAATTATTTGCAGAGGCTGGAACATGAGGTTAGCTGGGGGTGGAGAGGGCATCCTAGGAGTGGACATGGGGGCTCACAGGGATTCAGAAGGGCATCCAGACCCTGAACTTCCTTCGTCCCCTCCCAGTGCAAGGTTCTGAGAAGAGCCTGCCTGAGCCCTTCTCTCAGTATTTAGTAACACTCGATCCTAACAGAAGAAGGTCGGCCATTTCCACCGTCCTCTGTGCCAGCTCTCAGGACCAGATTAGAAACACAGTTAACACAGCCATTGCCTTGCCAATAAATTGATAAAGCTAAAAGACTTCAAAAGCTTCTCTTCTGCACTGCATTTCCTAAAGTCTAATTTACAGTCTTGTCTTACTTTGCAATTCCCACTCTTTTTTTTGGTGAAGAAATTGAGCTTTTCCTCATCTAAAATGATGGCAGATTTTGAGTTGCAAGGATCACAATTCGTGAATTTTAAAAATTATACCTGGAACAGGCACATGGCAGTGGTGGTCTGAGAATGAGCTGGGAGGTGTGAAACCTTCTTGCTACTGACACTCAAGGACAGGGCTGTTTACATGACATCCATTTCCGAGCCACAAAAAGCTTAGGAACACCCACTGAGAGCTGAGAGTGACCTTCCCTATGGGAGAGGCACACTTACAAAGGGAACGACCGTAGGCAGGTGAAGTCCCCAGCTTGCTGTTGGAACCCGAGCTTCAGAGAGGGCTGTTAACTTGGCTGGAGCCATCCGTGGAAGGGGTGCGTTGAAACCACAGGTGAGAACTCCATGTGGAAGGGGTGCGTTGAAACCACAGGTGAGAACTCCATGTGGGAATCCACCACCCTCTGAGAACGACCCTCAGGAAGAGGATCTCCTTCCCCAATCATGTCCCAGCTCTGCCCCCACGCACTCCACGAGCTCAGGCCTGCAGTGGGAGCTGAGCGTCTGGAGTGAAGAGTGGTGTTTGCCAGACCTTTTGTTCCCTGGGCTGCCTGGAGGGCCTCCTCCAGTGAATCTAGACACCCCACACTTTGTACCAGGGAGTGGAAAGGGTGATGTGAACTTCTGCATCCGAGGACTTCTGAAAAGCCACAGACGGAAGAACCAAAGAAAACAGGATTTACTTAGAAGGTTGAGCCTCTCCACTGGCTCGCATATAGGTCTAACTTACAAGGAACCTGTTGGGTTGTGGTTTTTGTAGTTATAAAAATTATTAAGGAACCAGAAAATTGCATTCTTCTCCAATTGGTTTTAGGCATTCAGTCCAGATACAAGGATTATGAAACTTAAAAAGCAGCATGTTAAGCCCGGCTTAACCCCAAACAACATCTTAACCCCAGTGAAGTGTTCTTGAAGGGTGGGTGCGGCCACACATCCTGCAATCCAGTGCAGACCAGATGGCCTCCCTGGCCAACCACGGGGACAGGAAGAAGAAGGACAGAGGACACAGGAGAGACAGGACTGAGCTGGGTTCCCATGTGGTGTGAGGGAGGCAGGGAATGGCCCAGAAGGCTGGATCTGCAAACAGGAGTCGCATCAGAGACAGAGAAGAGAGCACAGCTCATGGCTGAGATAAGACCAGGAGAACTGGGGCTGTATTTCCTTATCTATTCCTGAGATCCATGCTTTCTGAAAATCATCTGCACATCTAAGCATCTTGGCGCAACTCCGATGAGGAGGGGAGGGGGCACCAGGCAGCAGACTCTGATGAGGAGGGGAGGGGGCACCAGGCAGCAGACTCTGATGAGGAGGAGACAGGGCACCAGGCAGCAGAAAGTGCTGACTCAGCAGCACAAGACCACATGGCCGGCTTCCCTTCTCCCTCGGAATGGCCTGGAATTCGATCAAGAATAGCAGCCCCCGGAGCATCCTAGAGAGGTGGGGGCAGGCGGAGGACACGGCGAGGGAGGGAGTGGCAACTCCGGGCAGGTGGCAAGAGCCAGCTGATGAGTACAGGGAGAGTGGTCCCTTCTCCACCCATCCACACTGACATCTGGGGAACTCATTTAAGCTACAGATGCCAGCTTTTGGATTTGCAGAACGGGGCAGTGACTGAATTTGCCATCCAAACACTTAGAAGAATAAATGCACCAGTTTCTACAGAGGCTGTAGATATAAAGCCATTTCTCAAGAGGAATGATAGTTGTCACTGGATATAGGATAGCTTTGAAAAGGAAAGCTTATGGAGATATTTGTCACCTCTTTAAGATACTGGCAAAACAATAAAGCTGTTCTAATAATTTACCTGTTAATAAATATTTTCGTAAAATGATCTCAGTCCATGTGCAAAAATAATAAACAATGCTGCTTTGCTCTGATGGCTAAAAGAAAGAGATTCTCAGTTCCAGCTTTTCCTCACTGACGTAAAGGGATGGGATATCATTTCATGAGCTTTTAAGTTTCTTCATCATTTTTTCTTTCAGAAAGTAACATGTAATTTCAAGATACAATGGCGTATGTGTATATATATGAATATGTATGTATTGATGCTTCTATACATAAAGACATACATGTATGATTATATTTTAATGAGAGCACTTTTTTTAAGTCAGGAAAAGACCTTAAAGATTCATATAGTCCACGCTCCACATTTCATAGATTAGAAACCCAAGGCGCAGGCTGAGATTTTTAGTTTAAAATAACCAGTTTTTGAGATGAAATTCTGGTACTGCCACATCTAAATTTGAATCTTATATGCCTGTATTTATTTGTTCTGAGCAAGAAGATTTGATTCCATCATCAATTAAAAAGTCTCAGGCAACCAGACTGGGATAAGTTTTTAAAAGAAAAAAAAATCCTACAATTAAAATGAAGCCACAAGACTTAGAATTTGACCGTGATTTTAAAACTATTCTAAAGAAACTTTGTTTTACTTCAAGTTAGACGTGACTGTCTAAGGTAAGGTATATGAACTATTATAAACTTCCCAGAAACAATTTCTAGCTGGTCCTCTTTCTGTTTCTTGGTGAGTTTGTGTCTTTCTCTGAGTAATTTTCAGGATAAAAATATTTGAAATTCTTTTTTCTATTTTCATTATGGGGAAAAAACATCTTTTCTTCATTCAACAAACTTTTATTATCTGTTATAAGCAAAGTATTTTTTCTCCGTCTTGGGGAGGAAAAAGTAAAGATAGCATGTCCCCCAATGAGTTTATAATTGATAGGGACACAAGGAGCCCTCACTATCAGGCAGGGGTTATCTAAGACAGTGAATAATGCCCAGAGAAGGGTTCTAGGAATTGGAGGAGGATGAGAATCTCTGGAGAAATCACAGCCTTTGGAAAAGGCCACAAGGAGGGGCAGAACCCGGGGGCACCCGGTGGAGAACTGAGCGGGTGTGGTGTTTAGAATTTAGGTAACGGGAGACTATGGTGATGGGCAGTCTTGGAAATGGACTTTCTGGGAAGCATTTGGGTGGAGATCTTGGACTAGACTGGTGACTATGGTGTAGTGGGTTGATGGTGACCCTCCAAAATGGTACATACATGTCCCAACTCTCAGAACCTGTAAATGTGACCTTATTCAGAAAAAGGTCAATTTGCAGACAGATGTGATTAAGTTAAGGATGTCCAGATGGGGCCACCCCGGATTAGGATGGATTCAAAATCCAAGGACATGTTCTTACAAGAGAAGAAGAGGAGAAAAAGTCACAGAGATGCAGGGGAGAAGAGACAGAGACATGTGGAGGAGACAGCCCCATGAAGATGGAGGCAGCCGTTGGAGTAACACAGCCACAGCCCACGGACGCCTGGGGCCAGCAAGAGCTGGGAGACGCAAGGAAGGACCCTCCCCTGGAGCCTCCGGAGGGAGTGTGGCCCTGCGGACACCTCGATTTTGAACTTCTGCCCCCAGAACGGTGAGACAGCACATTTTGTGGCATTTTCTTGGGGCAGCCTGAGGTCACTAATATTATACAAAAGAAAAGGAAGCAAAGATGGTCATGAGAGAGCAACATTTTGAAAAAGAAAAGTGGTAGGAAGCATAGAGAAGAGGATAAAGAAGATTAGGTTTCTTTCTGCTTATTTGTTAAACCTGTTCAAGCTGCAGTAAGATTGTCATGATCTCTGTCGTCATGTGATTTATCCCCCAGCCAGTTCCTCTGTAAAATCTGGAAAGATAGTAGTTGCTGAGGGGCCGCATTAGAGGATTGGCGTGAGAGCGGAGATGTGTCTGTTGCAGGACTCCTGGGGCCCTGTCCAGACAGCAGTGGTGGAGGCAAGCGAAGTGAAGTGCAGTTCTGTCTAAACTAGAGAACCCTGGAGCAAGGAAGACTGTGAGACACCACCCGTGGGGGGTGCAGGGCAGCTGCCACAGACGTCGTTTGGCTTCATGAAGCTGAGTTGAAGATACGCACCCTCTGTGGCCCAGCATTTTCACTTCGACCTGAATACAGCGCTCTCAGCTGCACTGTTCATAACAACAACAAGACTGGATATGACCCAAATGCTCATTGAAAGAAGAGTGAATAAACCAGGCAGGTGTGGTGGCTCACGCCTGTAATCTCAGAACTTTAGGAGGCCGAGGCGGGTGAATTGTTTGAGCCCAGGAGTTCGAGAGCAGCCTGGGCAACATGGCGAAACCCTGCCTCTGCAAAATAAAAAAATTTAAAAAATTAAAAAAAAAAAACACCTGGGCATGGTGGTGCACACCTGTAGTCCCAGTTACTTGGGGGGCTGAGGGAGGACATTTTGAGCCAGGGAGATTGAGGTTGCGGTGAGCCATGATTGTGCCACTGCACTCTGGCCTGAGTGACAGAGCAAGACCTCTCTCAAAAAAAAAAAAAAAAAAAGAGCGAATAAACAAACTGTGATGGGTCCACAGTGGAATATTATACAGCCCAGAAAAGAAATGAAGCACAGTTACAGGCATCAACAAGAACAGATCTCATGGACAAGATAATGGAGAGGGAGAAAAAGCAATTCCTGGAACACATGCAATGTGATGCCTTTTCTAAAAACTTCAAAACATTCAAAAGTCACCAAAATTGTTAAAGGATAAATACGAACGTGGTGCAAGATAGAGAAAAACAAGGATGTAATACCATTCAAGAGAGTGGGGACATCTGGTAAAGGCAGGGGACTGGGATGAGGGAGGGGCGCCGGGCCTGGGGTGTGTTGCTGAGATTACCGCCTGGCTGGCTCGTGGGCACATTTATTTTTCATTGATTTATTCATTTATTTTTCTTCCTCACATCTCACAAGCAAGTGATCTGCACAGAAAGTAAGTGTCATATTGTGTGTGGACTCCGGAGCCAGACCACTCAGTTTAAGTTCTGTTTCTGGTCGGTTTCACTTCTGCTTACTAGCTATGGTTCTTGGGGAAGGTTATTTTAGGTCTCTGGTGCCTCAGTTTTCTCATCTGGGTGTGTTGAAATATGGACCTTGCAGGGTTCTGGTGAGAATTAAATGAGTTCTGTGTTGAGAATTAAGTGAGTTAATGTATGCGAAAGCTTAGAATGGTGCCGTGAGGCATAGTAGATCTATATAAGCATCAGCGATTGTCATCATCAGCATCATCATTTTGTAAATGTAAGGCAGTTTGAAACCAAAAAAGTAAAAAGACGGTATGGAGCTGTAAAGAAGTGAGAGGGAGGGCCAGGCGCAGTGGCTCACGCCTGTAATCCCGGCACTTTGGGAGGCTGAGGCAGGCAGATCACCAGGGTCAGGAGTTTGAGACCAGCCTGGCCAGCATGATGAAACCCCATCTCTACTAAAAATACAAAAATTAGCCAGGCATGGTGGTGCACGCCTGTAGTCCCAGCTACTTGGGAGGCTGAAGCAGGAGAATCACTTGAACCCAGGAGGCAGAGGTTGCAGTCAGCCGAGATGGCGCCACTGCACTCCAGCCTGGGTGACAGAGTGAGATTCCATCTCAAAAAAAAAAAAAAGTGAGAGGGGGATGAAGAGTCCTCACTGGGTGAGGAAGGTGCCCGTGTGTTGTGTGTCTTGGGTCACGTGTGAACACATATGGGGGTGCAGGGGGAGGGGGCGTTTAAAGGATTCTAAGTCTAAACCACTGAGGACTCTTGGGGACAGGAGGAGAGATGAAGACTGGAGGAGGAACTGAGGGTTTCTAGCTGTGCGTGTTGACCTTCTCCTGGGGTGGCACACCCCATTGAAGCCATGTTCCCAGGGGACAAGCAGAGTGGACCCAGCTCTTTGGGGACTTTGGTGCTTCCAGTCTTATTTTGAAGGCATTATAGAGGGGGTGGAAGCCAGATCCAAACCCAGTTCACTTCCCACTCCCTGCCCCGTGCCTCAGTGGTCTTTGGTTTCCCGTGGGTGCTGTGTGCATCCTGCATGGAGGGGGACTCCAGGCTCCCAGAGATAGGCAGCTGCATGCAGTGGTGCCCAAACGTGGAGGAGCACAGTCCAGCTAGCCTGTTGGAGGAAAGCCCTGAAAACAGGGCTGGGGCCTCCCAGGGAATGAGTCAGGGGCCACCCATGAGCCTCCCTGCAGGCCTCCTCTGGTGGCCGCTCATGGTCATTGAGATTTTAATTCTTTGGGTCACACACACAGTGAGCGCCAGTGGACAGAACTTGCCTGTGTGAGATCAGGGTCTCTCCCGCGGTACCCTCCATGTGGGCCTTCCTGAGTCTCATTTTCACTGATCGGAACATAACACAAACGTGCTTTGTCTCTCTTGCACTTACCCCTTTCCTCCCTGGCATGCTGTGCTGCTGGCATGGAGGCTGGGTCAGGAGCCCAACAAGGGGTGTGTGCGGGGTATAGGAAGGTGGCCCCCAGACCCCGCAGGGATCAGCTTGGGAGAGACCCACCAGACACATGAAGGGAAGCAACAGCAGCGCTAAGTGGTATTGCTGGCAGGAACGGCAGGGATCACAACACAAAGGCAACAACAGAAACTAACACAGGGACAGCTCAGCGCCCAGCAGACATGAACTTGCCCAACCATAGCCCTGTGAGGAGCTAGGGCTGTCACTATCTCCTCTGGAATACAGAGGCCCATGGTCGGTCGGTCGGTGACCTACCCAGGAGGGAAGTGGGATTCAGACCTGACTAGTTTGCCTCCAGGCCCTACTGTTTTGACTCTCCTGATGGTAAAATGATGAGTCTGCAAATTGAACAAATAGATGTGAATGGCCCTAGTGCTTGGAGGAAGGAGGTTTGCTTTAGGTTTGGGCAGGAAAGGGAGGACCTGTATTCATGGAGGCCCAACCAGGTGGCAAATGCTTCACAGTCCTGATCTCATTTTGTCTCCCCAGCAGCGCCAGGTGGAAGGAGGTACATGTTGTTACCCCAGTTTACAAATGAGATAACAGAGGCTCAGCGAGATACACTAAGTTGTCTTAAGTCTGAAGATGAATAAGGACTCGATGTAGGATTAGAGCTGTGGCCAGCCACCGTGTGAAGTTTACTTGCTTCTTGGGGCCACAAAACTGGCTCGATGAGCGGGCAGGACAAGGTTGGGATGAGGATAGGGTGGTCCTTTTCAATGGGATGAATGGCAGCGGCCAATGCATGTTTGGGAGACCCTGACCAGACCAGCCTGGTGTGGGGGAAGTGGAGGCGAGGTGGGGGGAATGGGAAACGTGTCTGGAAGGGCCCAATTGTGGAAAGAAGGCCTTGAACCCCAGGCCTAGGCACAGTCGGTCCTAGAGGGAGACAGTGGGGGCCCACCCAGAGAGAGCTGGGAGACTCAGAATCCCACTGGAGCCCCTACTCTTCCCAGGCAGGCCACGCCAACACTGGCCTTGGGCATGGGAGGGCCTCCCAAGTCATGTGCAGGCCCAAAGTCCTTGCTTTACTTTACAAGACAAGCACAGAGCCGAGGCCCAAGGCTTGCATGTGGCATCATCTCCGTGTCCGTCGAATCTGAAAGGACCAGGGAAGCTCAGGAAGCTGAGTTCAGAGGCATCCCTCTGCTTGGCAGCCACCCTGACCATGCCATTGGGTTGCTGGAAACCCCAGCTGTGTGAACCGCTGATTCTGAAGCTCTCCCCGCAATGCTTCTTGGATGTGGCCATGCACGGGGGCAAGGGTTTGATGAGAGCATCTGTGCCATTGCCCGGACAAGAAGGAGCTGTTGGCTGTCATTCTTTCCAGAAATCTCAGCAATGTAAATGTTCAGGGAGAGCGATAAGACCTCGTGGTTGCCAGCCAACTCCTGCTTCTGGAAGCTTTCCAAATCTCCCTGTACCTACCATTGTGCCTGTGCTGGATTTCTGCTTGTTTTTCCTTTTTCTTTCAGAGTTTGAATTTGGGTTTGGGAGGATAGTAATTTGATATATTAGAGCAGCGATAATCGCTGTCATTAAGCAGAACCCAGCTCCTTAATGTCTGTGTGTGGACGGGCCAAGTGCGAGCCAGTGTGTGGGGCTGGGATGCCTGAGAGCACAGAGAAACACAAAGCCAGGGCCGCCGGGCAGCTGGGGCAGGTTAGGGACACTTCTTTCATTGTCCTGTTTGAGACTCAGCCATGGCTGCTTTGGATGGTCTCTGGTTGGTGTTGGACTATGATTTTTCTTTAGCGGGGGTGACTCTGATGTCATTCAGCTTGGAGATGTGTCCCAAATAAACCTTTAATCATAGAAAAGGTGCTTGGAAGGACAAGGGGCACCTTCCTGGCCCGGTGACTGCAGCTTGGGGATCACCCTCCCATTGCCGGGCTTTCCCTCCTACTTTCCGAGCAACCACCTCTTGGGTTTGGCGTTTTAAGGTTTCCCCACTTGGATTTTAACCCCCATTGGCAGCAGGTTTAGGAAAGCCATCAGAGGGAAGCCCTCCTCCCTGACATCATCCCCGCCCAGGTAGTGTTGGGGTGAGTGAGGTTCTGGTGCTGGGGAAGCTGCTGCTTGAGGATAGCAGTGGGAAGAAGTTTCATGGCAGCAGCTGCCACCTATGTGTTCTGCAGAGCACCTGGCAGGAGAGACTCGCCTTCCCAGTCCCGGCACGCCTGGATGCCGCATTAGCACACAGGGAGGGACATGGTCAGAGCTTCAGGATGCAGTGGGCGAGGTGTCTAAGATCCAGATGCTAGCCTTGGAGGAGCTGGTGGGACAAAGGCTGTTCCCAGGGATTGCACCTGCCTGGCCCTGCATCCAGGGAGGATCCTTTCAGCTGGAGATGCCGGAAGTTGGCAGAGCTGGGGTAAAGGGCAGAAACATAAAGACCAGGTCAGCAGCAGCACCTCCAGCTAAGGCAGATGCCCAGAGAAGATCAGAGAACCAGACCAGAGATGAGCCGGCACCGGTGTGGGGGGAGGATCATCCCAGCCATCATGTGGTTTGGGGGAAAGCTGGGACCCCACTTGGTACAATTCAGGAAGGTACAGAAGAATGTGCATTCCATCATGTGGGTTCTGCTTCTCCCCTGAAGCCTCTGTCAAGAGCCGCTTTGGGTCTTGGTATGGAGAAATGCCTTCATTTGGCCAGACCCATCTGGCAGAGGCAGTCACGATGCCATTGGACCCCCAGGCAAGCAGCCCCTCCTAGAGAGCGAGGGTCTTGGAAGGCCTGGTATGACCCCCATGCCACTCTGTTTCCTAGGGAACCCTAAAGGGAAACCGCACGTGAGGGACTCCACTGAGATAACCCTGACGTCACTGTGCCACTGTGCCCCTTGTCTGCAGGGTAACTTGGCTTTGAAGGAGCATCAGGGGACCCTCTGTAGGACTGGGGGTGAGATCAATGGACCTGCCAGCTGTTATTGTTGGGATTATAGGGAAGTGAGGAGGTCATGTGTGCCTCCTTGGGGTGTGAGTGCCTCCTTGGGGTGCCTAAGGGAGACTGAACATCATTTTGTTGATATTTATTGATGTAACTACTCCCTTTGCATGATATTTATTGATGTGACTATTCCCCATCACTTGTGAGATGCTGAGCTGTGCGTAGCACAGTTCAAAATATCTGATCTAAGCAGGCAGGAAGGAGACAGCTGCTGCTGCTGCTTAGAGTTAGGGGCAGGGATGAAACCCACGAGATGAGGAGGCTGGCGAAGGAAAGGGACTGGGGGCAGTGGAGGGATGGAGAAATGGACAGAAGTATGGATGGGGAATGCTGAATGTGAGGGAGACCCCAGAACCAGGATGACACAAGAAAACAATCCTTGGCTGTGGCCGGGTGACCATGTTAAGGCCATTAAAGTTATGCTTGGAGAAACCACATAGATGCTTGCAGCTTTGCCTGTCATCCAGTGGACTTCAGAGCACAGCATCCGTTCGAAATCCAGTGGCAGATTTTCATAGTCTGACAAATTAAATCAGCTGTTCTCTTGGCGCCAGAGTGGGCTTCCTGCCCCACACTCACTGAGGGGTGGTAGGGAGGGGTGGCCTGTTCTTTGCACACTAGTGGGCAAATGATACTGTCTTCATTTTATGAGCAGTTCTTGCCCCCTGTGACTTAGAATCCCTCACGTGTGTTTTGAGATCCATTTTGATGTTATTAAGCCCAACTTCCCAGACCTTCTTCCTGTTCTTCTTGTTGGCACAAAAGCCCCCTTCCTGTTTCAGAAGGTGCAAAAAGCAAGAGGATTGATCAGCGCGTGGCTTTGCCACATGATCATGAAAATGGAGGCGGTCGATGAGAAGGCCCTTAGGCAATAGGGGGAAGAAACAAGTAGAGTAAAAAGGAAATGTCACTGGATGTCATAGAATATGGATTTCTGTCCTTTCTGCCTTGAGCTTTCTCTTGGGGAGGGAGGAAGAGGGGTCTGGGAGAACAAGACAGCCCGTTCTGAGCAGAAGCCCCTTTCAGCTCTGGGCTGAGATGAATGGGGAGCGAGGGGGAGGGGAGGGAGTGTAGCGCAGCTGGGCTCATCCCATCAATGTTGGCATCCAAAGAAAAATCACGGCTTTGGGTGGGGAAACTGGGTCCTGCTGTGTAGTTTTCAGATTGAGGTTGATGTGAGACTTGGAGATCATTTGGCAACCTTATTGGTGCTATTGGCATAATTTAAATAATGGGAAGGATTTTATTCTTAATTGTTCCAGCCAGGTTTAGAAGCCTGGAAAAAGACCAGTTCTGCTTTTAGAAGTATAAAAATACCGCAGGGATGGAAAATGCTTCATGCCTGACAGGCAGATGTAAATGATTTCCAGTTATATTTCAGTACCTGCGCAGGGGCAGGGCCCCGTTGCTAGTGATCTGATGAACTAGTCAGCCAGTGGGGCGCGGTGTGCAGGGGGCGTGTGTGTGCACACAGGATGTATGTACATGGTGTGTCTGTGCCTACATATGATAGTGTGTACATGGTGTGTCTGTGCACGCATGATTGTGCGTACATGGTGTGTGTGCACATGATGCACACGTGTGTATGGGTGGACGTGTATGTGATGTGTGTCTGAGTGCATGGTGTGAGTGCACACATGTCCGTGTGTGGGTGTGTGTGCATGCACGTGTGCCTGTGTGCACATGGTGTGTGCATGGTGTGGGTGTGTTTCATGGCGTGTGTGTGCACACTGTGTGTACAGGGCAGACGCACTCACTGAGGGCCCCTTCTGTTGTAATAGGCAGGAGGAGCGCACGAGGAGGCTGAAACGCCAGTTAGAATTTCAGCTGTGAGCTCTTCTCTTCCCCACTTAGGGCTGGGATGTTTTCACAGAAATCACAGAGCAGCTCTCAGAGCCCAAACTCATTGTTTCTCCTGGTTTTGTTTGTGTTGACTTTCCCTTTAATCCATGCTCAAGCCCCTCACCTGTTTAGAGGGGATGTGGCCCGACTGTCAATGAAAATCTCTCCAGTTCTCCTGCTGTGGCCTCTCGGGCTCCCGGGGAACAGCACCCTGAGCCTTCTCCTTCTTAACTGGTGAGTTCTGCAGAGAATGGGGCTATGGTTGATAGTGTAGTCTTTGGGAACTTTTGTTATTGGACAAATGTCCACTTTGTTTTCTAGGACATCTCTTTGTGTCCCCCAAAGTGAACCAGCTGGAGCCAGGGAGCCCCTAGAGCAGTAGCAGCCATTAGGGGGAGCCACTGGGAGTTAGGTGCCTTGACTTGGATCCAGGTGTGCACCCTTTCTTTCCAAGGGTCTCTGGGTGAGGCCCGTGACCTTCCCAAGCTTCTCCCTGTCTTGTGAAACCTGGGCGTGATATACCTCCCTTTTAGGGCTGCTGCGATCATTTAGGCAGATTAAACCTCATAAGTGGTTTCCCATACAAGAAAGATGCTAGCAGTGCAACAGGCAGAACACTTACCTGCCTGCCCTCCCGCCAGGAGGTGGTCTTCCAACTTTTGCCCGGAGTCTACAGAGGGTGGGCCCTCTCTGCTGGGGCTCCGGGACATGGTCAGGAGAGGTTGGTCTGTCTGTACCGCCATTCTCTTGGCCAGACTGTGGTGTCTGGTCCCTACTCACATGTTCCTGTCAGAGTATCCAGAGGCCGCAGAGTATCCACACCCTGGCTGGGTGTACTGGCTACAGATGGCTGTGGCTCCAGGTCACCTGCGTGCCTGGGTGATGAGAAATAATGTCACAACAAATATCCCGTCTGCATTCTCTGGGACACTGACCCATGAAGAGAAAGCAGTTCTCACAGTTTTTACAGGCACAGGTCAGCTCTCAGAGTGCTGGGGACAGGGTTCCCACCAGGCAGCCCTTTCTGCTCCTCCCAGAGACTGATGGCTTCTTTGCATTCAGAGGGATCTGGGAGCATTGCAGGAATAGGCTCTGGCTCTTCAGAAATGATCACGAGCTTAAGGAACCGGGTCTGCAATGTTAAGCCTTAGGTCCACTCTCCTTGGTGGGAGCTCATGCCCTCCCCAGGCTCCAGGACCCAGTCAGGATTCTTAATTCACGTGGCTATGTCAGCGCAGCTGTCACTCCCGGAAATGAAGACAGGCCCCTCTTGCCGTCCTTCTCACATTGCTTGCATTTTCCAGCATGCATTTTGTTGTGATGTTTTGTCTCTAATTGCAACTCCAGCAGCAGCCAGTGTTTATTAACCATTTTCTACATGCCGGGCTCAATATGAGGCATTTTGAACACATTCTCTTCTTTGGTCTTCACAGACACCCTTAAGGTGAAGTACTCATTTCATGCCCATTACCAGATGAAGAAAACAAATTTTAAAAACTCAAGGAACTTGCCCAAGGTCACACGGCTAATTAGAGGCCGAATCTAGAGCCGATTTGGAAATTTCAGGGCCCACTGGAATCTCCTGGGTCATGCCCCAGGCCAATTCCTTCAGAAGCGTTTCTCAAACTCCCCAGGAGATTCCAGTCAATCAATTTGCAGGCAACTTTTTGGGAACCCAGCTGGGCTGGAGTCTATGTAGAATATCCATGGCACCCGCAGCCTCTGCAGCATCTGGCCTGAGTTATTCTTCCATTGCCTGGTGCTATCATACAGATACAGGACTGGTGACTACAAACAGTGTTAGCAGGATGTACTTGGAGCTCATTTGGCAGTGGGAGTGGACGTGCTGGGGGCCATCCACCCTCCACCTGAAGCGTTCTTGTCCTAAAGCATGTTGCTGAGACAGCTGTATAGGGCGTGGCAGTGACCCTGGGGAAGGACCGTACTGAGAGCTCCAGACTCCAGCCAGCCTCCTCACTTTGGCCACATTCCCACAATGCTTACTGCCTTCCACAGTGGATGAAATATTCCAGAAATCAGAATGTGTTGAAATGTGTGGCAAAGAAGAATGTCATACTTGAATATGTGCTTACACTGGCCACTGAACTGCATACACAGTCCCAAGAGGTCTCCCTGCACCGCGAGGCCCATGCTAGAAAAGGCGTTCTTCAGGAACAGACTGAGGCTTCATGAAGATCCTTCCCTCCATCCATCGCTCCATTAATCCTCCCCTCCACTCATCCCTCCACTCATCCCTTCATTTACTCCATCCATCCTTCCTCCCATTTCCCCATCCACTCCATCAGCCTCTCCATCCATCCCTCCACTCATCCCTCCACTCACCTCTTCATCCACTCCATCCATCCTTCCACACATTTCCCCATCCACTCCATCAGCCTCTCCATCCATCCCTCCATTAATCCTCCCCTCCACTCATCCCTTCATTTACTCCATCCATCCTTCCTCCCATTTCCCCATCCACTCCATAAGCCTCTCCAACCATCCCTCCATCTGTTCCTCCATTAATTCTTCCCTCCACCCATCCCTCCCTTTATCTCTCCATCTATTTCTCTCTCCATCCCTCCCTTCATGTCTTCCTCTATCCCTCCTCCATCCCTCCCTCTATTCCTCCCTCCATCCCTCTTTCCATCTCTCCCTCCATCCTTCCCTCCATCCCACCTTCCATATCCCCCCATCCCTCCCTCCATATCTTCCTCCATCCCTTCCTCCATCCCTCAATGCATCCCTCTCTCCATCCAGAGTTCACCACACCCTGAGTCCCCAGTGCTGCACTCCTGAAACTCACTTGGGATTTGCAACTGGGGGTTGCCTTGAACATGTTCCCTGTGTATCCGGTTGAATTTTGGAAACACCCATATCTCCATCCACTCTATCAGCCTCTCCATCCATCCCTCCATCCATCCCTCCATTAATCCTCCTCTAGAGCATTCTACTAGAGAACAGCCGAGGTCAGCCTTCCTCTGCCTCTCAGGGGAGCGGGGCGCCTGCTGGCAGCTGCTGTAAGACTCGGGATGAGGGCTGCCCCCTGCAGGTGGCTCTGAAAGCTGCAGCTCTGGGTGGTGCCCCCAGCAGCAGCTTTGTTCCCTAATTAGGAGGGCACAGTGGCTGTCTAGAAGCACCCGGGAGGGAGCTGCTCCAGAACTTTCTTTATCAGCTGACAACTCAACCTTCTCATGTGAGGGGAGTTTGAGTCGTTCACTCCAGAATTCTGGAGAACCGTAGGATTCGGAGCTCCTTGAGGGCATAGCCAGTGCTTTCCCTTGTTCCTGGTGGTGATCCAAGCTTGCCTTTCTCTCAGACCTGCCTCAGTTGTCCTGTTCTCATACCCTGTTTTCCCCCAAGAACACAGGGTGCATCCCCAGCCTTAGCTGGATTTTCTTCCACCTTGCAAAGGCCCCTGCCTGGGAGACATGTCTTGGTGTGAGAGAGACGACATTGTGTTCCCAGATGTCGCTGGTGCTGGGCTCAGCTCCAAAGTTCTGGAGCAGAGTCAGCAAAGCACAGCCTGGAGACCAGATCTGTGCTCTGCCTGAGTTTGTAAGTGAAGTTTTGTTGCAGTAGCCACAGCCATGCATGTACAGGTGGCAGCTTTAGCTTCTGCTAAACTGGAGAGCTCAGTGTTTGTGACAGACTGCGTGTCCTGCAAAATCGAAAATGTCTGTGATTCAGCTCTTCAGGGAAAAAGGGTGCCAATGTCTGGCCTACAGGGCTCAAGCATTGTCATCATGCCCCCATCCAACCGTCCACTCAAGGTGCATTGACTGAGGCTGGCTGGCTGGAGTCATCATGTGGGCCCTCAGGCTATGGAGGCAAATCGAGTGGCATTGCCTCTGCGGAGCTGGCCATTACCTTGTTTCCTAACTGTCACTCATTTGATAAAAACTGACAGGGTTGCTAGAGCCACGTGTTTGCAAACCAGTGGGCATTCGCACGTGCATGTAATCCACACAGTTACTCGGTGATGGGAGTATACTTGAGGGCAAGCAGCTCACAGATTTGCCACTTGCCACAGGTCACGGTTTAGGAAGAGGCAGAGGTGGGGTGTTTTCTCATTAGCCCATTCCCTCCTCCCTTTGGATGGAAGAAAGGAAAAGAGCAGGGGAGAGAGAGGCCAATGGCAAAGGGGCACAGCGGGAGAAAGAAGGCCCCCAGGCGTGAGCGGCCCTGAAGCTCAGCAGCTGTGGGTTGGACGGTGGTTTTGGCTTGGTCTTCCCCTTCCCTCCTGGTTTCTTCAGGCCAGTGCGGCATCCTGCACGTGGTCAGTCCAAGTCCAGGGAGGGCCCCATCACCTGGGGGCGGTTGCTATCGTGGCAAAGTCTTGTCAGCAGCTCATGGGGCAGGAAGGGCCTATGGTTGGGGGTTTCCTGGCGATCCCGTGGAGGAAGGTGAGGATGAGTTGTGTTGCTTCTCGAGTGAAGCTGGTCACGTGGCCCTAAAGGCATTCAGAGTAGATGCTCACTTCAACCCTGCAGGTGGCATTGGGCGGCAAGCATTTCTAGGACCCAGCTTCCACCACGGAGCTGAATGGTAGCCCGGCCGGGGCCAGGGCCCCTCTCGAGGGGGCCTGAGATGCTGAGACCCATGACGCTGCTGCTCCTGCCAGGGGCTCATCACCTGAGAAACACAAGCCGGGGAGCCTGAGTGTGGCAGAGTCTCCCTCCCCAGGGTTCCCTCTGCAGGATTTTGTTTGGGTTCTTTTGAAGTTGAAAAGATTTTCAAAAGAGCTCACCAGAATATCTAAAACCATGTTATTTAGGGAGGAGAGGAGCCGCATGGGAGGGCCCCAACTCCCCAGTGACCCCCTCCACCAAACGCACACCAACTGGTGGCATTAGAGGTGACAGTGCAGCAGGATGGACTTCTTACTTCCCCTCTCAGTCTTTGCACTCAGCCCCACGCAGCTCCTGCCAAGGAGCCAAGGAGAGGAAAATATCCCTTAGCAGGAAGGAAGGAAAATAGAGGCATCCCAGAAACTGAACAAGGACCCAGAAAGCAAACCCCACCTCTGTTCCCCCATGAGCTACCCACTTTTCCCCACAGCCCCACAGCTGTGTGCCTCCCTCTCTCCCATTTTCTTTTTTTTTTTGAGACGGAGTCTCGCTCTGCCAGGCTGGAGTGCAGTGGCACCATCTCAGCTCACTGCAACCTCCTCCACCTCCCTCATTCAAGTGATTCTCCTGCCTCAGCCTCCTGAGTAGCTGGGACTACAGGCGCCTGCCACCACACCCGGCTAATTTTTGTATTTTTAGTAGAGACAGGGTTTCACCATGTTAGCCAGGATGGTCTCGATCTCCTGACCTTATGATCCACCCGCCTCGGCCTCCCAAAGTGCTGGGATTACAGGCATGAGTCACCGCGCCCGGCCCCTCTCTCCCGTTTTCTACCCTCTTTCTTCTTCTAGTACGGTGAGTGGGGGGGGTGCTCTTGTCCCCCTTCCCCCTCTCCACCACCCCCCCTCTCCCGCCCCACCCAGGCAGCTCTGGAGTCCTGCTGGCTGCATATTTACTAAACGGAGGCATTTGTGAGGGGATTTCAGATACCCTGCTGTGCTCAGGCCAGGGTGACAGTGTTTTGATGTTTGCGGTTGGAAAGCTGACCTCCTGGATGTGGGGTGACGGGAGCGGCCGGTGGGAACAGTACTGTCTGCATGGCATCTTCTCCCATGAGAAAGGATGACTCCTGAGAAAACAGACAAGCAGGATAGGAAACTCCATCGCAGACTCCCTGGCCTGGTCGAAGGGGCACAGAATCCACAGGGGCCTGGGGGAGGCTTGGGCAGCTCCCCACCCCCTCTCTCCACTGAAGCCCCGAGCGAGAGTCCCTCTGTGTATCGGGGACTGCCCGCTTGTGAGGAGACGCATTGCCTCGCTCTGGCTTGGAAGAGGAATGTCCTGCCTGGCCTGGCCCCCTCGGGAAGCTGGCGGGTGAGTGAACAAGACAAGGATGGCGAAACACGCTGCGACCTCGGCCGCGGAGCTCCATAAACACAGGATGGCCTCTTGTCCCTGCTGTTTATCCACATTTATGTTTATGGCATACTTAACTCACGGAGAGGTCAGAACGCTGAGCTATCAGAGTAACATTTGACATTTGGAAAACCACAAAACAAGGCCCTGATTCTCTGTGGGTGCCCACTTCACCTGGTCCCAGCCCAGCCCAGCCCAGTGCAGATGGACAACACGCCTTTGTTGGTGCTGCTGGGAAACAAAACCCAATGACCGATCTTCCCCAGGGTCTCTCGAGAAGCAGCCGGCCCCTTTCCAAACTGCAACTCGTTCAATGAAACCTGAGTGAGCTAGTCACTTGCTTATTATGTTCTGCAGGTAACCAGGACTGGGGGGCTAATGGTTCCCAAGGGGCTCAGATCCCTTGGTTGCTGGGCAGGTAGTAGGAGAGGTTTTTCTCACACGAAGCCTTAGGGAGCATGCATTTGGCTTGGGGAAGCATACTTCCTAGCAGAGGCTGCAAGGAGTCCTTCATGTAAACAGCGCTTGAGTCCTCCGTAAGGGACAGGAGACCTTCCCACACCCTGGCAAGAATTCTTCTTTTTTCTGAGGATGTTTTGTGGAATGAAAAATAAATTGAAAGATAAAGGTCAGTTGCACAAGTGAAGATCTCTTTGAATGGGCATAGGAATTCTTACGGCCATAGCTTTCAGAGCATCTCACTGCATCAGCGCTGCCAGCTACCCTGCCCACACCTGGGTGGTATTCTTAGCCTTAGGTGACCCACGGGGTTTCTTCTTTATGAGGGGAAAGGCTTGAAATTCCTTCTGATCCTCTGTTCAATATTTCATGCGATATCAGGCTAAATGCACAATTCTGGATTGAGCTGACTGTATTGATTCAATGAGAATATGCCCACTCGGAGGAGGAGGGAGGGAGGAGGGGAACGGCTGGGAACCGCTCTGCGGGGCCTGGCAAAGGCACTCTTGGCCCCGGGTGCAAGAGCCGCCTCCGGGTTTGGCAGAAGGGGTTGGAATCTTGGATCCTCTGCTGACCTACCGTGTGACCTTGAGCAGGTCATTAACCCTCTCCAAGCTCTTGTATGTCACCTGTAAAAGATGGAGAAGGATGCAGTACTCGCTTGCTGTGAGGCCTAAGCGGAGTGACAGGAGCCAGGCTGGCGCCGTGCCCACCCCAGTGAGCTCTGGCCTGGCGAGGCCCGTTCTGTGACTCATGGCCTCTGCCCGGGGACTGGGCTGGCCCTGCCTGTGCCTCCTTCAAGGGCACATTTCTACAGAGTGAGGAAAACTCTCCTAGCCCCGAGCGATGCTGCCGTGTCCCCTGACTCTTCCTAGGTGTTGACAGTTGACAGGTATCGGTTCTCTTTGCAAAGCACTGTTAGCTAATGTAGGAAATGTAAACATTCAGTGCCGTCCTGAAATTCCTTCTAGACCCGAACCCCCTTGTTCCAGGGGCTGTCTGGCAAGTGGTGTAGCCCAGCCACAGCAGCTAACAGGGCTCATGGGATCACTGGGGGGTAATCTCCATCTCAGAAAGGTGCCTTGACTTTTCCATGGGCAAAGGAATGTTGCCTTCATTTCCAAGGGAGGAAACTGTCTTTTTTATTGTTTGTTTTGGAAAAGTTGTATTTCTTCATTTAAAAATCAACACCTTTGGGGGTTTACTTTAGATTTAAAAGTAGTTATCCCTGAAGTGACAGGAAGGGGATGTGAGGGAGCTCCTAGGAGTGGGCCATGTCCCAGTTCTGATCTGGGGGCTGGGACCCTGGTGTGTTCGATCTGGAAAAGCATGTGAAGCTGTGTATTTATGGTCTGCGCACTTCTCTGTGTTTTCTACACCTCAGCGACATTTACAGCAAAACATAATTACTCAGAAGTGAACACAACAGGCACATTTCCATGGCCATTGTCTACAGTTTTCCTGATGACTTCTGTCTCGCCCACTTGGGGAGGGGTTTGTGCTTATGTAACACAAGACAGACGGAGCCAGCAACCCCGTAAAAATGCCTGAAGTAGGTTGATCCTGCCGTTAGACTGTGGGGAGGGGCCAGGCGGCTGGGCCTGCAGTGGCCTCTGGGCATTGCCTGATGGCTGTGGTCCCAAAGGGGTCTGTCCTGTCAGAAGGGAGGTGTGGGAAGAGACGACAAGGCCACGGCGTTGCCTGAGACGGGATGTTGCTCAAGGTTTATTTGTGCCAAGAGCCCTTCCTGTCTTGTGAGTGCCACGAACATTTCCTTCCAGTAACCATTGTGCAGGCTCCATTCCAGGTTCGCGGGGCATGATAATCAAGAAGCTGGTCTTGCTCACGTCCTCATGGAGCTGACATTCTCAGGGCCTCCAGGGCAGTGACAGAGCTGGAAGCAGAAGAAGACGTGTGTCACATGGCGGCTGTTGGATGCCCTGCTCATCTGGGGTGCCTGGTTTGGGGTTGGCCAGCTGGCCTTTAGGAGGGGCAGCTTCATTCCAGCGTTATCTCCTTATACTCATGATCACCGGAATTCGGGATGTCTGCACAGGCTGTCTCTGAATCTCTAATGTTCTAAAAGTGGCTCATTCTGAAGGAGGGGATAACTCAGGAAACTCTTTAATATTCACTTAATTTTAAACATTACTAAATGCTTCATCTGCGTGGTTTTTAAACATCTGTTCATCCATCCATCTGTCCGTCCCTCTGTCCGTCCATCCATCCATCCTTCCATCCATCTGTCCATCCATCCATCCATCTGTCAATCTATCCATCCATTCATTCATCTATTCATCCGTCTGTCCATCCATCCATCCATTCATCCATTCATCCATTCATCCATCTGTTCATCCATTCATCCATTCATCCATCCATTCAGCGACACTTGAGTATCTACACTGGGCCAGGGCCGAATGTTTAGAGATGGAAAGGTGAGGTTCCTACTTCTCAGAGGATGCTGGCAAAGGAAAGGTGAAGGGCGAGAGAGAGAAGGTGGAGAGAAAGAGAGAGAGAAGGAGAGACAGAGAGGAGAGAGAGGGAGACAGAGGAGAGAGGGAAGGAGGTGGGGGAGAGATGGCCACATGGGGAAAGGGGGAGGACCAGGAGAGAAGAGATAGAGGAGTGCTGTTTGGGGTGCTGGTTGGTGTGCTCTGGGGAGCTCTCCAGGGTCTTGACTGGGGGCACGTGCATGGGGAGGGTTGGGTCTTGGGAAGCCTTGACAACACCAGGACTCCATCTCTGGCCTTGAGGCCACTAGCTCTCATGGTTTCTGCCCGTGGTGGCAGACAGTGGGTGGGAGGGTGCCACCTCTTGGGCCCTTTGGCTGAGCTCCTCGGGATCAGAGCCAGCTTGTTGGTGCTCGCTTGTGCTGGCCCCCCATCCCCATGCAGGACAGCTTCACACCATCTTTCCGAGTGCACACAGGGGTTCATAGGAGCTGCAGCTGTGCTCGGGCAGGGCTGCACCCCGATAACAGAGTCCAGAGTGCTGAGGCCCTCACGTCCCTCATTCCTGCACCCACAGGTCAGTTTCCTCCTGGAGGCTGCATCCAGTGCAGCAGCCCCGGGTGACGCTTTCTCCCTAGCATTGTGCTCTGCTGTGGGTTGAGTTGCGTCCCCCAAATAGATATGTTGAAGTTCTAACCCCTGCTCCCTAAGAATGTGGCCTTACTTGAAACAGAGTCACTGCAGATGGCATTAGTTAAGATGAGGTCATGCTGAAGTAGGGTGGGCCCCTGATCCCATATGACAGCTGTCTGGATAAGAAGATGGGAATTTGGACACAGAGTCACAGATACACAGGGGAGAGGCCCATGCGCAGACAGAGGAGAGATCAAAGGGAGGCAGCCACGAGTCAAGGAACACCTGGAGCACCAGCGGCTGGCAGAGGCAGGGGAGGTCCTCCCCTAGCACGTTCAGGGGGAGCACGGCCCTGAGGACACTTCCAGTGAGGACTTCCAGCCTCCGGGGCTGTGAGAGGATGAGCCCTGGAAAGGGGTCAGCTCTAACACACCGCAGGGCGGCCTGACCACTGTTGACTTCTCAGGCTTTCCAGATGTGCACCTCTGGTCCACTACACCGGACTGCGAGCTGGCTCAGGACCGCAGGCTGGGATGGCCTGGAGACATTTTTCTCCACCTCTACAGTCAGTGGTGTCCTGCCGGCCCTGGCCTCCCCCTTAGTGAGGCAGCCCCCTCGCGCACTGCCATAGCTTGCCCCTCGTGGCTTGAGGGATTAATCTGCAGGCCTCCCCTTCCTGGGCAGGGTTCTTCTCTCTTAAGCCTGGATGAGTGGGCTTGCTCTTGGTTTTGCTTTGACAGTGGACTTGTGAATTGCAATATGAAGCTGGGTGTGGTGGCTCACATCTGTAATCCCAGCACTTTGGGAGGCCCAGGTGGGCGGATCACGAGGTCAGGAGATTGAGACCATCCTGGCTAACACAGTGAAACCGCGTCTCTACTAAAAATACAAAAAATTAGCCTGGCATGGTGGTGCGCACCTGTAATCCCAGCTACTCAGGAGGCTGAGGCAGGAGAATCGCTTGAACCCAAGAGGCAGAGTTTGCAGTGAGCCGAGATTGCGCCACTGCACTCCAGCCTGGGTGACAGAGCGAGACTCTGTCTCAAAATAAATAAATAAAATAAAATAAAATAAAAGAATTGCAATATGAAATTCAGCCAAGGTGAGTCTGATTAGGAGGGTTTGGGATCAAGGTGCTTCCACTGCTCCTTTTATAGTGAGTAGCTCTGAAGGACCAGCATGCTCTGTTCCTGTCTCTCCCAAGTAGGCATCATCTTAGGGAACAAACTGTAAAAGGGGCAGAGATAGACTCTGTGGGTTGTCTTTGGAATATCCCAAGGGATTTGCTCCTCTCTGATCATGTAGGTCTGCAGCTCCAAGGGCAGTCCGTCGCCACCCTATCTGGAGCACTCTTCTATCCTCCTCCCATCTCTGTCCTCTGGCGATGACCACAGCCCCGGGCACTGCTGGTTGTGCCCCTTGCTAAGCTCCCATATTTTGTGTTAAGGAGCAAGGATTTTCACAGGCTCATAGAGCATTTGCTTCCTTTCTAGGGTAATTAAGACTACACTAGAAACCATCTTGTCCAGTTCTCTTTTACAGATGTTGACATTAGGGCCCCAAGAAGATACGTAGCCTGCTGGTGTCACTTAGGGAATTAATTCCTGAGCAGGTGTCTGGCGCCTGGGGCCCTGCTCAGACCCCATTCTCTCCTCTGGTTCTCGATGGCCCTCACCTCCCATTTCTTTCCATTTCCCAGAGGAGTCTGGTTGAACTTATGGCTTTTTTTGCCTTGATTAATTGACTATGAATTTATGTCCCCTAAAAAAGGATTAAGTTGCATCATTTCTTCTTAGCATGCAGTGCTCAGAGACAACCCAGCAATTGATAAAGACTTTAGGGTTGGTGCAGGGAAAGGGGGAAACAGACACTGATTAAAGATAAATGGGGATTGGAGCCTTCCTCCCACCCAGGCTCACAGAGGCCGGCCCTGCCCGCCTAGCACTCTCGCGGGTTCTGGTCTGCAGTTTTTATCTGAGTTCCGTTTAGTGTCTGGTCTGAGGCTCTGGTCTGGTTTGGGTTCTGTCTGGGTTCTGTCTAGGTCTAATCTGGGTTCTCTCTAGACCTGGTCTGGGTGTGGTCTGGGTTCTGTCTGGGTCTGATCTGGGTCTGGTCTGGGTTCTTTCTGGGTCTGATCTGGGTTCTGTCTGGGTGTGGTCTGAGTTCTGTCTGGGTCTGGTCTGGGTTCTGTCTGGGTCTGATCTGGGTTCTGTCTGGGTGTGGTCTGAGTTCTGTCTGGGTGTGGTCTGGGTTCTGTCTGGGTCTGCTCCGGGTTCTGTCTGGGTGTGGTCTGGGTTCCTTCTGGGTCTGATCTGGGTTCTGTCTGGGTGTGGTCTGGGTTCTGTCTGGGTCTGGTCTGAGTTCTGTCTGGGTCTGGTCTGGGTTCTGCCTGGGTCTGGTCTGAGTTCTATCTGGGTCTGGTCTGGGTTCTGTCTCGGTGTGGTCTGGGTTCTGCCTGGGTGTGGTCTGGGTTCTGTCTGGGTGTGGTCTGGGTTCTGTCTGGGTCTGATCTGGGTCTGGTCTGGGTTCTGTCTGGGTGTGGTCTGGGTTCTGTCTGGGTGTGGTCTGGGTTCTGTCTGGGTCTGGTCTGGGTTCTGTCTGGGTCTGATCTGGGTCTGGTCTGGGTTCTGTCTGGGTGTGGTCTGGGTTCTGTCTGGGTGTGGTCTGGGTTCTGTCTGGGTGTGGTCTGGGTTCTGTCTAAGTTCTGGTCTGGCTGTTCTAGTCTGCGGCTCTGGTCTGGCCTGGGTTGTGTCTAAGCTCTGGTCTGGGCTACCATCTGGCTGTTTCAAATACTGAACCTGGGCATCCTGCACGGGGCTGATGGGCCTTCACTGGGCCTGGCTCTGGCAGTCTCTGCACTTGTTATCCTGGGCACTCACTATCCCAGCCAGAGGAACAGTGGAAGACAGTGTGCCCTGTGAACGAGAGCCCACAAGGACAGGGAGGCAGGTGCATGTCCATTATGCCAAGAAGTGGGCTGAGCAGAGCTCAGGGGTGGGAAAGTAGGGCAGGCGGGGTGGGATGGTCGCATCTTCGCTTTATATTTCTGTAATGGGAACCAAGTGCAGGGCTCTGCGGGGAGGGTGATTTCCTTACATAAATAGAGGTAGGTGTGTGTGTGTGTGTGTGTGTGCGCGCGCTGGATACTCAGGAAACCCGACTACCACAGGAAGCCTCTGACTGGTGTTTCCTGGGCCCCTCAGCCCAGGACTCACTTTTAGATCTGCACAAGGTCACTGTTGTACCCGGGCTGTCCCACAGCAGGGCAGACTAATGTTTACTGGACTTTGTTTCCAGAGCCACTTTTAAGATTCTTCAATTCCAAATGCATGTCTTTTTTAAAAAAAAAGAAAGAAAGAAAAATAAGTTTCTAATATCAGAGAAGTACAGCCCTGAATTGGGTTTTGTGTCCACTGCTGGACCCCATGAGGGCCAGGTGGAGTGGACCCCTGCAGCCCCAGTTGTGTGCACTCTCTGTTTGGTGCAAATTCCAGTTTGCTGGTTCTCAATAGCAAGACCAGCCTGAGACCACCTGTCCTGCTCTTCCCATGAGAGGGCCGAATGCTCCCAGCCTCCATGCCATGTCCTGTTCCTGGGGTCCTGGGGGTCACTGCAGCCTGTATGTGCTTCCTCCAGCCAGGGTGATCATCGGGTGCCCCAGTGAGCCCCAGCACTGAGGGTCAGCCCCAGGCACTGTCAAAGGTGAGAGCTCAGAGGCTGTGCCCAGAAAGAGAGGTGGGCCCTGCCTGCCCTGGACGGAGGGAGAGAGGCTTCTCAGAGCCCGAGGCATGAACCCTCAGGTGGGTCGTGGCCATAGTCAGATGATGGCTGCTGGTGAGCTCAGTGACCAGGCGTCTTCAGGCAGCTCATAAGTTTGAGAGGACACAGCCTAAGGGAGGTTTGCTGGGGAGCAGCCCCACTTCCACCCTGAATAGACAAGAGATGGTAATTAGCAGGTACCCAGCATTTAGTGCTTTCTTGGGGATATCGCGTGGGTCCCCGGGGGCCTGGGTCCCTGAAGTGCCGCAGTACTCCATGGTGCAGAGAGCTTGCTCCTGTGGAGGAAGGGTCTATGTGGTCCCCACCCAGCTCCTCTGTCTGCCTGTCCACTGAGGGGCACCCGTGGCTCAGCAGAAGGGCTATTCTTGGGGTTCCCGGTCCTCCTCCAGCCCCGCTAATCTGTGTAGGCCTCAAGTGCTGTGTGTTTGTAAGCATTGTCATCCACAGTCCTATTGTACGAGCTGGTTCACCTGCAGCTCTGAGCTGCTCTCCAGCCCCAGCCCTTTCTTCCTGTGCCCCTACCCCCACTGGGATGACTCTCCTCACCCTCCCTGGGGCGACAACCGCCCTGTCTGTAATGAGTGGCAGTCCCAAGCTTCCTGACTGGCTTCCGCAGCTCTCTGACTCCCCTAAACAAGGCCTCAGGGACTCCACATCCAAATTAAGGCAGCACCTGGTGGCAGGTTGGCATTTTCCAGTGTCCTATCTATGAAAGACAGGAAGACAGCTGGGAGCAAACTCCCCTGGGCCAGACTCTTGGAAACATAAAGGCTTGGGTGCCCAGCTGGGGACCGGGAGAAAGTCTAAAACACGGGACTGGGCCAAGGACCCCACAGGTCCCTGTCTCATTAGGTCCCCTGAAACGTGTGGAAGCTAAAATGGCATTCACGTGATTCTTGATCATTTAACAGTGGATTCTGATCTGATACTACACTGAGAAGTGCCCCCGGGCCGGGCGCGGTGGCTCACGCCTGTAATCCCAGCACTTTGGGAGGCCGAGGCGGGCGGATCACGAGGTCAGGAGATCGAGACCATCCTGGCTAACACGGTGAAACCCCGTCTCTACTAAAAATACAAAAAATTAGCCAGGCATGGTGGCAGGCGCCTCTAGTACTAGCTACTCGGGAGGCTGAGGCAGGAGAATGGCGTGAACCCGGGAGGCGGAACTTGCAGTGAGCCAAGATTGTGCCACTGCACTCCAGCATGGGCGACAGAGCAAGACTCAGTCTCAAAAAAAAAAAAAAAAAAAAAAAAAAAAAAGTGCCCCTGGATTGGGAGACATTATCTATGCATCCAGTTGCTTCTGTTTTATTATTTACAGCACTTTTAAACAGTCTATTTGAAAAAAAAATTAATGCGGCTTTGCTTGGGATGTGCAGCTTTTCCCCTTTTATAAAGCTCTCAGATGGAGACTTGGCAGAAATTCCAAAGCAGTTTGGTGTGGCTCCAAAATGACAAACTTTCTTAATTATTAATTAAGGGATTAATAATATATTGATTATTTAATCATATGTTGATTATTTATAAATAAATCATATATACATAATTTATACTTACATAAATATATAAAGCATAAATAAATAATTTGTAGATGCAGTTAAGTGAATTATTAATTAATACAGACACATGCATGGCATATCGGGGCAGGAGCAAGCTGGTAGTGCTGCAGCTCAGAGCTGGGTTCTGCCCATACTGGCCGAGGGCCTGGGCAGGTCACCTGGGCCCACCGGACATCGCTTCCTCACTCTGAGACGGGAATGGTGGATTCCCCATAGACTAGACAATGAGTGGGAAAGTGCTTTGTGAGCTCTAAAGCATTACACATGTGCTGGTAATTATTATCATTATTATAACCCGTGAAATGCAATTGAAGACGTAGACCAGGGAATTCGAAAGACACGAAGTTCATGTTCTTCCCTGGAATGCAGCCTTTTCTACGATGCATGTCAAAGGTTGCCTTTGGCCTTGGTCATGTGTACTTGAACATTTGCATATTTACTGCATTAGAGATAAAATGAAATGAATATGAATATGATCCGCTTTTTTGCAGGATACAAGACCCTTCTGAAAGGAATTTCTGGGAAGTTCAATAGTGGTGAGCTGGTGGCCATTATGGGTCCTTCCGGGGCTGGGAAGTCCACGCTGATGAACATCCTGGCTGGATACAGGTAAGCAGCCCTGCCCGGGGCGCAAAGTTCTCACCCGGGTGTCAGGCCAGCAGTGGGAAGAGTGGAGCTCCTTCCATCAGCCCCATCACCTGGAGCAGGCTGTGGTCTACAGCAGTAGTCCAGGGGAGAGAGTGACATTGAGAGGCTGCACTTGCCAAGGGCCATATGATGGGTGGAGAGCCACGCTCAGAGAGGGGTCCCTGGGCACAGTGGCCACATCAGCACCCTGGATGAGCTCATCCTGGCTAAAGGGACAGGAGGAAGTAGGAAGGTCAAGTTCAGGGAGAGGGGTGGCCAGAGAACTTGGAGAGAACAGGAGTGAATGCAAGTTGAAGAGAGACAAGGCATTTTCAGAAGAGAATGAGAACTGTTTGGCTGGGGCTTGTGATGGTCTTAGTTGTTTAGAAGTTTGAGCCGGGTGTGGTGGCTGGCACCTGCAATCGCAGCACTTTGGGAGGCCGAGGTGGGCGGATTACCTGAGGTCAGGAGTTCTAGACCAGCCTGGCCAACATGATGAAACCCCATCTCTACTGAAGATACAGAAAAAATTAGCTGGGCGTGGTGGCAGGTGCTATAATCCCAGCTACTTAGGAGGCTGAGGCAGGAGAATCATTTGAACCCAGGAGGCAGAGGTTGCAGTGAGCCGAGATCGCGCCACTGCACTCCAGCCTGGGTGACAAGAGCGAGACTCCATCTCAAAAACACACAAACAACAACAACAACAACAACAAAAAACAAAGAAGTTTGGCGACCATTGTGTCCAATGTCATCCATTTGGGAATGATTAGAAAACTTAGAATCTTTAGAAGTGTTTAGAAAATGCTCTGTTAAAGTCAGTTATTTTCATGTCTGATTGGTTTTATTTACTAACTTTGGCAAATAGTAATAATAGTAATAATTTCATTTACTGAAAAAATGGCAAATATCACCCTTTTCCTTAGAGCTTCTGAATTACACCTTAATGCCAGAAATTGGGGTTTGAAAAAACCTCACTTATGGCAAATTCCTGCCTGTGACAGTCACATCTAAAGGTTGAAGTTGAATCCTCAGAGTGAGGCAGGGCCAGAGAGGAGTGGAGTATTCTTGCAGGGGTGGCTGTTTCTCAGATCATCAATGCACCCACAGCTCCTGGCAGCCTGTGTGGGTGCTTGGCATCCCGGAGCTGCAGAGGCCACTCAGGATGGGGCCTTCAACCTGGGGATCCAGGGGAAGCCAGTTGACCCCAGCCTGTGCCTGGAGAAGAGAAGAGACCCGGCCGCAGGCCCACAGTCATAGTAACAAGCTGAGTAAAGTTGGAAGCTAGACATGCTTTCATTAGTCTCTGTAGATTCGCCTCTGTTTTATTCCCCATAACGTCTAGGAGGTAGGGCTAGAAAGACTGGATCCTTAGAAGCACAGTGTGTAGACTGCCTGTGGCATGCACCAGCTCCCGGGCTGCACTGATGCTCCCAGAACGGCAGGCAGCAGAGGCGCACAGTAGGTCTGCAGGGAGCCGATGAACCAGCCAGTGAATGAGTGTGCCTGGTGAGGCCGTGCCCGCCTCGCATGAGCACCTGGGAGGCTCTCAGCCTGCTCAGCAGAGAGAATTCTCCCTGGTGGAGAAGGGCCATCCACTCGGCTAAGCTGGTCCGGGCCCCAGGCCCCTCTCTGCTCCTTCCCAGGCCTGAAGTCTGCAGAGGTCCGGCCTTTGGGCAGTTGGGTGTAGCCTGAGCTACACACAGAATTGTTCAGAAGCCAACGTTACAAACCCCCACAAATCCAGGGGCTGTACATCCCGACCTCGCGGCTGCGTATAGGACCATCCCTGCGAATCTTTGTTTGGCAGGTCAAGAAAGTGCTGCCGTTACCCTTAGTATAAACACACCATCCCACGGAGGCCTGCGTGCGGCTTCCTCTTCCCAGCGGGCGCTTTCTCTGTGGAATGTCTTCCTCCCGATCGCTGCAGTGCTAGCGAGGTCCGGTCCCTTTCTGCCCCTCGGGGTCCCCGTGGCCAGTGGTTCAGCTGGGAAGATGCTGGGAGGCAAGCCCCCCTCTCTGGCTCCCCTCTCCTGCCCTGGGAGGTGGAGAAGGAGCAGGAGCCCGGCTGACGGCTTCTCCTGTCCTTGGCTCTGCAGGGAGACGGGCATGAAGGGGGCCGTCCTCATCAACGGCCTGCCCCGGGACCTGCGCTGCTTCCGGAAGGTGTCCTGCTACATCATGCAGGATGACATGCTGCTGCCGCATCTCACTGTGCAGGAGGCCATGATGGTGAGCTCCACCCTGCCCCGCCCCATCTGCCCCCAGCCCCCACATTAGACACAGCACTGGCCGAGTGCCCAGCTGCGAGGGACTCAAGGGCTCTGCCACGCGGCCTGCACAGGGTCAGCAACCTCCCTCTAGTGGAGTTCTAACACCAGACTTGCTGTTGGGACAGGCAGCGTCATCCCAAAACCCCCCAAGACTGTGAGTTTAATGGACTTTGTTTGGCAGGGTTGGGGTCAAGTTTCTGAGAAGGTTATTAACCCGGCTGGCTTGGGTGATCCTCTCCAGGGCAGCCACCATCCTATTTCCCCTGCAGGCCAGTGCTTGGGATTCTCCTTCCTGTCAGTCATCCTTGAGTCTTTCTGTGTCTTTGGCCCAAGCACCCATTCGCCTGGTGCCTTGGTCAGGATACCAAGGGTCTATTCCTCTGACTCACCTGCCTCCCAGGTGGGAAAATGAAACCAGCAGTGGCCAAGCATCTCCTGGGTCCCAGGCCCTGAGCACATAGCTCTACACACACCAGATATGTCATCCCAAAAAAGTGGGTGGGAAATGGAGCTTCCCCCAGTGAAGCCAGGAGCCCAGGGTCACACGGCTGCTGATGGCCACACGTGGCCAGGGCTGTCTGTCTCCAAAGGCGCACCTTTAACTGCCAGCTCGGCTTCCCTGCCGTGCACCTGCTTTATCCTCACAGCCTCAGTGTCCTCATCTGCAAGACTGTACGGGGTTGGTGTAAATATTGAAAGGGAAAATACAGGGAAGGTGGGGTAGAATTCTGGCATACAGTTGGTGCCTAATCAATTCAACTTGGTCACTGTTTCTTTTCACTCCTAGAAAGCCTCACCACAGTGTCTTCACTTATGTCCTCTGTGGATAAATCCAGTATTTGGGGAAGTTTAAAAATATCTTCCCCTCTTGGGGCCACAGAAGGGTCCAGGGGGTATCCTCTGCCTGGATTTCTGGAATAGCTGGTTGTGCTCCTTGAACAGACTGCGACCTAGCCAAGTGCCATGTGTCTGGGTTTCCAGGGCCTTTTTTTGGTGGGGGGGGGACAGAGTCTCGCTCTGTCACCGAGGCTGGAATGCAGTGGCACGATCTCGGCTCACTGCAACCTCCGCCTCCCAGGTTCAAGCGATTCTTCTGCCTCAGCCTCCCAAGTAGCTGGGACTACAGGCGCCCACCACCATGCCCGGCTGATTTGTGTATTTTTGGTAGAGATGGGGTTTCACTATGTTGGCCAGGCTGGTCTTGAACTCCTGACCTCGTGATCTGCCCACCTCAGCCTCCCAAAGTGCTGGGATTACAGGTGTGAGCCACCGCACCCGGCAGGGGCCTTTTTTTTTTAAAGGCCCAACTCATGGTGACTGAAACCACACAGACCTAACTGTGAGCAGAGGCAACCACCAGAATCCTTCCATTAAGAGGAGATTGAAAATCAGTGTGCAGCTTCAGTTGCCAGTCATGGCTGGCTTTATGTGGGGGACTGTTTATATTTCTGCTTCCTCCTTGTTCGCTGCAAAAGAAGAGTCCCCAGGCTTCATGTCTCTCCTGGCACCCTAGGGGACATCCTCAGCTTGATCTGCTCTGTGCTTTGGTCAGTAGATGGGGGTTCGCCTTGGTTTTCCACCTGGAGAGACCCTGACTTGGGTTGGGCAAAGCTTCTTCCCCATGGTGTCTGAGAGTGGCACGTGAAGGGCAGTGCCAAGGGGTTCTTAGCTCAGCAAAGAGAAGCAGGTTATGTTTGCAGACGCATGATCTGCTCCCTAAACTTCTTTGTGGGGAAACAGAAGCAGGAACCTGTGGGGCTGTTCCCATTCGTGTTCCCTGGTCCTGCGTGTTCTGTGGGTAAGCAGACGCCATTCCCCTGGGCCCAGCATCCCTGGGCGGTGTGTGCCCCATGGAGCCCTGACTGCTGATCTGGCCTCCAAATGGATGTTCAGATGGGGCACAGAGGACCTCTGAGGAGTTGGCGAACAGATGCTGCAAAGCAGTCGTGAAGTTTTTCTTGACCCTAATGTTCACTGTTCCATGTATGCCCTAAGTGCAAACTCCATGCACACCCTCTTGATTCCTGAACAGCTCCTGCGTCTTGGGTAGCCCGAGTTTGACTTCTCAGTAAGTTCTTGAGTGAACCCCATGGCCACATGCTCGAGACCCTTCACTGGGACCCCAGCTTAATGGCTGCATTCTCCACAGATGCGACTAGGGACTCCTGCTGTCCTCTCCCAACCTCGCCACCGAACCTGCTGTGAAATGATCTATTTTCACAATCAAATTCAGTTCGATTTTGATTCTGAGAATTTCATGAGGCCCTGGAGAAATACTTTGAGGCTATGGTACATGTTACCACTCAAGGTCCTGTCTCACACGGAGGAGATATTGGCCGCCCGTTGCGGAGTCCCGATCCCATATCAGACACAGTTGTGCATTTTTATGCTTTTCACCCTTGCAGCCAGGCAGACTGAGAAATGGCAGGCAGTGTCACATGGCAGGAGCGTGGGCCTGACCCTGTCCAACTCTGGGGCCTGAGACCTCTTTACCCCACACCCCGCCCCCCTCCCTGCCACCGCCCTGCATCTCACCGTCTCCTCTGATCCTCACAGCAACTTCTCTAGCTAATGAGGTGGACAGAGCTTAACCTTACTGTTGTTCCAGTGAGGAAATGGAGGTTGCATGTTTGCCCAAGGCCACAGGAGGCAGGAGGGTGGAAGCAAGGCCCGTCCTGTGCTTGGTGATCTACTCTGGGTTTTCCCAAGCAGGGCCAGGAGCCCAGTGCTGTGTTAGCAAACGGGATCTCAAAAAACACAACAACAACAAAATGCGGCATCCTGGTGTGTCGCCCTCGTAAATTCCTGTGCTGTAAAGATTCTCCCTGTGGATAAGTTCAAGCCTCAGCAGTTTAACAGGCGGTTTGTGGAATTCCTAACTCGCACCACTGGTTCCGCCCAGGCTGGTTGCCAAGCCCCTGATGCCTGGGGCTTTCTTACCTCTAAATGGCCCACATCTGACTTCTCTCCTGGGTACAGCAGAAAATTCAACTGAGATAGCAGGAAGCATCGCACATGGACTGCTCTCCTGCCATCCTACCATTGTTAAAGCAGGGGCATCAGAAGCCAAGAACTCCTTGGGTTTTCCATGATGATCAGCTAGCTGCACGGTGGCTAGTGGCACCGTGGCTAGCTGCATGGTGGCTAGTTGCACCGTGGCTAGTGGCCTTATGCCTAGCTGCACTGTGGATAGCTGTACCGTGACTAGTGGCACCGTGGCTAGCTGCACTGTGGGTAGCTGCACCGTGGCTAGTGGCACCGTGGCTAGCTGCATCTTGGCTAGCTGCACCGTGGCCTGCAGTGCGGGCATGAGGCTCACACTGCCAATGGCCGTATGTTCTGCTTCCACACTGTTGTCCTTGTCCCCTGCAGGTGTCGGCACATCTGAAGCTTCAGGAGAAGGATGAAGGCAGAAGGGAAATGGTAAGTGGGTTGTTTGGTGCCCATAAGTGGTCCAGAAAGTGCATGACGTGCATGTGGAAGGTGTGCCTGCCGGGGCATTTTGGCATTGGCTTTTGTTTGTTGATTTGTTTTTGCCTTGCCTTCTGTGTGTGGGACAGGCGACATTTCAGGGAGTGCTGTGGCCTGCAGCAGCCAGAGGCCAAGAAAGGCAGATCTGGTGCACACGCTCATGGCTTTGATTCTCAGATTCAGGAGTTGGAATGTAACGTGAGGGACAACAGACTTGGCACTCATGGGGCCAGAAGATGCCAACTTCAGGGTTAGACCAAGAGTGCTGCCCTTTTAGTGTTTAATATGATCGATATTAAATTTTTTATAAGACAATAACAATGAAGATGGTTAGTCATTCGTTTAAAAATAACCACCATCCACCCACCTACACTTGCAAGAAGAAATTTAGTTCTTACATGTTATTAACCAGCCTCTTAAAAAAGAAAATAAATACGTTTCCAGGATGATGAAGACTTTCTAATCCCTTTAGCCATTTTTTTTTTTTTTGGCTTCCTAAACCCAGGGAGCAGGGACAGATGCAGGTGGGCAGAGCCAGGGGGAGCAGCAGAAAGCCACACAGAGGAAGGAGGCCACCAGCCTGGACTCACACACCCTCCACGGGAAACCCACTGTCCTCCTCTCCACTGCGGCTAGTGCTGGTGGGATTTTCAGTGTGAGATGGAATTTGGGGAAACCCCCCTTCTATAAGATTATCTTTCTCTCCTAACACCCTTAAAGGCTCACAGTCTGGCGGCAGCTGAGAGTGGGGTTTGCCGGGTTAGTGCCAATGGCTCGACATGGCCCTTTGTGTTCTGGTATAAAATGAAGTGATTGATGGGACAGAGTCAAACATACTGAGGAACAGTCATAGCAATTCTATTTCCGGCATTTCCCCCTCTCCGGTCATCTGTAATAGCTAATATTAAGTAAATATAAACCACTTTGGTATGGAAAAAAAGAGTTGGACAACCTTAATGCTCCTCCTCCCCCAGCAACTGTGCCCTTCGAAACTCAGGATTCAGCCCGTGTCACCGGGGCTGGGGGTGAAATGCCCAGTGCAGGTGGAAAGAGCCTAACGTCTGAGAGAAGGAAAATGATTCTTTGTTGCTACAGAAAATGTTCTGTGTGGAATTCTTTTATTCTGAGATTGAAAAGAAAATGGATGAATGGAACCCAAAAGAGAGAAAATGTGGAAATCACATGTGTTCCTGGCCCTTCGTGGGGGCAGAAGACCCAGCCTTGTGAGTTTATTGTCTAGGCTGAAAGGCGAGAGCCCCCTCTGGATAGTGTTTTCTAAACAATGTAACGTAGACACGCCCCCCCCCCACACACACCACCTCCCAAGCCCGAGAATGTTACTTATACCAAGTTATGGAAGATGAGTGTTATGGCCTGAATTCCCCCCAAAAGATGATATGTTAAAGCCTACGCCCCAGAAACCCAGAATTGGCTGTATTTGAAGATTGGGTCTTTACAGAAGTAATGAAGTTAAAATGGGGTCATATGGGTGGGCCTCAGTCCAGTCTAACTGTGTCCCTGTAAGAAGAGGAGAGAAGGACCCAGACACACCAAGGGATGGCCCCGTGAGGACACAGGGAGGAGGTGGCATCTGCCAGCCCAGGAGAGGGGCCTCAGGAACCAACCCTGCTGCCCTCGATCTCAGACTTTGGCCTCCAGAATTGAGGCGGGAGTTTCTGTTGTGGAAACCAGCCGGTGTGGGGGGCTTCGTTACGGCAGTGAACGTAACAAACGAGAGCCTTAGTTCCAGGCACACAGAAGAACATGGAGAAAAGCAGGTGTCAGAGCTGAGTCTCGGCGAAGTCTCCCATGGGAGATGAACCCAAATCAACAGAACGGGGCCCTGGGATTGAGCCAGGGCAACCTCCACTCTCCCTGTCTGAGGTCAGTTTTGCCACCCCCCAGTCCTGGGCCCTCCTTGCCATCAGCTACAGGACAAGAGGAGAGGCCAGCAAGAGTGTGCAGGGCCCCCACGAAGCAGAGGTTTTTCCACCCGGAGACTCAAGAAGCTGCTCCTCCCGAAGCCTGGATGCAGTGCCCCTGGATCCGCCTTTCAGGGCCCTCCTTCCCATCCCCTGGCCTCCCTGCTTTCATGGGGTGTCGGAAGCACAATCCAATCTCTTTGTCTCGGATAGCCCTCCATCGAGGTCCCAAAGACCCCTCCAGATGCTGGCCTGCAAGCTGAGGGGCGGCTGTGGGGGCTCCAAGGAGAGACGGTGGAAGTGGTCACTGATGCTCGGCGTGGAGGAGGAGCCAAGAGCTCTGGAGGGGGAGGCGCTGGAGAGAGGGAATTCTGTCTCTCTGACCCAAAATAAGGCCCAAGGACAGAGCAAATGGTGGAGAGGGTCTCGGGGATCACCGGAGGCGGGGGGAGCAGACGCAGGAGGCGGAGGGCGGAGAGACTTGCTAACACGGAGAGGCCCTGTGGTGAAGTGGAGCTGAGCACACGGGGGAGCCCTCCATCCTGGCCTCCTGGAACCCACCGGATGGCCTTGGGCCACTGCCTGCTGTGCCCCGAGCCGAGCTTCACCTGTAACGTGGGGACAGGAAGCCAGGCCCCACCTGCCTTTTGGGGCAGTGCAACCTGAACTGGATGGTTTCTTTAAGGTCTCTGAGCTCGATGGAGCCCATGTGATCCATATGGGAGGGGCTGTGGGATTGCTTCCCTGCAGCATAAGGCGACAGCCACCAGCCTTTTCCAGGGTAGCTGGTGAAAGTCGCTCTCCCCATGGGCTGGGTGCACAGTGAGTGCTGCTCAGCAGGCTCCGTGCTGAAGCCACAGCAAGCCAGTCCCTTGGCCTGCCGGAGCTGGAAGACCCAGAACAAGCTGGCATCTTGGTGGAGAATGGAGGCGCCTCCCAGGAGTAGCTACACGGGACCCGAAGGCAGATGGCACCCATAGGTGTGTGTCCTCGTGGTGCCTGGGCCCTGCCTAAGACACGGCCTGGATGAGAGCCTCCAGCTATTTTCAACTGGGTTTACAAGGGCAAAAATATCAGCTCATGTGGCTGAATCATCCCTGAGGGGTGAGCCCCTGGCGTCGTCCTCAGATTCCTCTTCGGCTGGATTGAACAATGCAGAGAGCCCTCCCCACAGGACCTGGAGGCCACGCTGCGTCCTGCACATGCTCCTCACCAGCAGACCCAGCTGTTCCTCAGCCATGGCACAGGTGCATGCCTCGCCATCGGGCCCACCATCAGGATTGCTTCAGGAGAACATGGCAGCAACTTCGTGCCTTCACTCACTTCCCTCCAACCCCCGATGTGCACCTAGGTCAAAGTTCTCTCTCTGTCTCATGGAAACACAATGGAATGGAATGTTCTAGAAGATCGTGGAATTTTTGCTGTGTTGTTCACGGCCTTCCTTAATTCCCAGCAAAGCAGCCTCAGCCCTCCAGAGCCCTCCAGCAAGGCCACTTCCTCAGGAGTGAGATCTCCAGGGGCAGCCTGGGCTGCCGAGACCCTCCCTGGAGTGCCCGCCGGGAAGCCCCAGGGGGGCTGGAGCTACAAGTGGCCTTGCAGGTTTTTTGTTTGTTTGTTTAGGGAAAATGTATAAATAACTGAGATCATTGTTTGTTCTTTCTGACTAGTCTTTAAAACAGAACCCATCTGGGTGGCATCACTCCTGAGCGGACGCTGGAGAAAGTGGGGTGGGCCCATCTCATGGGCAGGGGTGGGGAGGGAAAGGCACCCACAGCGGCCTCCGCTTCCAGCATCCCTCCATGAGGGTGGAGGGAGAGAAGAAGATGTGCCGCATGTGTGGGGCCCCCACAGTGAGCCTGGAAGCACCAGAGCCACTCAGTCGGCCGAGAGCGTCGCCCAGTGGTTCCAGAAGATCTGGAGGCCTCGTCCTGGGAAGACCAGCAGTCGATGCCGGCTGGGAGGAGGGCTCTGCCCACCTTGCACGCCCCCCACTCACCAGCCTTTTCCAGACAGCCTTCCAGAAGCTGTTTCTGGGTTGGCGGCCCTCAGAGCCAGGCATCCAGCAGAGGCACCAGGGCTGGGGTGAGGGCATCAGCAAGGAGGTTCAGGACAGGGCTGGAGCCCAGGTCGGCTGACCCTGTACTGCCACCTGCCCCAGCCTGTCCAGCAGCCGTGCCCCGGTTCTTTCTGTCACCGAAGCTGCACTTTGTACCGACCGTGCATAAATAATTCAGAAGCACAGGGTGGAAATTTTCTTCCTCGTGAGTTCTTCCACCCTTCAGATGACTTCATCTCCCTAGAGGAGCCGCTGGAGTAGGGTCCGCTTGCTATGGCTCCCAGGGGCCGGCCACCACAGGGCTGCCCTGGCAGGGTGGGGACAATAGCTGGGTGAATGCTGGAGGGAGCTCCAGGTGGGCTGTCCCCAGGGTAGGGAGGCAGGGATGGCAGTGGCTGACCCAGGGCCTGCTTCTGAGATGATGCTGGGGCTGAAAGCAGCACCAAGCCAGCACAGAAATCTGCTGACCTTCGTGTTCCCTGAGTCAATACAGGATCAATAATCCGGAGCAGACAGGGAGGGCTCCGTGCGCGTGCCCTGCTTGTTCCTGGCGTGCAGCCTGCTTCCCAGAGCCTGTGCCGTGGTGTGGCTACCGTGGGTCATGACTGCTTTGAGGGGTACTGCAGATCTGTTTCGTTGCCTTCCTGGCACCTCAGAGACCTTGCTTTCAAGTCAAACCTATTTACAAGAACAAAAGTGACTCTGTCCCCCTCCCCGAGAGCCCTGGTGTGTGTGACCGTGTTCCTGCCCTTAATGCCTACCTCAGCGATGACAAGAGTGCTGGGAACAGCCCCCACGGACTCCATGCTGCTCTGTGCACTCTGCATCCACTCTTTCAAGTAACCATCACAGCGACCCTCCCCTTCGTTCTGGGCAGAAACCACCAGAAATTGTGCATCCTCTCATGTGTCCATTCATCAAGTATTGACTGGACACCTTCTCCGTATGGGACACTGGGCTAGGCTTAGCAGTGAGGAACGTGCCCTGGGCACCTGCCAGAGGCCATATGACTGATGAGGATGCAGGCCCTTGTATCTGACCCCAGCACTGTTGCACAGCCTCTGGGCAGTGCAGAGCCTCTGGGCAGTCTCTGTCCCTCATCAGGACGGCTGATGTGGAAATGGCACCTGCCCCACTTGGCACTGGGCAGCCTGGAGTGGGTTCGACTTGCGTGGCCTCCACGTGGGCCAGGCACGGTGCATCCAGCAGGCTGAGGGCGGCCGGCAGGTCTTCCTGCATGGGCCATGGGAGGTGGTGAGCTTTGGCGGGCAGCTCCCAATGTCTCTCGTTCTGTTGCCCCCAGGTCAAGGAGATACTGACAGCGCTGGGCTTGCTGTCTTGCGCCAACACGCGGACCGGGAGCCTGTCAGGTGGTCAGCGCAAGCGCCTGGCCATCGCGCTGGAGCTGGTGAACAACCCTCCAGTCATGTTCTTCGATGAGCCCACCAGGTAAGTCAGGAGCATCTGGGCTGGTGTCCAGGGGCAGGAAGAACCCCCTGTATTCAGCGGTTCTTCCAGGTGACCCTGACATCCTGATGTAGCCTCAGAGGGGGTGAGTTGAGCTCACCCGGCGGTTCCTCCTTCCATCTGGGACCACTGGGCAGAAGAGCTGACTTATGCCACCTCTCTCACTCACTCTGTGCTCAGACCTGCAAGGCTTGTGTTGACCCTGGGGGTATGGCTTTGGGGGAAACGTCCTTTCATGATGCATATCTCTTCCATGACACCAAGTTCCCCGTGGCTCAGCCACTCTGAAGGCCAAGGTCACGGGATGCCCTGGGAAACGGTGTGTCTTCAGGTGTGTTCTGGAAACGCCCTGCAGTTTAGCACAGCAGAGGCTCAGAGATGCCTGCAGGACAGGATCCTGCCTCGGTTGCTCACCAGCTCTCTATACCCACGGGCGCTCTGACCCCGCCTGCAGGACAGGATCCTGCCTCGGTTGCTCACTAGCTCTCTATGCCCACGGGCGCTCTGACCCCTTTCCTGGGTGATGCCCTTTATGTTTGGGGCTCCCTGCGGAATCACTACCCTGGAGTCCTGGCTCTGGTGCCCCCAGCCGCAGGTTGAGCTCGCCTGACTCCTGCATGTGTCCTGTCCAGTTGTCCCAGGCAGGATGGGTGGCCAGGAACCAGGCTTCTCCTGAAATGACTTCAGCCAGACTTTACGTTGTCTCATTTCTGCCACTCACTCACCTCTCCAAAGTCCAGCGAGATTTGACAGCAGTGTGACAGCAGCCTTCTGAGGGGGGGATGGCGGGGCTCACCTGTTTTCTTCTCTTGGGCCTGCACAGTACCAGCCCACAGTGTCTATAAGATACTTCAGGAAAAGAGACCACAATGAACCCTTGAATAGCATCTTGCAGGCTGAATGCCCTGAGATGGGTGGGCTCCGGGGGACTGCCCAACACACACTGTCCCCCGGGCCTGTCACTTCAGAGTTGAGGGGATGATAGCAGTAGATCTGAGGGGCTAGGAAAGGAGAAGAGAGGTCCCCCCAGGACCCTGCTGGACAGTGAAACACCTGCTGGAGTAAAGCCCACCTGGGCTGCAGCAAGGCCACCTTCTATGGGGTGATGCCCCCATCGCCAGCCCCATAGATGGGAGGTGGGGAGTGGGGGTGGTGACTGCGGGGCACTAGACCACCTGAGGCACAGCTGCCTGCCTGGACAGTTGTGAAGTCCCCCCCCACCCAAATGAGTGGGGAACCCCCACCTCTTTCCCACCTGGACAGTTGTGAAGTACCCCCCCCACCCAGATGAGTGGGGATCCCCCACCTCTGTCCTGCCTGGACAGTTGTGAAGTACCCCCCCACCCAGATGAGTGGGGACCCCCCCACCTCTGTCCCGCCTGGACAGTTGCAAAGTCCCCCCCGCCCAGATGAGTGGGGACCCCCCCACCTCTGTCCCGCCTGGACAGTTGCGAAGTCCCCCCCGCCCAGATGAGTGGGGACCCCCCCCCCCACCTCTGTCCCGCCTGGATAGTTGTGAAGTCCCTCCCTGCCCAGATGAGTGGGGACCACCCCCCAGTCCTGGACTCTGGCAGCAAGGCTCGCTGGGGTCCCTCCGTTCTTACCAGGAATAAAATGCAACATGCAAAGCCCTGCTGTGTGCCCCGCCACTGAGCAGCAAAACAAACAGCAAGAGCAGAGCCCGGCCTGGGACGGGGCAGCTGCAGCTGCAGCCCCTGATGCCAAGCCCTCTGGGACAGGAACTCCCTGGACCCCTGGAACCTGGGGCAGTGGCTAGTTCCTGCCGCCCGCAGGCGTCTCACGGTGCCTCTTGACTTGCAGCGGCCTGGACAGCGCCTCCTGCTTCCAGGTGGTCTCGCTGATGAAAGGGCTCGCTCAAGGGGGTCGCTCCATCATTTGCACCATCCACCAGCCCAGCGCCAAACTCTTCGAGCTGTTCGACCAGGTACGCGGGCCCCGGGCCCTCCCCGCCAGATTACCGCTGCACTCAGGTCAGCCTGAATGACACCAAACCCTGGGTACCCACTGCCTTCTGTTAGCTCGTGGGGTGTCTTTATGACACCAAACCCTGGGTACCCACTGCCTTCTGTTACCTCGTGGGGCATCTTCATGACACCAAACCCTGGGTACCCACAGCCTTCTGTTACCTCGTGGGATGTCTTCATGACATCAAACCCTGGGTACCCACAGCCTTCTGTTACCTCGTGGGATGTCTTCATGACACCAAACCCTGGGTACCCATGGCCTTCTTTTAGCTCATGGCGTGTCTTCATTTTTGAGAGCGTTTAAGTGCCGGGTTTTGTGAGACTTGTGGAACCACAGGCAGCAAAGGGGGCTGGGGAGTGGAAGCTGGTGAGCAGAGTCCTCTCTCTGTCCTGGTGGTCGGTCATGGGATCCTGGGTGTCACCAGCATTGTAGAACTTCATCACCTCCCCTGTTAAAATGGGGGGGGGGGACACTTGTTTTCCAGAATTAATAACAGGTTACAGCATTTGCACAGTATCATTTGGTTTATAAATCTTAGGTTTTGGCCAGGCACAGTGGCTGTCCCCTGTAATCCCAGCACTTTGGGAGGCTGAGGTGGGCAGATCACTTAAGCTCAGGAGTTGAAGAACAACCTGAGCAACATGGTAAAACCCTGTCTCTACAAAAGAAAAAAAAATACAAAAATTATCCCGGTGTGGTGGCACACTCCTATAGTCCCAGCTACTGGGGAGGCTGATGTGGGAGGATCACCTGAGCCCAGGAGGTGGAGGCTGCACTGAGCCAAGATCGTCACTGCACTCCAGCCTGGGCAACAGAGCAAGACCCTGTATCAAAAAAAAAAAAGATGAACAAACAAAAAAACTTAGGTTTTGATATTAGTCTAAGCAAAAATAGTCACAAAGGGATAAAATGTGTATAGCTCCAAAATTTTTTCTGAGCAGGGGGTTAGCATGAAAAATAAACAGCAAGCAATATAGTCAAATCATCCTGGCCGTGCGATATTCTTCCCTGGCTTATCGTGGCTTTCCCTTCAGATCTTAATAGGGCCCTTGGGGGTGATGTAAAGCTCTCAGGAGAGGAAGTGGCTGATCGCTGGGCTGACTGATTGATTGGTTGATTGATTGATTGAGGGCTCCGGTTGCCTTCCGAGGAAGGCAGGGCTTGATCCCTTTTTCTCCTTCCTTTTTTCCAGCTTTACGTCCTGAGTCAAGGACAATGTGTGTACCGGGGAAAAGTCTGCAATCTTGTGCCATATTTGAGGGATTTGGGTCTGAACTGCCCAACCTACCACAACCCAGCAGATTTTGGTAAGCGGAGTCCTGAGCAGCTCGGGGGACAGAAAGGGGATTTTCCTCCTCTGTGGGTCTCACTTTTAGCTGACGCCCCCAACTCAGAAACCACTTGACTACCACAAATAGCTCAAGTGTCATCCAGTTATAAAACGTTTAAAGAACAAAAAAATTAGGTTTCATTTCCTCTAGACTCTAGGTAAAATCATCTGGCCAGCCTGTCTCTGCCTCTCTCCTGTCTCCATGTCCTAATCACCTCCTCTCCTGAGGACAGCAGCCATTGGATTCAGGGCCCACCCTAAGTCCAGGATGATTCATCTCAAGATCCTAATTACCTCTGCAAAGATGCTTTTTCAAATAAGGGTGCATAGTGACAGTCCAGGTGGACTTCCCTCCTCCTTCGCCTTCCAGCCATCAGCCTTAATCTGTCATTTTTCTTTAAAATATTTGATTCATGCAATTCCCAGGACTCCGTATTTTCTACCACACTATTTCCCAAATTGTGTTCCATGAGACACTGTTCACGGAAGTGCCTCTCACCCACAAGGAGTAGGCTGTGATGGAGAGGAGACAGGGCGAGGGGTACAGGGAGTGTGGTTTAAGGGGGGACGGGAGCCCCAGGAGGGTTGTGGTTCTGGTTTCGTGCTCGCTCACAAGGAAGAGTAACAGATCAGTAACGGGTCACTAACGGATGCTGCTGAGTGGGGCAGGGGAGGTGAGGTCTGAAGCCTGCATGGAGGTGAGAACCTGGAGGCAAGGGCGGGCAGGAAGGAGAGGAAACACGGTGCGTGGGGATGAAGAGAGGTCCTGGAGAGATGAGGGCATTCCCTTCTGGGGATTCCATTTCCTCAATGTCGTCTGACCAGAGAGCGGGAGGTGAGGGGAGTGTGGCCCACTGTTGAGGGTGTGGGTGACCAGAGGGGCCTGGAAACATTGCCTGGCAGTGCTGTAGGCTCGTTTGGAGCCCTTGAGGATGACTTTCCGGTGGGGCCAATGTGTCCTGGTTTGTGGCTTGATCTAGGAGGTGTGGTGGCCTCCGTACCAGCTGGGAGGAAGCGGGTAGCTGGCTCTGCCAGAGGGAAGTGCGGAAAAGGCAAGGGTGTTGGGGAGCTTTGGGCCTTAGCAAGAACGTTACTGGAGTGGGAGGCAAGGCATCGCACAGGGAGGACACAGAGGCAGGAGAGGGCAGAGGGGTTGGGAGAAAGCAGACGTAGGCAGAGGGAAGGAGGTCAGTCACCACGGGAGTGTGGAAGGAGTTGCAGGCTGCAGAGGAAGTCGAGGTGGAGGGAGACCTTAGGGGAGCGAGTCTGCAGGTGGAGTGGGGAGGTGACGATTGGGATGCGAGAGGCAGGAGCAGCGGGCAGGGCCGGTGCAGGAGACTCTCACTGGGATCTGAGAGGTGCAGGTCGAGGGTCCCAGGACCTCCAAGTCCCCAGGGTGCCAGCCACTCATGTGGCGATGGGCACGTCCTTCTCTGCCATCTTGTAGAACTGCCGTGGCTCTCGTCACACCCTGCCAAACCACAAGCTCCTCAAGGGGGAGTCCCTCAGGGAGGAGTCCTTCGTTCTGCTCCCTTCCCAGCTCCACCTTGGAGGCTGGCCCAGAGCAGGCATTCAGTAAGTACTGGCTGGATGCGCAGTCGGTAGATGCAGGAGCTCATTACTTCTCAGACCACTGACAGCCCAGTGTGTGTTTGCGTTTCCCGTCTCCTGACATGATAAAGGGCCTTGCTGGGGGGTTTGAGAGCCGCACGCTGGTTGATAAATGATTTTGACGTCATGCCGTTAGCACCGCCACGCAGCGTCTATGTAATCGCTTTAAAACATTCCCAGTTGGATAACGACTTTCGCATTTGGGTGGTTGGGGCGTCCTTCCTGGAGCCCGGGCTGACCCCCGTCTGTGTCTCCTGCAGTCATGGAGGTTGCATCCGGCGAGTACGGTGATCAGAACAGTCGGCTGGTGAGAGCAGTTCGGGAGGGCATGTGTGACTCAGACCACAAGAGAGACCTCGGGGGTGATGCCGAGGTGAACCCTTTTCTTTGGCACCGGCCCTCTGAAGAGGTAAAGCAGACAAAACGATTAAAGGGGTTGAGAAAGGTAATGCAAATCCTGAAGCCCCCTGGGGGAGGCTGCACGTGGCACTGTGCACTGCTGCATGAGAGCTCTTTCCGAGCAAGAAGGAGCCGTGGCTCCGGACTGGCTTTCACCCGCTCCCCTCTTGCCTGTGTCCTCAGGACTCCTCGTCCATGGAAGGCTGCCACAGCTTCTCTGCCAGCTGCCTCACGCAGTTCTGCATCCTCTTCAAGAGGACCTTCCTCAGCATCATGAGGGACTCGGTAAGGCTGCCCCGCATCTTCTCCTGTGGCTGGGGAACCCGTGGGTCATTTTCTCAGACTCGTCCTGACGGAATGTGTTCGTTCATTCTCACATTGCTATAAAGAAATTCCTGAGGCCAGGCATGGTGACTCATGTCTGTAACCCCAGCACTTTGGGAGGCCAAGGCAGGCAGATCACTTGAGGCCAGGAGTTCAGACCAGCCTGGCCAACGTGGGGAAACCCCATCTCTGCTAAAAATACAAAAATTAGCCAGGCCTGGTAGCACATGCCTGTAATCCCAGCTACTCAGGAGGCTGGGGCAGGAGAACTGCTTGAACCCAGGGGGGTGGAGATTGCAGTGAGCTGAGATTGCACCACTGCACTCCAGCCTGGGTGACAGAGAGAGACTCCCATCTGAAAAAGAAAGAAAGAAAGGAAAGAAAGGAAGGGAAAGGGAAAGGGAGAAAGGGAGGGAAGGGAAGGAAAGGAAAGGAAAAAAGAAAGAAAGAAAGAAATGCCTGAGCCTGGGGAATTTATAAAGAAAAGAGGTTTAATTGGCTCGTTGTTCTGCAGGCTGTGTAAGAAGCATGGCCGGGGAGCCCTCAGGAAACTTTCAATCATGGTGGAAGGCAAAGTGGGATGGAGCGCTACACACTTTTAAACATTCAGATCTCACAATAACTCACCCATTGTCATGAGCACAGAACCAAAGGAGAAGTCCACCCCCATGATCCAATCAGGCCCCATCTCCAACATTGGGGATTACAATTTGACATGAGATTTGGGTGGGGACACAGACCCAAACCATATCACCAAACTTTCAAATTACTTTTCTTCCATTTGCAATAGTCAGTGTTCACTGTAATGCTGCAGTAACAAACACTCCCATAATGTACATGTCTCCCTCCATCAATATTTGTGTCCTGCTTGTGTTAGGGGTGGCAACGGTGGGTTGTATCATGGCTCTGTCCCATAAGTCTTCTCATCCTGGGACAGCTCCTATCTGGACATGCCCTTCTTCACCATGTCAAAGGAAAAGTGCAAGAGAGAAACCAAATGACAGCCCTTAAAACTTCCAGTTGGAAGTGGCAAGTCATCACTTGCACTCACATGCCATTGGCCTAAACAAGTCACATGGCCGAGCCTGAAACCAGGGCTGTAGGCGAGTCCATTTCTCCTTCAGGAAAGCACTGTGAATCATGAGGATTGGGATGGGGGGTTGGACAATTCCTTATAGGGAAGGAGGTGGTGAATACGGGGGAACCATAATTCCACCAGAGAAGTGGACAATCTGGCCACCTACTTAGGAGCGGCTGAATGCCTGGCATGGCTTCTGGGACCTAATTTGAAAGACAGAGGGGCTCACCGCCGTCCACAGCAGAGTTCTTGGAGCCTCTGATATAGCCACTTTTCCCTCACCATTGTTTTTACCTTTCCTCTCTTCTGACGGTAGACTTCCTTTGTTCTCCATTTTTAAATCTTTTACAAAGGATAGTAATTATGTCGGTTTTAACACAACAAAAGCCTGACATGTGTGCATATATGTGTGTGAGCAGGCGTGTATGTGTGTGTGTGTGTGAGTGTGTGTGTGTATGTGAGTTGCTTTAGGGTTTGGCTTGTTTCTCTGGAGGAGAAGACAGGATAAAGTCTAAGACGTGCTGTCACAGAGTTCAGGGTCCCATGCTTCCAAAGGCCGCATCCGGGTTGTTCTCTGAGCCGAGGACGGCTTTGCGAACGCACTGGGTAAGACGCGGGTCTGCCCCCAGGTCCTGACACACCTGCGCATCACCTCGCACATTGGGATCGGCCTCCTCATTGGCCTGCTGTACTTGGGGATCGGGAACGAAGCCAAGAAGGTCTTGAGCAACTCCGGCTTCCTCTTCTTCTCCATGCTGTTCCTCATGTTCGCGGCCCTCATGCCCACTGTTCTGACATGTGAGTGACAGACCGCTGACCCCTTCTTCCTTATTTTCAATTCCTACCCAAGCATGGGGGCCTGAAGTCATGCCTTGACCAACAGATGAGTTTTCTAAACACAATGTTTTTGTTTTTTTAAAATATCATCTTCTTTGTTGACAGATGCAAGTTGTATTGTATTTGCTGTTAGATAAGAAAATACAATACTTAAGCCAAAGGAATGAATCCCAAATGGAAGACTTTTAAGCATGATGGAAGGCTGATGGGAGGGAGATTTCTCAAAGATTCACTAATTAGGAGCCCCCCAACTCTACTACTTAAGCATTACCTAGTTCAATTGTTAAGATAGCTCTGCACAGCCCGCTTCGGGAGCAGATAAGCTCTCTTAGATGGATCTCCACACAATTCCAGTTTGTTCACAAGGAGACTGCCCTTGGTCACTTTGGGCTGACAGTGAACACAGCGGCTGCTTCTCCAGAACCTCTGCGTAAACAGCTCCTCCCTAGGTACCTCCTCCCCAAGCTTCCCCTGATTTCCAAGAGCAGCTTGCAGCCTTGCTCACAGGAAGGCACCACGTTGATGCAGAGTTTCAGAAGAGGCAGACTCAGGAAGAGTAAGGCCAGGCATGAATCCTTGCGTTCATCACTAAGATGATGCTTTGTATTCACAGACATGCTCCCCATCCCGATTCTCCACTCAATGACTCTTCAGGTTATGCAAACGGGTGGCGTTTTTCAGGCTAGCAAAACACATCCTCTGTTTGTTCAATCTCTCAGTGCCCTAGGCCAGAGCTGGGTTACCAGCCGCTCAGCTCAAGATCGCCTGTTGGGATGTTAAACGGGCTCGCTGCGCATGGTCACTGACCCTTCTTTTTTGCTTTTCTATCTCCTAGTTCCCCTGGAGATGGGAGTCTTTCTTCGGGAACACCTGAACTACTGGTACAGCCTGAAGGCCTACTACCTGGCCAAGACCATGGCGGACGTGCCCTTTCAGGTGTGTTAGCCAGGGGCTGGAATTTGAAACGGGGGCAAGAGTTCTCCTATACACCCTTTATATCGAGTAAGAGGGCCTTCCAGGGATGCAGGGTGACATGGCCCGACTTCGGGAGCTCTGGCGGGAGCTGCGGGGAAGGGCTGGCTGCCCAGGAGCTTTGCTGTTGGCCTGCTGTGGTGGGAAGCGGCTGAGCCCGCGGCTGACGGGCCCTTGTTTCCAGATCATGTTCCCAGTGGCCTACTGCAGCATCGTGTACTGGATGACGTCGCAGCCGTCCGACGCCGTGCGCTTTGTGCTGTTTGCCGCGCTGGGCACCATGACCTCCCTGGTGGCACAGTCCCTGGGCCTGCTGATCGGAGCCGCCTCCACGTCCCTGCAGGTGCCAGCCCAGGAGGCGCTAAGTGAGGGCATGACGGCTGGGCTTCCCTGAGCTACCTTGGCCTGAGCTAGGGGGCTCTGCCATCCCTTCCCCTACTTCTGCCCTGACCCTCCTAGATGGGGTCGTTCCCACGGGAAGGGCCCGCATTGTCGAGGGTCAGGATCAGCTGGCTTCCACAGTGCGCACAGCGGGCAGCCTCATGTGTGCTGACCGCGTGCTGGGCGCTCTTCCCAGCGCTTCCCAGATCTGAGCTCCTGTAGCCCCAAGCACAGCCACGCTTAGGTGCTGTGCTGGCCCCATTTTACATAGGGGAGCACTGAGGCCCAGAGAGGCAAAGTGATTTGTCAGGGGGTCACACAGCTGACTCGGGAGCCAAGCTCTCAACACCTATGCATCACTGCCTCTGTAGGGTTCCCTCGGCCTCTCCATGGGCCCCTTCCTCCTCCCATCGCCCACCCTGCCCCCCGACCTGCCACCCACATGCATCTGCAGGTTCTCCACCTCTGTGGCTTTAGGACGCTCGGCCTCAGCCTGTCCTTCTGGACAAAAGCAGTGTTCCTGGGTGGATTGGGAACACCCGAGGGCCCCAGGGTCCCATGCTGGGTGCAGTGTATTCCTGAGTCACCTCCAGTCCACCATAAGCCAGCTCCCTGGCCTCCAGGGCCCAGGTGCCCTCACCTTAGATGAGGACTGCCATGGAGCCCATCTCACAAGGCTGCCATGGGACCAAAGATGACACTGCAGGAAGGTGCCAGGCCCATGCCAGGTGCTGCAACCCGTGTGCCCCAAGGCCAGCCCCAGTGCACCTGCTCAGCCACCCCCAGGACCCCTGCCTAGGGCACTCAGGCTCCGCGGGGGTCACTAATCAGACCAGGGCTGGGATGCCCCTGTCTGCACGGTTGCACACGGCACACATGCACACACACACTACACACAGACCACACTACACACTACACACCACACACACTACACACCACACACTACACACATACCACACTACACACACACCACACTACACACCACACACACTATACACCACACACGGTGCACACCACACACTACACACACACCACACTACACACTACACACCACACACTGCATACACACCACACTACACACTACACACCACACACACACCACACTACACACCATACACTATACACATACCACACTACACAGTACACACCACACACACTACACACCACACAGTAAACACTGCACACCACACTACACACTACCCACCACACACTACACACACACCACACTACACACTACACACCACACACTACACACACACCACACTACACACCACACACACTACACACATACCACACTACACACACACCACACTACACACCACACACACTACACACCACACACGGTACACACCACACACTACACACACACCACACTACACACTACACACCACACACGGTACACACCACACACTACACACACACCACACTACACACTACACACCACACACTGCATACACACAACACTACACACTACACACCACACACACACACTACACACCATACACTACACACATACCACACTACACAGTACACACCACACACACTACACACCACACAGTACACACTACACACCACACTACACACTACCCACCACACACTACACACACACCACACTACACACTACACACCACACATATTACACACCACGCACTACACACATACCACACTACACACTATACACCACACACTACACACACACCACACTACACAGTACACACCACACCACACACTACACACACACCACACTACACACTACACACCACACATACTACACACCACGCACTACACACATACCACACTACACACTACACACCACACACTACACACATACCACACTACACAGTACACACCACACACTACACACACACCACACTACACACTACACACCACACACACTACACACCACACACACCACACACTACACACGCACCACACTACACACTACACACCACACACTACACATACACCACACTACACACTGCAGACACACCACACTACACACTACACACAACTACATACACACACCACACAGTACATACCACATACCACACCCTACACACAAACACACACTACACACTACATGCTATGCACACACACCACTCACTGCACACACAGACTACACACTAGAAACATCACACACTACACACCACACCACACACCACACACTCCACACCACACACCACACACTGCAGACACCACACACACCACACAGCAGACACCGCCCACACCACACACACACTCCACACACACACTCCACACACCCTCCTACCCCCGACACACTCACAGTGCCCCTGTTGGACCTGTGCTCACTGTGAACCCTGAGTCGCGGCGGTTGCTTCCGTCTCTGGGCTGCTCTCCCGGAGGTGCTGACAGGCAGGCGTCCATCCCGCCTGTGAAGGCTGCAGTCCTTCCACTGTGCCCCGACCGAAGGGGTGCCCACCACACACCTGCCACAGGCCAGGCACTTAGCCCCCGGGGACAGCTGTGGAGGAGCAGACGGCAGTCTGTTGAGGAGGGTGTGTCCCCACCTCTCTGGCCTGGGGACATCCACTGGGTCCCAGCTCATCCTGGGCTGCAGGAGGCTCTGGGGCTGCCACGTCACAGCAGGGCAGCCGGGGGGGTCCTCAGAGATGGTGACCCCACACCTCGGGAACGCTGCACCTTCTGCCCCATTAAGCATCCTCATTACCCTGCCCAGAAGGTGCCCTGGCCCTGCCTGGGGGAAAGCTGGGGTGGGCGAGCCTCCTCTGCAGGAGGCCAGGCTGCAGGTTCTGCTACATCTGTCCCGTGTGCCCCCAACTCCAGGTGGCCACTTTCGTGGGCCCAGTGACAGCCATCCCGGTGCTCCTGTTCTCGGGGTTCTTCGTCAGCTTCGACACCATCCCCACGTACCTACAGTGGATGTCCTACATCTCCTATGTCAGGTAGCGGGTGTGGGGCACGCATGGCGTGGGGACCGAGGGTGACGGGGGAAGAACCGTCTCCAACAGCGTGAGGGGCTCACAAAAGCCACTCTGGGCTGCTGGCCAAGAGCAGATCACACATCTGAGGATCCAGGCCTTCCATCTTCCTGCTAGTTCCACCTCCTCCTACCCTCACCAACACACACACACTAAACAAGGAGGCCACACAAACCAGCGCTTCACACCCGGAGAGCCATGGCAGGCCCAAGTGTTCTGGGCGTTGCCGAGAGCTGCCTTCGGTGGAAGCGCTTCCATCTTTTTGGAACGTTCTTCCTCCCCGAAGTGCCGAGTGCTCCTAACAAGTGCTGACTGTAAAACCTTTATAAGAAATCCGGTGGGAGTCGGGCGTGGTGGCTCATGTCTGTAATCCCAGCACTTTGGGAGGATGAGGCAGGCAGATCACTTGAGGTCAGGAGTTTGAGACCAGCCTGGCCAACATGGCGAAACCCCGTCTCCACTAAAAACACAAAACAATTAGGTGGGCTTGGTGGCGCACGACTGTAATTCTAGCTACTCCGGAGGCTGAGGCGGGAGGGCGGGAGGATCCCTCGAACCTGGGAGGCAGAGATTGCAGTGAGCTGAGATCGCGCCACTGCACTCCAGCCTAGGTGACAGAGTGAGACTCTGTCTCAATAAAAAAAAAAAGAAAAAAGAAAGAAAGAAATCTGGTGGGAAACAAGTCATTTTTAAACATCTTTTTAAACATCCTAATATCTTGGAACAAGAATGCCCAGTGCCTCAGGTCCTTAGCTACAACGTTTCGTGCCCTCTGTGGAGTGTGGTGTTGGCACGCTGGCCCCACCAGGGGCAGCGCCCATCTTCCGAGCTGCAGAAGTTCCATGTGACACTAAGATCCAAAGTTGGGAACAAGCTCTTCTTCTCTAGAATGTCAGTTCAGACTTAGGTATATTGTTCAAGAAAACAAAGCACTTGTACAGAGTTTCGACAATCTACGTGTGCTCCAACACCATGAAATCAGAAACCGACGTCTTTCTTCTCAAAATGAGTGCTTTTGTTCTGACAGGGCAGGACTGGAGCAGAGGGAGAGAGGGGGCAGGAATGTTTCATATAAATGCTCTCAAGTCCTTGCAAGTTGGCCGGCCCACGATTCCCTCCAACCGTTAGGAAGCATGTAACCTCGGAAGTGAACGCAAGACTTCTCAGTGCATTTCACCAGTGAATATGTACCGCTCATTCAACTTGTTTTTTTGCTGGGGGCCCTGGAGGAAACAAAATTGGAAGAAAAACATAGTGGAGCTGTTGCACGTGTTTGTCTTAAGAAGGTGGTGGGCGGTGAGGAAGTATTCTGGGGAAGGCGGCCCTTTGGGAAGGGAGGATAGCCAAGCTGGGAATCGCAGGGAGGGTGAACAACACTGACCTTCAGCCAACGGCGTGGCTGGCTGGGAGAGCGTCCTCCCTCATGCCTGGCCTTTCCTCCTAGGTATGGGTTCGAAGGGGTCATCCTCTCCATCTATGGCTTAGACCGGGAAGATCTGCACTGTGACATCGACGAGACGTGCCACTTCCAGAAGTCAGAGGCCATCCTGCGGGAGCTGGACGTGGAAAATGCCAAGCTGTACCTGGACTTCATCGTACTCGGGATTTTCTTCATCTCCCTCCGCCTCATTGCCTATTTTGTCCTCAGGTACAAAATCCGGGCAGAGAGGTAAAACACCTGAATGCCAGGAAACAGGAAGACTAGACACTGTGGCCCAGGGCACGTCTAGAATCGAGGAGGCAAGCCTGTGCCCGACCGACGACGCAGAGACTCTTCTGATCCAACCCCTAGAACCGCGTTGGGTTTGTGGGTGTCTCGTGCTCAGCCGCTCCACCCAGCTGGGTTGGATCCTCTCTCCATTCCCCTTTCTAGCTTTAACTAGGAAGATGTAGGCAGATTGGTGGTTTTTTTTTTTTTTTAACATACAGAATTTTAAATACCACAACTGGGGCAGAATTTAAAGCTGCAACACAGCTGGTGATGAGAGGCTTCCTCAGTCCAGTCGCTCCTTAGCACCAGGCACCGTGGGTCCTGGATGGGGAACTGCAAGCAGCCTCTCAGCTGATGGCTGCACAGTCAGATGTCTGGTGGCAGAGAGTCCGAGCATGGAGCGATTCCATTTTATGACTGTTGTTTTTCACATTTTCATCTTTCTAAGGTGTGTCTCTTTTCCAATGAGAAGTCATTTTTGCAAGCCAAAAGTCGATCGATCGCATTCATTTTAAGAAATTATACCTTTTTAGTACTTGCTGAAGAATGATTCAGGGTAAATCACGTACTTTGTTTAGAGAGGCGAGGGGTTTAACCGAGTCACCCAGCTGGTCTCATACATAGACAGCACTTGTGAAGGATTGAATGCAGGTTCCAGGTGGAGGGAAGACGTGGACACCATCTCCACTGAGCCATGCAGACATTTTTAAAAGCTATACAAAAAATTGTGAGAAGACATTGGCCAACTCTTTCAAAGTCTTTCTTTTTCCATGTGCTTCTTATTTTAAGCGAAATATATTGTTTGTTTCTTCCTAACTTTCTGACTACCTTTAATTTTGCCTAGGTTGATTTAAACAAACAAACAAACAGCTTCCCTTTCCTCCTGTATCACCTCAGCTGCCTCCACGGAACCTGGAAGAACGGGGCTTAGGGAAATTCAGGCACGACCTTTGAGGGTTGGCTCAGCAGGAGCGGCCAGCAGTGAAAGATGGGCTAACTGTGCAAGAGGGGAGGAGGCCACGAGATGGCATCAGAATCCAAGGGCTTAGGACAAAGTCAGTAGACTTCAGCATGTGGAGGCATTTGAAACTTGATCAAACAACGCATTTCGAGTGGTGGGAGATTTCATCTCTGGGTTTTGCAACCTCACAACCGCATCACCGCCTCAGTGTTAGGCCTGTGTAAACTTTGCACATTGGAAACCGCTTCTTTCCTATGACTGAATCACATAAGTCAAATCCCGCTAGGGCAGGAACAGGTGCCTATCTGGAGGTCAGGTGGCCTTTGAATTCACAACAAGGCTGCCTGTGAGTTTGTCAGCTCTCAGAGGCAGTTTGACTACATGCAGAGAAGGTGATTCTGGCCAAAGAAGTCCATCTTTAGGAAAATGCCATTGTTTACTCCCTCTAGAATATCATTCTCCTAGAATCAGGGCTTCCGATGGAAAGGCTGTGTTTTTGCGGGAAAATCAGTGAACCTTTCTAAGCTACATTTTTCCTCATCTGTAAATAGTTACAGTACATCATGCCCAAGGCCATGCCAGGTCAAAGGTGGTGGGATTCCTTGGCGATGTCCCTGAAGGTCTTATTTCCCACTTCGAAAGAACGAAAAGGGTCTGAATTTTATTTACACATGGATTTAGTTTGCTAATTCTTAGAGATTCCTTTTTTACTGCTAGATCTTTTTTAGTAAACACAATTGAGATAGATATTAAAGTGTAATTTTAAGTGTGCTTGTTCTACACAAATATGGCATTGCCTTCCAGATTAAGTTTTTAACCAGAGTCAAACTTAGCCTTTATAAAAAGTCCTCATTTAATTTCAAAATAGATCTTCTTGTAAGACATTGCACATAGGGAAGACCTACCTAGGAATAGCCTGGTGAAATGCAGAATTGGAAAAAGGCAAAAGTCCTTGCTCATGACTCAGAACTACATCAAGTGAGGTCAGTGTTGAAAACGCCCATTCCCTCCAGGTGAGCCTTCCCCATTGTGGATTAGTGTTGTGGCTTCATGGCCCTAATAGGGGTGTGTCTGCCGGGAACTGCACTGCATGGGGCCCACAGCCCTGCCCCAGAAGCAGCTTGGTCTCGTTTGCTGAGACCGCTTGCTGTGCCTCATCAATTTCAGGAGGAAACAGTGAGATGCCTCTAGATTTTAAATCTGGTTTCGGAGAGCACCTAAGCCCTCTGATGGAATGACTCTCGTAGGAGCTTGACGGGGGTAATTCTAAGGGGGAAGAGCTTGGGAACCGTGAGAGCTGTTAGGCTGCAAGAAGGGAAAGGATATGTGAGACCACGTGGGTTTATTTTTTGAAGGGTGAACTGGAGTAGGTGAGGATTCTGCAGTTGACGCCCCAGGATGGCTTTGCTCAGCCCTCCCCCGTAGACTGGAGGAAAGCCTACCGCCAAGGGAAGAGAGGATGCATCTGTCCTAGGTGCAGCCAGCCTCCCTCTTCCAGGTTCAGCAAGGGTCCCTGGCTGGGCATTTTCCTCGTAACCTTTGGCAGCATTGGCTCAAATGCCATTGTTTAGCTTCCCAGATATTTCCCCGCTGCTTTTTGTGTTAAGGTAGTTTGGTAAAATGCCGTATTCCAATGACCTAAGATAACATCAAACAACTCACTGGTTTACTTTTCTAACCAGCTGTGGTTAAGACGCACACGGCAATGTGCTATCTTTCACATGTTGGACGTTAAACCCAGACCAACTCCCCAAATCTAGTTTGTTTCAGTAATTTCTGAATGCATTGACCAAGATATTCCTTTCATCTCTGATTGAGTTTCTTCCATTAGAAGGAAGGATTAAACCTTGGATAAAAGATTTGCAGATGCCCCAGTGGTTAGTAGAGGTGAAAATGGAGGTTTCAGGGAAACTGCTGGGGCCTTTTGCCTTTGTCCTCACCCAAAGCATTTTGTGCCTCTCTTTCTTCTCCTCTGGCTGAATATCCACTGGAGATTGAGTTCTCCGAAACTCCCTGTGTGGGTGAAGTGGGAAGCTGTGCCCAGGAAGGGGAGTAACTGTGCAAAGTTTTATGCAGTCAGTGCCAGAATTGGATTACATCACCTGGGGGAGGCGCCTTCAGGACCAGGAAATGGTACATGGAGCTTTGAGGTGAAAACTCATCTTAGAAACCCACAAAAAGTCATTCCCCCAGCCTGACATCAGGGACAGACCACACCCATGGGGCAGAAACCGGGCTTGGTTGTTGCAGTGGGAAGAGAAGGCACGACTCTGGTGCACCAAGCACCTTTCCTCATGGCTGTTTCCAGGCACTGGGCTGGATGTCCTCGGAACCCCCTGTCCCCTGCCCACTCCTCAAACCCTTACTGACCCACCCCTCTCGCCTGGTGCTGTCCCAGGCCCTGGGGGTGAGGGGGAGGGGACTCCAACGTGGGCTTGCCCTCCAGTGTGGTGGGAGGGAACCGCGTGGCCACTTGGCTTAGCCGTGCTCATGGTGCAGACGTGGAACGTGGAGGCGGGGAGAGGCTCCGTGACGTCCCCAGGGCCCCAGAATGAGGAAGGAGCGGAGTTGGGATTCCAGCCCAGTTGGACCCTGAAGTCCCTGTTTTGTTTACTGCCTCCTGTTCATGGCGTATGAATGTATCTGAGATGCTTTGTAAGGCTTAAAGTGCAATACTAGCTTAGTGGCTGTTCGTTCAGTGATTCCTTCTGTTACCAAACAGGTGGCTGAGATGAGAGGGCAACCCAAGCCTAACGCCCTTCAGTGGCCTTGCATCAGAGTACTCGTGACAGGTACCTCTCCGTGGAGAGGGGCTGTCCTCTGCCCTTGCCTGCTCCTCCTATTGCAACAGTCCTGTGGACTAGCTCAGGCTCTACAGGGGCTGGTGTGTGTGTGTGTGTGTGTATGGTGTGTATGTCTACCTACACACAAGCACATGTGCACACATGCACACACATGCATGCAAGCACACGCGCACACACATACCTGCACACACACACACATGGACACACACATACATGCACACACATGCACACACATACATGCACACACATACATGCACACATATACATGCAGGTGTGCAGACTTGGCTCCAGGCATGTGTTTGATAGTATTATTCTATGATATTTCCCTCATCTCCATAGAATACCAGCTTCTGAATCCTCAATCAGCCTTTACTGCAAGAAGAAAAGAAAAACCTCTCCCATTCCAGGTCTGTGGTACAGATGGGAAGAGTATAGTCAAAACCCATTAAGGCCTTAGTCAAATGCCAGCCAAATTAGAACGCAATGAACGTTAGACAAAACAACCCAACTGGCCAGGCGGGGGAGGCGCAGAGTGTATAAATATAAAGTTAGATACTTATAAAGAATAAAGACTCTAATAAAATATTTTATATAAAACTTTTTACCTGTGTTCAGCGTCAGATGCTTCAAGTGATTGGCTTTGCATTCTCCTAAGTCGATGGATTCTTAGGCTGTATCTAGAATGCGTTTGTTGTCCCTCTGGGAAGAGCACTGATTTGTCACTCATGTTCTGGTCCAAGACGTGGCTGTAGATGAGCCGTTTCTCGATGATGTTCATGTATTATGTTGAATTGTCTTAAAGTTTTGTGTTTTCTGTTCTCCCAGAATCCTCACCCATGTCCTCCTGCCTCGTGATGTTGGCCATGACCTCGAAATGTGCCTGGAGGAGGCTCGCGGCAGGGCTAGCAGGAGGGCACTGGGCCACACCTTCCCTTTGGTCCTCTCCACCCTTGCAGGGGCTCCCTCAACCGGGGCTCTGGGGCGGTAGCTCTGGCAGGGCGACGTTGCTTCTTCCTTACTCTGCTTTGCTGGAAACCCATCTCCCAGGCTGAGCTCTGTAGAGGCAGCTGCTAGTAGGGAAGGCAGCCCCTCTAGAGGTTTTGGTCCCAAAGTTGAGGTGAGCAGGGCCTAGCAGTTGCTCGGTGTTGTGTGCTGCATTAGCCCATGGTTCCCCAAGCTCCGGCCAGGCAGTGACCCTCAGAGTGAAGACTTTCCGGGACACCAGTGGCTTAGAACTGGGCTTTCAAATCCAGCTTCCCTCCCACCTCTGGGACACAGAGCAGAGAGCCGGGCTGGGTGAGGTCACAGAATCGGCCCGCAGTGGCCCCTGCACTCCTCCTATGGCGGGCAGGCACAATCGGAGGCTGCCCCAGGCGTGCAGACAAGCTCGCGAAGCACAGTTTGCTTCCCCCCTCAGTAACCCCAGCCTTTCTGGATGGCCCGGCCGCCCTGGGTCCCAGTAACGTTAAAGTCACGGTCCTTTCCGAGCCACTGTGCTTGGGCTGTCCCGCCAGGGAGGTTCCTCCAAGATAATCGCCCCCTGCAAAGACAGGGGCTTCTGATGTCCACTTGTGGGGCTGACCTTTTTGGGGAACCTCCCTGGGACCAGAAGCAGGGAAGAAATAAGAGACCCTGCACCCCCATGGCACAGTCTAATTTTCACTTACAAGCTCAATTCAGGCTGTCCTTAAAATCCACGTGTCCTGGGCAGGAAGGAAATGTGGGGACAGGCACACACGCACATCCTTCTGCTGTGCTGACCTAAAGTTCCTAATAGCTATCCTACATCCTGCCCGTTTCTTTTTTCCATATTTGAGGAAACAGAAGGGTTTAGCCTTAGCCTAGTTTTTTACGTTATCTCTGAAGAGGCCAACCTGGAATCACCCCTCACACAGACACGTGTGGCCTGCCCCAGTGTGCCTGAGGCCCACCCAGGAACCCTGCTTTGCCTGGGGTTTATGTGAATGACACACATGTGAGCAGAGGCTGGGGTTAGGACCCTGAGGCTTCCCTGTTCTCAGAAATACTCTCCTGGCATCAAAAGGAGAAAACGGTCCATGCCACTGGCTACCACATTCCAGCCTGGCAAGGGGTTACTGTTTATAGAGGCACCGTTTGGGGGCTTTTCCATGTAGAATGGCCATTGTAAAGCTGAAGAGAAAGGAACAGAAGCACAAAAGCACCTTGATTCTTCGCAAACACAGGCAGGGGCTGCCGGCTGGACGAGGGCGCTGCATTTTGAGGGCGTGCTGGACCCGCTGGCAGAGCCCGCCCTGAGGGTTTTCTCTGCAGCTGTGGGCTAAGCTTGCCCAAGCCCCTCCCCTTTTCCAGAAAGCCACCACCATGGCCACCTGCCTTTCAGGTCCAGGTTGAGGACACAGCCACGGGCATATATGTGTTTGTTTCACTGGGGTTCGTGGTTCTGGGGACAGTCTTCTAGCCCCCAAGATCTTGGGAAAGGCATGAGCTCAAGCCACATACCCAAAAAGTAGCAAAACTCAAAATTATTACTTTCAGCTGTTTTCTCTCAATAGCGCGCCACCATCGTCTGTGTGTCTGCACTGAACAAACATACGAGAGAATCTGGCTGATCACTTTGAGTGCCTTTGGCCTAAACTTTGCACATGACTTTAAACGTGGCCCTGATACTGCACACAGTAAGAAATGCTTTTTATTTTATGGTCCCTGAGGTTACGAGATCAGATCTCTGGAAATGTGTAAGCCACCTGCTGTCACCTCTGACCCATGTGGTCCACTACCATGAGGGCCGGTGAGTGGGGCAGAGATGCTGAGGCCTGGCTGGTGAGCCCCCGAGCAGTGAGGCAGGACCCTCCCTGGTGACCTGTGTGGGGGCCAGTCCTCTAGTCCCCCAGACAAATCTCCCTTTAAGGAGGCTTCTGAAGCTCTGAGTGCCGGCGCTCAGAATTAATTTGACTCTTCACTGCTCACCGCACCTGCCTATGAGCCTCTAGAAAACAGCTTGCCCAATGACAGTGCTGCAGCTGAGGCAGCAGCAGACATGTCCGTTTCTGGGGAAGTTACTCAAACAATCGTGCCTCTTAGGGGGCCCTAACGTGCCCCTTCTGGCAGGTTGAAATGCATCTGGCCTTGAAGGGGAAGGTTAGGAAATTATGAAGTACGTGGGTTTAGGGTTGACAACCCCATATCCATGGACTCCTGGAGATCCCTGAACGCCGTCTAATCTGAATGGTACCACAAATTGGTTTGTCTGAAAATATAGTAGTAACCACGGCAGTGATTTCATTTTTACACGTTTGCATTTTTACATGTCTGTCATTATGCATCTTGGGGTCTCTTTTCCATGACCTACCAGCTTCCCAGGCTTAATAATCAGTATCTCACTATTATGTCATTGGCCAACTAAAAACAGTAGCAAAACATCCTATCATCCAAATTGCTAATAAAATAGAACACCACACCCACACACTGGCTTCCCATTTTTATAGTCTTATCCTCCCACCTGGAGGGTGTGAATGGGGATCAGTTTTTCAACAGAACATGTATGTTTGGTAAGTTAATATGTGTAGCTGACCCCTTTGCCTTTGTTTTTATATATTTATGTTTTTCTATTGTAGACATATTGACGCAATACCTGTTCATAGTTGAATCTGTTACAAATTGTTACCTTTTATTTGATGAAGAACTATTTAAAGATTTTCCTTTTTTATTTCCTCTAAAGCAAAAGTCAATGCAAGTAACTCTAATCAGCGTGCAAACGCGTGCATATATCTGTATATCTGCTATGTAATTATATAATCTTTTTATAATGCTGTGTGGATAACTTTTCACTGATTTAGTTACTTGACTGTAGGAAACACTGTTGCTTTGCACGCTGTGAGAGGTTTGCACTGTTACAGATGAAGGCAACATATTTACATATGTACATGTATATACATATATATATATTCAAAAATAACATCGGCTCTTTTGGGTGTCTGTTTCCTTGGTTGTCTCACGCCACTGGAACATTGAACCCAGACAGACCCTAGGATGTGAGGTTCCTGACTCCACCTTACAGACCACAGAGCCACGTGTCTATTTCTGTAGACCTATCTCCTTAGATTTGTACATGCATTTTTTGCGGACTTGAACTTTGTTTTCTGAAATTAGATGCCATTTATGATGATGTGATGTCAATCAAATAAAGCATCATTATTTTCAGATTTCTGCTTCTCTTTCCTTTTGCTTTCAACAGCCCCAGCTCTCAGACCTGCTGGGGGAGTCGGGTCTGGTAGAGCATCTAGTATTTTCTCCCTACCTGCCCTTGCTCTCAATGGAGCACTTCTCTCTTCAGTGTCAGGATGGATTCCAGTGAGGAAGACAAATAAGAGTGATGGTAAGGATGCCTGTAGCTCCAGACTCCATGGAGCACTGCGTGGTGGCACAGTACCCTACTTTTCCATGCGCAATCTCATCAAACTGTCGTCATCAGAGCTGGAGAGCCGCAACTGGCCCCATTTTTCAGGTTAAAAACACCGAGGCTCAGGGATATTACACAACTTGCCAAAGCCACAGAGCTGGTTGGTGGTGCACGCAGAAGTGAGACCCTGGCCATCCAGCCAGGGCTCCTGGCCACTCCATGGCTCTCCCTTCCTCCGGGAGAGGCATTTAGGATTTGAGACCACACAGGAGGAGAATCCACGTTGTGCAGGAAGTGGTGTGGCAGGTCTGACCCTCATGACCAGTGGAAACTTCTCCCCCCAGACACTTGGCTGAGGGGTGAGATGATGTGCCAACATCTCCAGGGATCGGCCTGGAGGTCCTTGTGCTGTCAAGACCCCCTGTGAGTCAGCGCTGGGGCCTGGGTCCAGATGTCATCTGGGATCATCACCTGGGACATGGCCCTACTGGGCCCTACTTGTAGGCGAGGAGGAAGGTGTGCATGTGTGGAACCAGACAGTGCAAAAAGCCGCTGCCTGGTGACCTGGCATGCAGACTCGGCCCTCCCACTTGCACGGTGATCCACTGAAGACAACAGCTGCCTCTGTACTCACGGTCCCCCACACTCCCCTCCTTCCTGCCCTGGTTTCTCCATCCCTAGATGCCATCCCATGCCCCAAACCATCCGCCAAGCACAATAACCTCGCCCCCACCCACCCCATGAGGTCACTCGAGTTGACAACCAGATAACAGTTTTTGTTTTGTTTTGTTTTGTTTTGTTTGTTTTTGAGACGGGGTCTCGCTCTGTTGCCCAGGCTGGAGTGCAGTGACGTTATCTCGGCTCACCACAACCTCCGCCTCCCGGGTTCAAGAGATTCTTCTGCCTCAGCCGCCTGAGTAGCTGGGACTACAGGCGCGTGCCACCATTCTCAGCTAACTTTTGTATTTTTAGTAGAGACAGGGTTTCATTATATTGGCCAGGCTGGTCTCGAACTCCTGACCTCTTGATCCGCCCACCTCAGCCTCTCAAAGTGCAGGGATTACAGGCGTGAGCCACCGCGCCCAATAGCAATTTGATGACCCATCCCCTCCACTGCTGGGAAAAGGCTGGGCACCGCCCACACTCCATGCAGCTCTCGTTCCCTGGCTCGGAATCGCTGCAGGCGCCACAGACCAGACGCGCACTGTTCCCCACTCCTGCTTATCGGCCGCGCGGCATCCCCTTGTCGCAGCACTCCAGCATCCATGCAGCCGCGCGGCACCCCATCTTCGGAGCACTCCAGAATCCATGCAGAGCGCAGCACCCCACATCCAGAGCGCTCCAGAATCCATGAAGCACGCGGCACCCCCTCGTCAGAGTGCTCCAGAATCCATGAAGCGCGCAGCACCCCTTAATCGGAGCGCTCTAGAACCCGTGCAGCGAGCAGCACCCCACACCCGGAGCGCTCCAGAATCCATGAAGCCAGCAGCACCCCACACCCGGAGTGCTCCAGAATCCACGCAGCACGTGGCATCTCCTCGTCATAGCGTTCTAGAATCCATGCAGCGAGCAGTACCCCACACCGGGAGCGCTCCAGAATCCACGCAGCGCCTGGCACATCTTTATCAGAGCGCTCCAGAGTCCATGCAGCCACAGTCCTCCAACGGACCCTGAGATTGTTTCTGCAAAAGGCCATGCCTTCATAAATCTGAAAATTTGGAAAACATCCTTCTACTTATATCCTTACAACCCACCATTCAAGCTGTAGAAGCCTTTCTGGAACCCCAAGCAGAAGGATATCCAAAATGTAAAAATGGTGGGGCCTGCAATCCCACGGAGCACCCCCCACTCTCACGGTGCCCAGGTCGTCCCACTCAGCACGGACATTCTGCCTCCAGCCCTGGGGCCTCCGGGTTATACCCAAAAGAGGTGACTCTTGGAGATGTCAGGTGCGTGGGGTGCCATGAACCCTCCCAAGGCTGCAGCCTCTTGGACAAGGAGTCCACAGCGCTGTTGCCAGCCAAATTGGCTGCACCCCTGCACGAGGGGGCTGATCTTCCCCACAGCACCACTGTGGCTGGCATCGCAGTAGGTGCCACTTGTTAACAACCTCATTCTACAGAGAGATGGTGAAGTCAGACGCAGGTAAACCTGTGGCAGGGCACTCTTCCTGAAGAACCAACAGATCCCCTCAGGCCTGCCCCGCTGCTTTATTTCCCTTCTCTGCCCTTTCCCCGGTGCAAGCAGCTGTTGGTCTGTGCTTCCTGCTGCTCTGCTCTGCAGATACTAACGAAGCCACAACCAGGGGGCCGGGTGGTCACAGCAGGGACCACAGCTGGGCAACCTATAATCTCTGTGACGCTGGGAGCTCTGGGACCTCATTTTTCCTAATGTCCCCATCTGTAAATAGCCAGGTTGCCATAGTTGAGAGCAGGTGTCAGAGGGAAATGGGATCTCGCCACACTGCAGGACTGAGACAATTCCTCTGATTGGTGAGGGCTGGGGCTAGGATGGGAGGCTCAGAGCAGTGAATGAATGGATGTGGTGTTGGATGCTTCCTCCAGGAGGCCTGCCCACCTGCCCCTGTGGAGGACAGAGGCCAGGGAGACAGGTCAGTGGGATGGGGGAGCAGAGGGAGTCGGTTGTGCCCCACAAAACCCAAGAGGGAAAGGCTGCAGTGTTCAGGCCAACAGGGGGCAAAGACAGCCTCACAGCGAGAAGAAGCAAATGATTCCTGTGCCTGAGTGTGGTCTTGGAATGGCAGAGAGAACCCTTGAGCCTGGGAGCCACCTGGAAGGGAACAAGGCCGCCTGGCAGCCACCTGGCAGGACCCATGGCATTGAAGATCAGATGTGCCAGCCACACCTTGGTGCTCGGTATGCCCTTGGAAATAAACTTTCAGTTCTCAGGGCAAAAAGGCTTTGTCTAAATGGGCAAATCAACAGAGGTATCAGCACATGTACAGATGTGTGCTTAATCGAGATATTATTCCCATGCCATAGAATTCACTTTTTTAAAGTGTTCGTCTCAGGGGGTTTTAGTATTGTTTTAGTAAAATGTACGATTTGGTGGTTTTTAGTATCTAATATTGCACAGAATTGTGCAGCCAGTATCATATGCCACTCCAGAACATTTCCATCACCCCAAAAGGAAACCCCTTCCCCATGAACAGCCACTCCCCATCCTTCCCCCTACCCAGCAACCACTGAAACACTGTCTGTCTCTGTGGGTTTCCCTATTCTGCACATTTCATATAAATGGAATCACACAACACATGGCTTTTTGTGATCGGCTTCTTTCACTTAGCATAAAGCACACTTCAGTTTTGAAAACAAAATAAAACCTAAGGAAGAAAGGGAGCATGAACTCTAAATGCAGTAGAAAACTATGGCCGACCAAGGGGATGCGGCTCTGACTTCACAGGGGAATGAGCTTTCTCAGCCTGCACCTTGCTTCTGCAGCTGTCGGCAACCCTCTGATACAGCCATTATAATTGTCCCATTTTGCTGATAGGAACTTTGAAGCCCCAGGGCTCTCTAACTCTTTCCAATACATGACAGTGCCTCTTGAGCCCCCAAGAAGGAGGACTGAGGGGAGAATTTCCAGCCTCCACAGCTGTGTCACAGCCCAGGGCCCTGCAGGGCCTCAGAGCAAAAACCTAGTGAGCAGAGAGGCTTCTTGGCCACTGGAGATGCACCTACCACTCAGCTGTCCCTCAGAGACGACCTGCTGCAGGGACCCAGGTCACCGACAGCCCCGCATCCAGCATGACATCCACGCCAGGCCAACTTCCCTGAGGCTGCTCCCAACCAGGGCATTCCCACCAGACACAGGGTCCCTCGAGGGGCACTCTGCTTTGGGGACTCCCCATCAGCCTGCGGGAGGCTCTTCCTCCCCAGTCCTTCCCCCACTCATTTCGGAGGCAAGAACTCCCCAGTACATCTGCTACTTATGGAAGCCCACATGGGTGTCTCAGCTTGAAGCCAAAATTCCCGCCATTGGAAATTTAGGAATCCTTGGAATACAGTGATGAATACAAGTGAATATCCAACGTATTATGGAACAATGTAGAGCTTTCTAGCAGACTCCAGAGGAACTGTGGAAAATGAGAAGTGCCACAGCCACACCCTTCACCACCAACTCAAGAGGAGGGGGAAGGCATGGGCATGGCACGGAAAACCATCATGGGGTGTAACGGCTGCAGTGTGGGGAGACGCTTAGTGTTTCTCTCCCCTTTCCACCAGCAGCACACGCCAGCAGCAAAGGAGCCCAGCCATGTTCTGGCTTCTTCTGGCAATCAAAGTGTTCATTCTGGAAGGTTCTGGAAACATGGACCATTTCCAAGTTAGTGATGAAGGTATTTGACATAAAAATGGTTCCTGGGTCCTATGGGTCACAATTCATTATTTGAATTCACCATGAGCTGCTGACGGATGTTGGTTTCAGATGTGCCCAGACCAGGAGGTGGGAAGGCCCAGCAGGTGGCGTTGAGGCCACCTGGGCTCTGGACAGCTGTTGTCAACTGATGCCCAGTGCTGGAAATTAAATATGCATGAGGCCTTATGAAAATATAAGAAATAAAAGGAGAGTAATGTTCAGTACATTCCAATTCAGTGCACCGTGCTCCCCACGTCCACATCAGAGGACGGGATGAAGGAGTCCGGGGCTTGAATCCCCCTGGATGGGCCACCTGCGAACACAGGCAGCCCTGGCACTGACATGCTTGAAATGAACGACTCAGCTAACGCTGCAAACCAAACAAATGCAGTGTCTTCTTGATTTACATGACGTACACTCCTGGAGAATTCAGGTATGTTCAAGCCATTTGAAACAACAAACAACAACCAAAACAACTATGTTAAAATGTAACACAGAAGTAGTCTCTGGGTTTCGATCGTCATGAATAGGTTTGCAGCCACCATGCGTGTCCAGCAGGACGCCAGGACGTCCATCGGGTGGAGGCAGTGGTCTGTTCAGGACACCTGGGGACACCACAGTGTCCTGCCATGTCTGGCCTGTGTCCACTCAACACCCCCTTTCATACGATTCATAAACACACCCACAGATTCTCGAACATCCCCGTGGCAGCAGCCTCCACTGGGAACCCTTGGCTTAGATCATGTGTTCTGGGTCCCAGATCCTCCTCACCAACAGGAAGCCCAAGGTCATTCTGGGGCTGGGTATCTTAATTTGTATCTAGAAGGGGCAGGGCACAGCTGTGATTGGTGGCGAGCCGCAGTGACTCCAGCAGTCAGTAGAGGGCGCTGTTTGGTCACTTTGTGGTTTGGACCAGGTTTCCGTTCTGCCGTCGGGCTGGGGGGTGGGTGGGCTGCTTTGGGTCTTGCTCCCCCATTGGTGTCTGTGATCTCTTATGAGAAAGTCACAGCCCCCAGGTGGGTGCTGTCAGGGGCGTTGCGCTCTTTCTCATAGCATAAACTCTACCCGGGGTTCTGAGAGCCCCCCGACCATGCCTGGGGCTCGCGAGGAAGGCAGGGAGCTTCCAAGGTCCCCATAGCAACCGAAGTTGAAGCGAGGGAGAGGCAGAGACGGTCGGAGGCAGGACACGGGAGACAGAGAAAGACGGGGGTCCGGTCCAGCTCATTCCAGGATCCCAGCCCTCCTCAGCCCCTTTCCTTTCCTCACTGGGGTCTGCCCTGCACAGCTGGATTATGGGGAGTCTCTGTCCTGCCGGGTGTTGCCAGCAGATCTCTCCATCTGATGCTATTTCATTTGATGGAAGCAACCTCGATCCAGCCCACACGGGCAGCAGGAGTCAATGGTGAAGCTTCTAGAATGTGCATGAAGCATTGTCCTGTCTGAGGAAGGCACAGGCTCAGGCTGGAGACAGGGAGCAGCTCTGTGGTGGGTGAAGGAGGAGTCCCACCTGGCTCAAGTTCTGGGGGAGCCCTCCCTCTCAGGGCACAGCGAGAAGGAGTCTGGGCCGGGGGGACCACAGTGCAGGAGGTGTCTGCAGTGACTGCAGAAGGCAATGCCAGGAACGGCGGGGTGGAGCAAGTCAAGAAATTCTTTGGAAATGTAGGTGGGCGGTGCCCATGAATGAGGCAAGGAGGCAGCAGAGCCCTGTCCCCGGGGACAGGGCACCAGGTGGGGTAGGAGGAAAACGGAGCTGGTCATCCAGCCGGCGGCAGGGTGGCCTGAGGCTGAGGCCAGGGCCTGGGGCCAAGCTTTCCATCCCTGCAGCCCTCAAAGGCTGGACATGGTCTGTGAGGGAGAGGGATGCAGAGCCCCACCTAGGAGGATGTCCAGGCCAGAGCAGCTCTCAGTAGCAGAGCTCCGGAGCAGGGAGGCCACACTTGGTGTGAGCTCTGAGGCCTGGGATAGCCCTGGAAGTTTCACTCCCAGGGCTGGCAGCTGATGCTTCGGGGCATTGGACGGGACACCCAGGGCTTGAGATTCAGAGACCAGGACATCCTGACAGTGTCCCCTCTCAGTAGGGGCTTTTGGACAAGCTACTTCAAGAAAGCCTCTTTCCATATCTGTAAGACAAGGGCAATACTACCTCCCTTCTAGGGATGTTGTGAGCTCTAGGGACCAGGCCCCGAGTGCAAGCTCAAAAACAAAAGCTGCTATTTTAAAGGAGCAGTTGTCTCTTTTCAAAAGGGAAGCGATAGCTCAGAGCAAGAACCCCACTGCTGTGACCGCACTGCAGTGGAATTGTGGATCTGGCCCTAAGAGAGCCCCAGCAGTGGGAGCAGCAGAGGAGGCCCAGGCAGGCAGCGCTCACAGGAGGCCCAGGCAGGCAGCGCTCACTGGCCTTCGTACATCTAAAACCGTCTTGGTGGGAGCGGAGAGCTGCCGTGTCCCAAGACAGTGCGATGGGGAGAGAACCACACTCAGGTCCAGAAGTGGATAAGGCTTCATGAGGACGTGAGATGGAATCCCCACTGCCACCAGCTCATTCATTTCCTATAGCTGCATCCATTTTTTAAAAAAAAGAGAAAAGAAGGCCACCCAATGTGTCACAGATGTTTAAACTTAATTAGCAAACAAATACAAAAAAGTGCCAGTTTGTTCATAATGTTTACTGTACAAAGAAACAAAACCCAGGAATAGTACAAGTATTGAACAGTAGCGAGAGTGGTTGTGAAATAAAGGAACACTTTGGAAGATAGTTTTATTGGCTTGCTGTCTTCACCAAGAAAGACTTGTGATTTTTGAAAACTTCTACCTGAAATGTATTTTTTCTGCTTTCCCGAGGAAGCGGCACTTACAGTGTTCCTAGGCTTTCCTGTGACGTGGGTGCCAGTCTGGATTCAAAATATCCTCGCATGCACTGCAGCTCCTTAGGGAGTCTTTTCCTGCCCTTGAGGCCTGGGCAGACCCTCCCCTGACACCCTCCCGCCCTCTCCCACGACGCAGCAGAAATAAAGCACAACCTCGGAAAGTCTCAGGCACGAAGAACTGTCCTCGGGCAGAGCATGGGACCTTTATTCGTTAAGACATCAGGCTCCAGACATGAACTTTCAGCAGAAGCGCTTGCCGGGAGCAAAGGGACAGAAAAGCTGAGATGAACAGCGCCCGGCAGCAATCACAGCCGGGCAAGGGTGCTCTGAGCCTCGCATGCCCCAGCCGGGGGCAGCTGGAGGTGCCTCAGAAGGTGCATTCTGCAAACAGAGCAAAGCCTTGTGTGAGCAGTCTCTCTCCACCCACGCTGCCCAGCTTCCCAAGGTCAGGGCAGGCTCCAAGGCCAGCACCTAGTGCTGCCTCCTCCCCAGAGTCACCGGGGAGTGTTGAGTCCCCACCACATGGGGGAATAGCCAAGATTCCCACCTCGGGTTGCTAAGCAAGATAGTGGGACCCAGGGATCAGGCAGATAACAAGCGAGATGGGCCTTGGCAGGGCCATGGCTGGCACTCAGAGGAGAGTGTAGTTCCAGTGGAGCCGAAGGAACAGGACTGGCAGTGGACAGTCGACAGACCCCTCTCTCTCCTGGCCTTCTCTGGACCCCCACCCCCACCCCCATGCTGGACTTGCTGGGGAGGGTGAAGGGAGGCCCTGGGCAGGGGCCCATCATTGATCAGGGAGCCAGGGCCAGCAGGACTCAGCCTCCTGCATTTCACCCTAGGACAAAGGGCAAGAGAGGCTCCTCTGGATGCTGGTTCCAGGAAGGTACCTCACGCAGGTACGGCCTTCGTGGGGGCTGAGCTGGCACTTGGACATGGCAGATGGCTTATAGCCGATCGCCCCACCCACGATGTGGGGCAGCTAAGCCTGGTGGAGCCAGGGTGGCAAACCCGTGTGCAGGGCCATCTGTTACCCGCACAGCACACAGGCTGTCCGCCCCTGGGGAGGGAACCCCCAGGGTGGTTGCCCTGCACCTGCCCTCTACCACGGCAGAGAGAGGGAGAGGAGATGACCCTTGTGGGGGGCAGAGTGGGGGAGGTGGGGTGTGACACCGAGGCCTGACGCCCAGGGCGGGCACCTCCTGCCATCTGTGGAGGGGATGCCACAAATGACAAGACTCTGGGGGGCCGGTTTGCAAAAACAGCCCGAAAGTCGGCCCGGATTCCCACACCTATGCGTTTCCACTTCTCTCAAGAATAGTTACTAAATTAGTTCCCTCTATGCGATGCCATCATTTTGAACACCTTTTTGAAACAATTGCTTTTATGTTTTACATAAAGGGGACAGAAAAGGACAGCCCCTGGCCATGGCTGCCCTAAGTGTGAAGCCTCTGCTCTGAGGCCTTGGAACAGGTGTGTGTGTGTGGCTTCCTGGGGTCCTTGTGCCTCCATCTCCAGCCCAGAAAGGACAGAGAGGCCCTGAGACCCCCTGCCTTATGGGGCTAGGCCCAGACCACGATGCCACTGGGGCCTTACCTGCTTCCTGCAGGGGCTTGAAACACCAAGGCACTCCAGGGATCCTGGAGTCAAAGCAGCAGCCCCGGTTGTTGCACTCCTTGGGGGTGACCTGGGGGTAGCCGCAGTCCACCCTGTCCTTGGCTGGCACGGCACACTGGTTTGCAGCTGTCCCAGACAAAGCCCCGTCAGCTGCCAGAGCCCTTGCTGGGCTGCGGTGAGTGTGTTTGCTTCACTTTGCAAGTTTGCATCCTCCCGCTCCGCCCCACCCCGCCGAGTTCAACCACTGCTGAAACCCTCGCCCTTAGGAAGATGCACTTTCCCTGTGAATATTTAAAGAGAGGCAGTCTGTTAAATGCTCAGCTCGGGGACTCTGGCCATTTGCCTAAGTGTCTTTCGCCTTGGCACGCTCTTATCACCTTCTCGGGAAGTCACATACGGACCTGGGTACCTTCCAGCTGGCAGGAACCCCTGGGGAATCTGGGGTCCCTTGAACCCAGAAACAAAGTTCCCCTTCATTGTTGGACCAACAAAACCTTGCCCCTTTGTTTTAAATGAAAACCGTGACGGGAGACGCACACGCCATAGAGATCATTGCAACCCATGCTGCTTGCTTTTCACTTTTTTCTGCATCTCCCCTTCCTGAATTGTTGAGCATGTCCCACCCTCCTGGGACATCCTTCAGTCCCCAATATTTTCATGTTTCAGGCAAGCCTCTATGTCTGTATGTGCAGCAGAAGTTCACTGCGTTTCATTAACGAACTATTTCCTTAGGAAAATGGCAATCACGTGCAGTGTCTTACATTCCCTTCTCTTGCTCCCAGTCCGTAATTGCTTATCCTCCTGGCATCCAAACTTCGCTCACACTGGAATCAGCTGCAGAGCTTTAAAAATGACTGATGTTGGCTGGGCATGGTGGCTTACACCTGTAATTCCAGCACTTTGGGAGGCCAAGGCAGGAGGATCAATTGAGGCCAGGAGTTTGAGACCAGCTTGGCCAACATAGTGAAACTCCATCTCTACTAAAAATCCAAAAAATTAGCTGGGCATGGTGGTGTATGCCTGTAATCCCAGCTACTTGAAGCCGAGGCACAAGAATTGCTTGAACCCAGGAGGCGGAGGTTGCAGTGAGCTGAGATTGTGCCACTGCACTCCAGCAGTGAGTGACAAAGCAAGGCTATCTCAAAACAAAACAGCTGAGGCCTGGCTCTTGCCTGGAGATGCCCTGATGTAACTGGTGTGCCCCAAGCATTAGGATTTTTAAAGCTCTCCAGGTGATTCTAATGGGCTGCAAGTTCGGGAACCACTGCCTTTGACCCTGCTCAGAAGACACCCAGATAAAAGCCATACCCTCATTCCTTCAAACTCGGGTTAATGGAGCAGCCACACCCCATGGCAGGGTTGCTATGCAATGGCTAAATGAACCTTGTGCCTGCAGGTATTGACAGTGTTCTGAAGTCAGGGTTTTTCTCCTGCATCTTTCCTTTTTCTTTGTAAATGTGGAACAATGCATAAAGACCTATATTGTAATTTAGAAATCTCCAGCAAAGATGGCTATGGGGTCATAGGGGATGGGCTCAGGCTCAAACCCTGATTTCAACACAGACTGGGCAGGGCTGCCTTGGATAAGTTGTTAACTTTCTCTGAGCCTCGGTTTCCTTGTCTGTGAAATGGGGACAATAAAGACCCACATCAAAGGGCTAGTGCAGGAAAAAGTGTATATGTGACAGGTGGCCATTATTAAATGAATGCAGAATCCCCCCTTATCCTGGATCCCTTCCCTTCATGCCCACCCTGCCACCGGGGCAGTCAGGGCAGTACTCACACAGGCCCACGTACTCCTCAGCAGAGCTGGAGGACAGCAAGGCCAGGACCAGCCCCAGCATGCAGAGCGCTCTGGCAGCCATGACCACCGTGGGCTCCAGGACGCAGCTCAGGACTCGCTTCATGGTCCAGGAGGCCTCATTTATGCACCGTTGTTTGCACAGCTGCTCTGGATTGTTTGCTTGGGGAAGGCTCTCCCTCCTGGCTGTGGCTGCTCCTGTTCTCTCCTGCATGCCTTTGTCAAGCTCCCAGACAGTTTTTCTCTCCGAAGGGGGAGAGGTCAGTTCAGCCCCCACTGTTTTGGCAGCAAGCGGTAAGGGCGGATTCCAGTTCTGGTTCCGGGTCCTCTACTGGGGAGCGGACATGTGTCAATTGCCCTCCTAGCCTGGCCTGGTGTAGGGTGCAGGAGCCATGTGGGGTGGCAGGACCAGGGTGTGGTGTCCATTCCATCTCAGCCTCCCAGCCAGGAGCCCTCAGAACACCCCTGGTCCCATGACAAGAGAGCCCCAGGCTGCTTCATCGCAGATCAGCCTCGGAGACAGGCAGCTCTGAGTGAGTCAGGACCCTGCAGCTCTCTCACAACTCCTGAAACACAGAGATTCCTTGTCTTTCCTTTCTGCTTTCTCCCCTAAAAATTATTAACCACATTTTAATAAGTGGATGAAATGAATTGATTGAAAATATGTTAGTAAAAACATAGTACACATAATTGATTTTTAAAATCAAATAATACAAAAGAGCCTTTCCTATCCAGAGGCATCTATTGATCTATTGTGAACACTTTTTTAGGTATCCTTTCAGAATCTTTCTCTCTGGATCTAAGCACGGTTTTTTTGTTTGTTTTTTTTTTTGTTTTTTTTTTGTTTTTTTTTTTGGAGACAGGGTTTTGCTGTGTTACCCAGGCTGGAGTGCAGTGGCACAATCTCAACTCACTGAGACCCCCGCCCCCGCGGGGCTCAAGTGATCCTCCCACCTCAGCCTCCTAAGTAGCTGGGCCACAGGCATGTGTCCAGCTAATATTTTGTATTTTTTTAGAGACCAGGTGTCACCATGTTGGCCAGGCTGGTCTCAGACTCCTGGACTCAAGTGATCTGCCTTCCTTGGCCTCCCAAAGTGTCAGGATTACAGGCATGAGCCACTGCACTCGGCCACATTTTTAACACAAACAGGAACTGACTCTCCACCTTTGCCCAGCCTGCTCTTTTAAAAACTAAAGACTACATCTCAGGAATTGTTTTATAACAACATATCAGATGAGACAGCGATGATTCTATCCATTTTCCAGAGGAAGAAACTAAGACTCAACATTTCCGGTGCCTATCAGAGGTTACTCCAGTATCCCTGGTATAGCTGGTATTTAACCCACTCCCAGGACCCTAAGCCTCCGCCCTCGGCATCCGCAGCATCCCCCAACCCCCCAACCTCCTGCAGTGGACTGGCTGGTAGTGGGCAAGAGACTAATCTCATTCCAGGAAGACGGGCCCCTAGATTTTGTGTTCTCCGTGTTTCTTTTCCAGGGAGGCATTTTGATGACCCCCACTGGCCCTTCCAGGAGCCTCTGTCTGAAGGGTGGACGTGGTTTATCACCCCGAGAAATGGGAGCGCCTGGCTGCTCGGATTTAGCCTGCAGCTGGGGTCCCCGGTGGTGTGTGCAGGGCGGCCTTGAGCCTCCAAGGGTGCATCCACAAACTGCCCTTCCCCGAGTGACCCATGGGAGCCCGATGGCGTACGTGCTGAGCACCAGGATGTGTCCTGCCCTGTGACTCCCAGGCCCCGCCCTTGCGCTCAGCACGCCCTTTGTGGTTGGATTTGAGGGCCCCTGGCCTCTGATGTGCCACTCCCGCTGAGGCCAGCGAAGGAGGAAGAAGGAAAGAGCGTTGCCTGCCTTGTTTTCGGGGCACTCACTTTTTCTGGGAGACAGCGGACCCAGGTTCATCAATGGACAGCAGGATTTTCATGTTATTAAAAAGGTCATTGTAGGGGAAATCCCTGGGGGATCTGGTGAGATCTCCCTGCCTTCCCACTGCTCCTAGTACCCAGAGGCCAGGCCAGGTCGTGGTGCAGGGCTGAGTTCCAGGAGGGTGCAAACACCCCAGGAACAGACTGCTGCCCCTCCGGCCCTCATGACCTGCTGGGGAAGGACCCCCGCAAGGGGCTTCTGCAGATGCTGTGGTCTCCACCTGCTGCACTCAAAATTGCCTGGAGTGGGGAGAATATCAATGCCTGGGCCCCGCCCCGACAGGTGGTTCTGCCGTCTGTGATTCTTCTCTGCGGCCAGCACTGAGAACCCTGCTGGGGTTTGCTTCCGTTTAACTCAGTGAATGTTGACTGAGCTCCTACTGCCCACACCCAGGGTTTAGGGCTGGGGAAGGAATAACAAAGGTGACACATTCTTGTCCTTGAAGAGTCCCCCCACAAAGGGAGACGGGATCATGTCAGAGTTAAGATGGTGAAGCCAAGACTGGGTCCCAAGTCCTGTACTGCCTGACCTTGGGCAAGTCACGTCCCATCTGTACCTCAGTTTCCCTACCTGTCACAGGGTGCTCACCCTACAGGACAGCATGAAGTGGTGCTGCACAGCCCAGCCAGGCGCCTGGGACACACACTGACCACCTGCCGGGTGCGCTAGATCAACCATGATGGCAGAGGAGAGGATTCCTGGTCCCGGCTCTGGTAGGAGCAAAGGCTGTGGCAAGGGGGCCAGAGCTGGGTCCCGCCAGGTGGAGACGCACAGGCTTCTCAGAGAAGGGGGATTTGGGCTGCACCTCTGGAGAGGACGATGGGGAGGCCCGTGTGTGTCCCCTCTCTCTGTTCTAGGAGCCCCCTCCCCAGGAGCCCTGGGCTCTGTACAGGAACAGAGGATGGCACGGGAGAGCCCACCCTGCCTTCCAGAGCCTGCATTCCCACAGCCTTCCCCAGCCACCCTATTCCCTTGGGGGAGTTCCAGTTCCAGAGAAAAAGCAGAGCTGTTGTCAGAGCTGTAGGCCATGCGGTAGTGGGCATCGGGCCCCACCCAGACAGGTGGCTCCCCTGGGCAGCCCAAGACCTGGGGGTGAGCAGGACTGGCTCTAAAGGAGCCTCTCCCCTTCCTCCTTGGGAGCCGCATCCCGCATCCCTGCAGCAGCCTCTTCAGCTGTGTGCGGTGTGGGGGTGTGGGTAGTCCCAGGAGCCCTGCAAATCCCTCCCACCCTGGGCCTTGTGCAGGGGCTCCTGGACGGATCCAAGAAGAAGACAGTCTGGTCCCCCATGCCGGGGCTGCAACCTTTCACCTCCCGGATGCATGGTCATTGTCACGTGCATATAACAAGCACAAGCTGAGCATGGGTCCCAGGTCAGGCACTCGGCCTGTAGATGTGGGAGCCCCAAAACATCAGGCAGAGCCCCAGCCCTCAGAGCTCACAGGCTGGTGAGGAGGAACAAGCCTTCAAGCATGAATTGTGGTGCAGTATGATTAGAGCTGGCAGAGTGGGGTGAAATCTGACTAGGTCTTGAGGGATGAGTACAAGTTCACCAGATGGGAGGGGTGAAGGTCAGAGGGGCAAATTTCATTTTATTTTATTTTATTTTATTTTGAGACAGGGCTTCTCTCCCATCACCCAGGCTGGAGTACAGTGGTTCGACCTCAGCTCACTACAGCCTACACCTCCCAGGCTTAAGCGATCCTCCTGCCTCAGCCTCCCGAGTAGCTGGGATTACAGGTGCATGCCACCACACTTGGCTAATTTTTGTATTTTTAGTAGAGACAGGGTTTCACCATGTTGGCCAAGCTGGTCTCGAACTCCTGACTTCAGGCAACCCATCTCTCTTGGCCTCCCAAAGTGCTAGGATTACAGGTGCACGCCACCACGCCCGGCTAATTTTTGTATTTTTAGTAGAGCTGGGGTTTCACCATGTTGGCCAGGCTGGTCTCAAACTCCTAACCTCAAGTGATTTGCCTGCCTCAGCCTCCCAAAGTGCAGGGGGCAAGTAAGGCCATAACACTGCCTACTTTGCACTAACTCACTGCCCCACAGAAAACTCAGAGTTGATATGGCACATGCAGGTTATAGGGTCTGCATCACCGCTCAGTTTTCTGGTATTGTCACTCGATTACTCAAGCAGCAGACAGTCCGATGGAGGAAGGAAGTAGGAAGTTGTGCTAATCAGCACCCGTGGGTGGCCCAGGGCCGCACGCCTCCCAGGAGCACCCTGCTGCCCAGCTGTCTCTCGGTCTGCAGCTGCCATGGGTGCCGCCCCTCGCTCTGCACAGAACTTCCTCCTGCCTCCCTGAGAGAGGCTCGAAGACCCTTCCTGAGTCATCACGACCTGAATGTAGGTGCTTTGGGGAGGCAAACGCAGTGACCCATTCAAGGATGCTTCTGTCTTGACACATAGTCCACTGAGGACAAATGGGGGTGGGGACCAGGAGCAGAGCAAATGCCACCACCACGTGTAAAACAGGAAGGTCAGAACGCAGAGCAGCCCAGTGGGCTCGGGAGGGGGCATGGGCTCCAGGGTTCCCTTGTGCAGCTCAAGGAGCACTTGGTGATGTTTCAGCCACTCGTCTTGAGAAGCAGCCACAGAGCCCTCTAAACCCAGAGCGTCTGTGGGTTTGGGACCGTTGCATCAGCCCCACGTGCAAGGGACAGGAAGGGTTCCCAGAAAGGCATGGACTGACGGCCAGAAATAATGCAGCTGACCGCCGTGGATAGGAGCACCTCACCCGCAGCCCCACCTGCTGGACCCAGATGGGCCCTTCCCCAGCAGCCAGACCTGCTCTACCAGGAAGCAGAGCCTGAGAGGAGGGTGCAAGGCCCTCACCCAGGCACCGGAGGCACGGTGTCACCTCACCTTCCGTGTGACACACTCCAGTCTGCAGTCCTGCACTGAGCCAGTTCTGGGCTGACAGCTGGGAGCCCCTCTTGTACCAGACCTGGGCTGATGGCATGCAGTTCTCACAGACAGTCCCTGAATGCATTGGTGCAGGCAGCCAAGTTCAACAGCCCCAGACAGCACAGGGGACCCCATGGGGAGCCAGGTCCTCCCACCACCAGACTGGGAAGCCGCAGCCGCTCTCGGCCTTTGGACTTGGCTCATACCTGTGAGTCAAGCCTTTATCACCAAGTGATTCCCAAGTACACTGAGTTGAAGGGTGTCCTCCCCAAAATTCACGTCCCTCCTGAAACCTCGGAATGTAACCTTATTTGGAAATAAAGTTTTTGCGGTTGTAATTAAACTAAGATAAGGTCTAGATCAAGCTTGTTCAATGTGAGGTCTGTCTGCCGCATGCAACCCAGGATGGCTTTGAAGACGGCCCTACACAAATCCATAAACTTTCTTAAAATGTTATGAGATTTTTTTTTGCGATTTTTTTTTTGGCTCATCAACTATCGTTAGTGTTAGTGTATTTCACGTGTGGCCCAAGACAATTCTTCTTCTTCTGATGTGACCCAGGGAAGCCAGAAGACTGGACACCCTCGGTCTAGATGGATCCGCTCGCCATCTGGCCTGGTCTAGATGGAGTAGGGTGGGCCCTAAATCCAATATGACTAGTGTCAGTATAAGAAGAGAAGAAACACTGAGACACACACAGGGGTGCAGATGTGAGCACAGACGGGGCAGGGAGGCCACATGGCGATGGCAACCGGGGCAGAGACCGAGTGATATGCCTGCAAGCCAAGGAGGCCGGGGACTTCAGCACCTCCGGAAGCCGGAAGAGGCAGGCAGAACCCTTCCCTGGAGCCCTCAGAGAGAGGAGGCCCTGTGACACCTTGACCTTGGACTTCTGACCTCCAGAGCTGAGAGAGAATAAACAAGAATAAACATCTGTTGTTTAAACCACCCAGCTTGCGGTGCTGGTTATGATGGCCCAGGACCCTCACACACAAGGGGCACCTGGCAGCAGGGTCTGTTCAGCCTGTGCTTTCTGGTGTGAGGGAAGAGGGAAAGGAAGGACACATTGAACGATCCCAATGGCTTGTCTCATGGTGACCTCTCCCTTCCTGCCCTGGCCTGGCTCCCTGGGGCCCTGGATGAGCTCTGCCCGGGTGCTCAGTGCCCCCCAGCCAGGACCACGGGTCCACTCGGCCGCCTGGATGCCTTTGACCCCACACATCGCCAGGCCTCGGCCTTTGTCCTTCCCGGCACCCATCCGATTGCTGGTCTCCACGAGTCCCTGGCTATCATCAATCCCCAGACATGTATTTGATCCCTTCCCAAAATCCCCTGTCACCAGAATTATCCCCAGTGGACTCTTTCATTCCCATTTCCTTGTCTCAGGGGAGGCTAAGACAACACTGGCTGGTGAGGGCTCCGGGACTCTCGCGTTCTGGTGGGGCTTGGGCTGGGCTCTGCCCGATGGAGGGCAGGGCACGCGGCAGCTCATGCCCAGGGCACAGCGGGACAGAGAGGCAGCCCTGTGAGAGGTTGTCAAAGCCAGGACACTTTTCAGACAGGTGAGTGGAGGTGCTGTGAATAATGATGCCACGACAAGAGGTGTGGCCAGGGAGTGTGCCTGGCAAACTGGGACCAGGACCCCCTGCCAAGAGGACATTCCACGAGCCCCCCACTGGGCTGCAGTCATTTCCAGAGACTTGAACACTGTGGAACTAGGACAGAGGGAGGAACAGGCACCCCCCCAACTTTGGAAATGGAGACACAGTCAGGTGATCCCAACACACATGTGGCATAGCGTCATGCCCTGACATATGTGGTCGTGCACAGATAGGGAAGGTACATGGATACATGTGTGTGCATCTGGCCCTGCAATGGGTCGGGGAGCTGAGGAGCCACACAGCACTCACGGGGCCAACGACAGCACTAGGTGTCTTTGTCTTTGTCTCCCATTCTGTGGGGATTGGTTCCTTCTCTTTTGGAAAGAAAAGTCAGGTAATCCTATGGTCTCTAAAATCACAAAACATAGTTGCCATTTAGGCATAGTTGCCATTTAGGAGTTGACATGTCCAGTCCCATATGACAATCAAAATTCTGAACTTGACTTAAAATTAGATGTTTTCATTTGATGCCATAAAGGAATTAGTGGACATTTTTAGCATGGGGTGGATCTTTGAGTGTGTAGCTCTACGTATATGACACACATATGGATGTAAACGTTTACATGTATCAGTATCTCTTCAAGGTATAGACTGAAATATTACGTATAATCTGTGGAATTGTCTTCAAAATAATTCAGGAAGGATAATTAGAGGTAGTAAGTATAGATAAAACAAGGTTGGCCATAAGTTGATACTTGTTGAAACTCATTGATGGGGGTTCATGATACTATTATCTCTACTTTAATATATGTTTGCAATTTGCCATAATTAATAAATTGAACCGTCTCCCTCTCCTGGCCTGCTGCTCCAGGGGTAGGAACAGTGGTTGGGGCAAGGGCAGGGTAGTGGGGAGTAAGGGGAACAAGGAACCGGGAAGGGAAGCTCTTCCTATACTGGACTGGTGTTTCCCAGGCTGGCTCCACACTCTCTGGGCCCATCAGGTGCTTGAAACAAACGCCTTATCTCATGTGCTGCTTCCGGGGGGTCTTCAGGGGTTCCTCATCTGCAGATCCTTGGACGCTGGGGATGCACTTTCCACTAGCTCATCAATTTCTCCTCCCATCCCCAGGAATGTGGTGTTGTCTTTGGTTTCTCTGAGATGATGTCTGCTCCCACCTCAGGTGTCTCTCTTGTACAAAGTCTAGGATGACGGACACAGCTCTCTTGAGCTCCATGGCTTACCTGTGGTTCACTGGACACATTTGTGCCTCCTTCACCCCAACACACTCTGGGATGCAGGCAGATCCTAACGGTTCGTCCTGTTCCTCACTAGATATTAGAGTCCCCAAGAGTCAGAAACCGGTGTCCTGTAGCCTCCAACCATGGAGGACGTGCACCACGCTCTCTTGGTGGACCCACTAAGACCTCATTCCTAAGACCTGAGACTAGAGACAGGCACACCCCACCCTTACCCCTTGGGGCAAGATGACAGTGAGAGAGACTCACAGCATATCAGCAACTCCTTAAAAATTCTCACACTTAGCATTTTCTACAAAATTCCCTTCCCTTAAACCTTTTGTAGCATCGGTAGAGGCAAAATACTGAAGAATCATCTAACAATTCTCAGCCAAATTGTTTTTGATGTTTCATGGTCTATTGTCTCACTTTGAAATATGACATCTACTGTTTCTTGATGTCTTAGCTAAATCTCCACTCCAACACCCACAACACCAAGAGTTCTAACTATATTTATTCATTGTGTTACGGGAAAGGCGTCCTGATCCAAACCCCAAGAGAGGGTTCTTGGATCTTGGGCAAGAAAGAATTCAGGGCAAGTTCACAGTGCAAAGAGAAAGCAAGTTTATTAAGAAAGTAAAGGAATAAAAGAACGGCTACTCCATAGACAGAGCAGCCCTGAGGGCTGCTGGTTGCCCATTTTTATGGTTATTCTTGACGATATGCCAAACAAGGGGTGGATTATTCATGCCTCCCCTTTTTAGATCATCTAAGGTAACTTTCTGACGTTGCCATGGCATTTGTAAACTGTCATGGCGCGGGTGGGAGTGTAAAAATGAGGACGACCACAGGTCACTCTCGTGGCCATTTTGGTTTCAGTGGGTTTTGGCCGGCTCCTTCACTGCAACCTGTTTTATCAGCAAGGTCTTTATGACCTGTATTTTGTGCTGACCTCCTATCTTATCCTGTGACTTAGAATGTCTTAACCGTCTGGGAATGCAGCTCTGTAGGTTTCAGCCTCATTTACCCAGCTCCTATTTAAGATGGAGTTGCTCTGGTTCATATGCCTCTGACAATTGGATTCTGTATTTAGATATAAAACCCAAAGACAGAGGTCTAAATTTGTTTCTTGAGGGCTCCTACTGGGCAGATAACTGTGACAGACTCTGGTGAGAGAGAACAAAGGCAAAAAATGTGTAGCTCCTTCCCATGAGAGACTCTGGAGTATAAGGGAAGACTAGATGTGCAGACAAATTATGGACTTTACCGAAGGGCCTGAAAGAAGAACTGAGGAAGCAGAGACGTGCCTATTCAAGGATGAGAAGACCATGGATTCTAAAGGTGGTAATTTTCTCAAAATAAACTATATATTCAACTTATTTTCTATCAAAGTCTCAAAGGAAGATTGTAATTAAATGTCACAAACTGACTTCAGGATTTAAATGAAAAGATAAAGCACCAAAAATACCTAGTAAAAGTTTAAAGAACGGTTCCCAGGAAGAGGAAAAGAAGAATCAGAAGATATCTATCCTATCAGACATTAAGACTGATTACAAAACTACTGTGTTTAAAGCAGGGAAGTACGGGTGCGGGGATAAAATCAGACAACTGGAACAGAACAGAAAGGTCAGAAATAGATCCACACACATACGAAAATGTGGATAATATATTTGATATCAATGGGGAAACAGGACAATTGAATAAATGGTACCATGACAATCAGTTATCTGTATTTTAAAAAGACAAATTTAGATCCCCACCTAATGACGCTAAGCTATTTTTAATTATCTACATTGAAAAAGGTAAATTTAGAACCACAATTTAACAACCCACTAACAAGTTTTCCTCTCTGCCCTGGCTGGCTTCCTGGGGAGCTGGATGAGCTCTGCCTGGGTGCTCAGTGCCCCTGAGCCAGGACACTTAGTACTGCGGTCGGTCCCGTTTGTGCTGTGTGGCTCCTCAGCTTCCTGACCCATTGCAGGGCCACATGCACACACATGCATCCATGTACCTTCCCGTCTGTGCATGACCACGTATGTCAGAGCATGACAATATGCCACATTTGTGTTGGGATTGCTTGTCTGTGTCTCCGTGCCCAAAACTGGGGGAGTGCCTGTTCCTCCCTCTGTCCAAGTCCCACAGTGTTCAAAGTGAATTACAGGCCCAAAGTGAAAAGTAAAACTTTAAGTCACTAAAAGTAGAGATAGTCAACCAGCTCATACTAGACCCTGCCCTTCTTGATATAACAATGAAAATTCTGGAAAAAGCACAAAGCAATGGCCTGATGGCACTGGAAAGTGAGAAAAACAAACCAAGCACAGCTGTCTGAGATCCTGGAGGGGAGCTGACCCTGGAAGGAGAGGGAATGCTGCGAATTTACTTCTGTATGGGATTTTGCCTGAGGGTAGGTCACAGTGGGTGTTGTATAGTTGCGGCTAAAACACTAGTGGAAACCTGTGGTCCTTCAGGCTGGAGAATCACTGTACTGAGAAAAGGGCAAACCCAGCTGCAGGAAAGTGAAGGAGGAATCCCAGAAAGGAGAGAGCTAGAGAGGAGAAGCTCCAAATTCTGTGTGAAAACCCTTCCCAAGTCTCTCTCTGACCCATGGACCATCCACATACAGGACAGACTCTGGCTAAAGATGAAGAAACTGAAGTTTGAATGACACCCAAGAAGCAGAGTTTGACGTTTGAATCCAATGGAGATGATTGCCTGTCAAAACAAACATACAAAATAAATAAACAGGCAAACACAACTATCTTCAGAGGAAGAGAACAGAATCTGCATTCCCCACAACGTAACAACACAATGTCCTGGCCACAATCGGAAATTACTAAACACACAACCAACAGGAATGTCTCATGCGTTCTGAAGAGAAAAAAAGCCATCAACCTGAGATGACCCAGACATTGCAATGACCAGATAAAGATTTTAAAACAATTAGTATAAGTATGCTTGAGGAAATAAAGAAATATTGCTTATAATGTATGTAAAAATAGAAAATCCCAGAAAAAGAAAATTTAAAAACTGTGTAAAAATAACCAAGTAGAAAGTATAGAACTGAGGGGAGTCAGGTGTGGTGGCTCATGCCTGTAATCCCAGCACTTTGGGAGGCTGAGGCGGGTGGATTACGGGAGGTCAGGAGTTCAAGACCAGCCTGGCCAACATGGCAAAACCCCGTCTCTACTAAAAAATACAAAAAACAAAAAATTAGCTGGGTGTGGTGGTGCACACCTATAGTCTGAGCTACTTGGAAGGCTCAGGCAGGAGAATCACTTGAACCCAGGAGATGGAGGTTGCAGTAAGCCAAGATCACACCACTGCACTCCAGCCTGGGCAACAGAGCAAGACTCTGTCTCAAGAAAAAAACAAAAAGAACTGAGAAGTATATGTGTGAATAATAAATCTACAGTGAATATAAACTAAATAAATAAGTAAATGAAAGAATAGTAAATATGTACATGAAAGTAAAACGTATTGAAGTCTTAGAGTAAAATGAAGATGACAGAGGAAAGTCAATTAACGTAAAAGATAGCACACTTTAAATTATCCAGTTTGAAGAATAGAAAGAAAAAAAAGGTTGAAGAAATGAACAAAGCCCCAACTACCTGTGGGACAATATCATAAAGTCTGACAGCGTGAAATCAGAAAAAAAAAAAAAAGTGGCCAGACATGGTGGCTCATGACTATAATCCCAGAACTTTGGGAGGCTGAGGTGGGAGGATCACTTGAGGCCAGGAGTTCGAGACCAGCCTGGCCAACAAAACGAAACCCTGTCTCTACTAAAAATACAAAAAAATTAGCTGGACATTGGGATGCACACCTACAATCCCAGCTAGTCAAGAGGCTGAGGCACGAGAATCTCTTGAACCTGGGAGGCGGAGACTGCAGTGAGCCGAGATTATGCCACTGCACTCCAGCCTGGGTGACAGTGAAACTCTTTCAAAAAAAGAAAGAAAAAAAAAAAGCCAGAGAAAAAATTAAGAATGCTGAATCTTTGAGAAGATATTTCTTTTTAAAAGATAAACCTGTAACTAGACTGGTCAGGAGAAAAAATAAAGAAAACACAAGCTACCAACATCAGGAATGAAAGATAGGCTATTACTATCATGGTACAGACATTAAAAGGATAACTAGATAATATTTAGAGTAACTTAATACCAACAAATTTGGTAACTTAAATATGAAATGAACAAATTCCCTGTAAAACACAATTTACCAAAATGGACACAGACAAAAAATAGGAAACCTAAATAGTCTTATGTCTATTAAAAATTTTGAAGTTGCTATCAAAAACCTTCCTACAAAGAAAATTGCAGGCTTGAGTGGTTTCACTGTTGCATTCTACCAAACACAAATGAAGACCTCTAATCTATACAAACCTAGGAAAAAGATGAGCTGGGCATATTTTCCAACTCACTTTATGAGGCCATCATAAGTCTAATATGAAAACTTGACAAATATATTATGAATAATGAAAGAGCAACATCAACACAGATTGAAAAATACTTATAAAAATATTAGCAAATTCAATCCAGCAAGATATAAAAACAATATGTCAAGATGTAGATTTTTTTTTCTAAGAAAAACAAGGTAGAGTTTAACATCAAATAATCAATGCAGTTTAACAGAAAAAAAATTTAAAACATGTAATCATTTCAATGAATGTGTAAAAAGCGTTTAACAAAATTAACACTGATACATGATAAAAATTCTCAGAAAACTCGGAATAAAGAGATCATTCTTAAGCTAATAAAGGAAATCTACAAAAAATACAACATTATACTAAATGGTGAAATATTGAATATTCTCCTCCTAAAATCTAGGCCAAAGCAAGAATTCCCACTCTCATTACTTTTATTTAACATTGTAATGGTGCTTCTAGCAATGGTATAAAGCAAGGAATAAAAGGCATAAAGATCACAAAGGAAGAAGGAAAACTGTCTTTATTCAAGGAAGATCATTTGATTTTCAATTGCCTGTAGCTAATATATGAACACCATTGATTTTTGTATATTAACTTTGTTTCCTGTAACCTTGTTTTAAAGAATTTTTTAAATAGATTTTTTAAAGGATGCTCTAAAATAGCACAAATCATGAAGGTGCAGTTGATAAATCTGACTCAATTACAATTAAGGATATCTATTCATCAAGACATGATAGAGGAGTAAAAAAAAAGTCTAGTCATGAACTAGGAAAAGATATTTGAAACCCATGTAACTGACAAAGGATTGCTATAAAGGATAGGTAAAGAACTCCTTCAAACCAGTGAGAAAAAGACAAATAACATGATTTTTTAAATATACAAATAGGATTGCCACTGAAAAGAAAAGCTAGGTAGTCAATAAGGATATGGAAAGAAGCTCAACCTCACAAAAAGTCAAGGAATTACAAATAAACCAATGTTAAAATATCACTTTACTTAACATCAGATTGCACTGATTACCAAATGTCGACACGTTGTGGAGAAATAGAAACTCTTATGCAAATCTGGCAAAAAGGTAATTGACACACCCTGTTTGGCAAGCATTTTGACAACAGCCAGTAAATTGAAGAAGTCCGTATTGTTCTGATAGAAAGAAACTGGAAACATTATACCTAGTTGCCTATCAATTGGGGACTGAATCCTGTGGAATATTATACACGTGTTAAAATCAATGAAGCAAATATATTTTTATTAATGCAAATACATTTCAAAAGTTAAAAATAAGATATAAGTTGAAAAGGCTGCATACTAGGATACCATTTCTGATTATTTTAAAAAACAACAAAATAATACCATGTATTGTTTATGGGTATCATGGGAATAATGCCCACTGACTTAGGAAGAGTGGTTAATTCTGGGGAGGGAGGAAAAAGGATGGATTAAAGGAGTACTTTTATGATTTTATTTCTTTTTAAAATGAGAGGCATTTTTAAAGTGAGAGGCATCAAGGCATAAGTAACTGACAAGTTGATGAATCTGGGTAGCACATATATAGATGACACTACATTAGATACCATTCAAGGAAAGGCATTTGACATATGGCTATTTAAAATTTTTATTTAAAGAAATCCAAATAACGCAGGTGGTGTGGGCAGCAAGTCCCAGCTGCTGGGTGTGAGAGAGGCTGGGAGAAGCCAGCCCTGAGGCTGGGAGTGGCACATGGGTCCTGGTTTGGGGGCCATTCTCATGCTTCATCCCGGTTGCCTGGCCAATACCCCAGGGGTTTATCTGGTGAGGGATGGGGAAGGGACCACTGACAGAGTAGGAGCATTGCCATCTTGGACAAGCACCGCCATTTTAAAGTTCACCTTGATCAAAAACTGCCTAAATCCAAAGGGCATGCCTAATGGCTAAGGTCAGCAGGACCATAAACCACAAATGACATCTCTGACCAGAAACTTTCCAACCATAAGAAATAAACTCCTCCCCGACCAGAGGCATGCCAGGCCCAAGATAACCTCCCCTCCAGCCAGAGACATTCCAACCCCACCATAAAGTTCTCCCCAACACGGAAACATTCCAAGCTTGTGATAAGCTCTCACCCTAAAACCAATAAATACTCTTAGTCTGTAAGAGAGAGTGCTCCTGACCAAAGTGACCAGAAGCCCCTCTCAGGTTTATTCTCCAAAATCAACCTGTCTTTGACTGTTGAGCCACTTTTTGCATTTCTTTCCTCTTTCTTTAACTCTTACAACCACTTTTAAATCCCAGCAGCATCCAGCTTGATGGCAAATAAAAGTCTTAAGTCCTTTCACATTTAAAAATTTTAATTCCCAGGTCTTTGGGCCCCTGCAGTGCAATCTCAACTTTCTCTCTATATTAGCAGAGTCGACAGATCCACCTGAGGATGAGTGCCTGACTGTGTTCTGGACAAGCAAGGAGCTTGAACTAGAGAGGGAATTAACATCCCAGTGGAGAAGCACTAGAAAGAGTCCATGTTTAATACAAGTAATCTCTGGATCAAATGCACCATGGGTGTGTCACCCATGCTGTGCCCCAGCTCATCCCTCCCCTCGAAGTCTGTCAGAGAACATAAACTAAAGATTATTTTTCTGACTTCTTGAAAATGACCATTACTTTGTTCAAAGAGAAGAAGGGTCATTGGTGGCTGCTCACCACTAGAGGAGAAGAAACGGTCTCTTTGATTTTTCATGGGAATCTAGAAATAGAATGGTCAGAATTGAAAGTACCTTACATCTCATAAAATGCAACCATAGCTGGTGCCTAATCCCACCACATTCTCTGCAATTGTTAGCCTAGATGACTAGAGAGTAGTTTTTAGGGAATTCAAAAGAAATTGAAAGCAGGGCCCACCCTTAAGAAATATGTTGTCTACCAAAACAAAAACATGGTGGGACTATCAGAACTGCAAATTGACTGTATGAGATGGCCCAGATGGAAACCACACATGACCTCTGGAGCCTCACCCTGGGGCTTCCCTGTTTGTGCAGAGAAAAGGGTGATTTCCCTGTGTGGAGGAGGAGCCCCTTACAGTCGGCTACCTTTCCAGGGCTGGTGTCCACAGGACTCTGGGTGGTTTGTGCTAAAGGTGCCCTGTGGACATTTCTTAGGTTTGAGACAGGCATGCCTCTCACTTGAATCTTCCTACTCACCATCAGCTCCATGTTTCAAAGGATGCTTTTTCCCTGCTGTAATGTATGCACCTTATTCACTATTTACTCCATCCAGGAACTGAAAGCAAAGTGTGAGATCACAAAATACAGCAACATCTTCAGGCAAGAGCCTACCTTAATTGCCAATGCCTCCTGGTGGCTCTTCATGATAGAGGCAGCCCATGTTCTCAAGACTTATAATAGCCCTGTTTTACATATCAAATGGCCAGAAGCTAAATACCAACTCTCCTTAATACATTATTCATACTTCCGTGGCCCTCATATGATATCTTGTTTTTCAATGTCTTAAGGAGTTTTACCAAAGAGTTAGGATTTGTTGAGTTCCTATGGACAGAAATATTATTGAACAAAGAATATCAGTCAATATTTATTTAACATCCACTGTGTGCACAGCCTTCAGTCCAGGTGCTGTGGGAGGTTACAAAAGAAGAAGATGATATGGTCAGTGTTGATAAGAAAGCTGCAGTCATGGAGGCATCATAAACTCCAACTCAGCCCCCAGCATTATGAAATCCATGCAGCATTCATATCGGTATGTTGTGTCCTCTAGCAGCTCAACATATTAAGAGGGGTTGAGAAGGTAAATATGGTCATTTAAAAAATCAATTCACAGATACACATACAGTCAACAGGGAGGAAAAATATGTGGTTTTAGGCCTCAATGTTAGCACAACACTCCGAACAGAGGAAGTCTTAAAGGGAAAGAAGACTCTGAATTGGCTCTGCCAGGCAGAGGTGATCTGACTGAGTCAATGGAGATGTGTTACTTGAGAGGTGAGAAAGAGGATAGTAAATGGAGATGCAACAAGAAAATACCTTTCTCCAGGGCAGCAGGGCAGGGCCAGACAGTCCTGAGACTCAGAGTAGAAATGGTGGATGATGCCCTGGACAGCCCTTGGGCAGAAGAGTACTTGACTTCCAGATGGCAGCTGCTCAAGAACCCAAGGTGCCGTGGCCATTACCTGGGCTCTTCACTTTCCTCTACCCTTTTAGGTTCTTCAGCTGTCTGCAAATTAAACTTGTTAAAAAGGAAGATTAACAGGAGAAAAAGAAAACAAACTTGATGTTGATATTTTAATTTTTATGTGCATAGAGATATGTGTATAGATACCCACTATAAATCAGCACTAAAGTGCCTGTGCACATACAGCTGTGCAGCACTTAACGACAGGGAAATGTTACGAGAAACGCGTCATGAGGGGTTTTGTCGTTGTGTGAACACCGTAGAATGTGCTTAATGCACAGCCAGAGGGCAGCGCCTGCTGCACACCCAGGCTGCACGGTTGGCTCCCAGGCTGCAAACCTGTGCAGCGAGTGACTGGACTGAACACTGGAAGCAACCGTAACGCAGTGGTAAGCATTTGTGTATCTAAACACAGAAAAGGTACAGCCAAGGCCGGGCATGGTGACTTATGCCTGTATCCCCAGCACTTTGGGAGGCCGAGGTGGGCAGATCCTGAGGTCAGGAGTTCGAGACCAGTCTGACCAACACGGTGAAACCCCATCTCAACTAAAAGTACAAAAATTAGCTGGGTGTTGTGGCAAGTGCCTGTAATCCCAGCTACTTGGGAAGTTGAGGCAGGAGAATCACTTGAACCCAGGAGGCGGAGGTTGCAGTGAGCCGAGATTGGTGCCATTGCACTCTGGCCTGGGCAACAGGGTGAGACTCCTTTTCAAAAAAAAAAGAAAAAGAAAAGATACAGTCAAAACATGGTGTGAAAGATAAAGAATGGGACGGTATGTAGGCACTTACCATGGACGGAGCTTGCAGGACCGGACAAGACAGGGAGGGAGTGGGGAGTGAATTCGAAGGCCCAGGACACGACTGTCCTACCATAGACTTCATAAACACACGACATTTATAAAAAATACTATTCTTTCTTCAATAATAAAATTAACCTCAACTTACTGTAACATTTTTACTTTATATTTTTTTTAATTTTTAAAAATTCTTTTTTTTCTTTTTCTTTTTTTTTTTTTTTGAGATGGAGTTTCATTCTGTGGCCCAGGCTGGAGTGCAATGGTGTGATCTCAGCTCACTGCAACCTCTTTCTCCCGGGTTCAAGTAATTCTCCTGCCTCAGCCTCCTGAATAGCTGGAATTACAGGCACCTGCCAACTCACCTGGCTAATTTTTGTACTTTTAGTAGAGATGGGGTTTTACCATGTTGGTCAGGCTGGTCTTGAACTCCTGACCTCATGATCTGCCTGCCTCGGCCTCCCAAAGTGCTGGGATTACAGGCGTGAGCCACCACACCTGGCCAAAATTCTGACTTTTTTTAATAATACTTGCTTAAAACACAAATGCATTGTGCAACTGTACAAAAATATTTTCTTTCTTTATATCCTTATTCTATAAACTTTTTAGTAATTTTAATATTTTTTAACTTTTTTAGACTTTTTGTTAAAAGCTAAAACACACACACATTAGCCAAGGCCCTCGCAGGGTTAGGATTCTCACTGCCACCGTCTTCCACCTCCACATCTTGTCCCACTGGAAGGTCTTCAGGGCCAGTAACACGCAGGAAGCTGTCATCTCCTATGATAACGATGCCTGACTCTGGGACCTCCTGAAGGGCCCACCTGAGGCTGTTCACAGTTAACTGTTTTTATATAAGTAGAAGGAGTACACTCTAAAATAACAATAAAAAGTGTAGTATGTACATAAGCCAGTCACACTGCCATTTATAATCATAGCCAGTATTAGGTGGTGTACATGATTTTATGTGCTGTACTTTCATACAACTGGCAGTGCAGTAGGTGTGTTGACTCCAGCCTTCCCACAAACAGCTTAGTAACGCATCATGCTGTGACATTACAATGGCCCTGATGTCACCAGGTGATGGAAATTTTTCAGCTTCATTATAACCTTATGGGATCACAGTCATATACGAGGCCCACTGTTGACCAAAACATTGTCATGCGTGGTGCATGACTGTGTATGCGGCGAGCGCTAGATATAGTGAATATATAAAGAATAAGTGCGTGTTATCCAGGATTACCACATTCTGGAGGCAGAGCTGGCTGTCCTACATGGTACTTGGAAGAAGTTTTTTTTTTTTTTTTTTTTGATACAGAGTCTCACTCTGTCACCAGGCTGGAGCGCAGTGGCGTGATCTCAGCTCACTGCAACCTCCACCTCCCAGGTTCAAGCCATTCTCCTTGGAAGAGGCTTTTTTATAGGAGGCCACAGGACAAGACCACAAGGCCACCGGCGGCCTCTGGCAGGAGCTCCATGTAGTGGGGGCCTGCTGTGTGCACCAGGCAGCTCACAAACATTATTATTATTATTATTATTATTATTATTATTATTATTATTTGAGACAGGATCTCACTCTGTCACCCAGGCTGGAGTGCAGTGGTGTGATCACGGCTCACTGCAGCCTTCACTTCCCTGGGTTCAAGCAATCCTCCCACCTCAGCCTCCTGAGTAGCTGGGACTAAAGGTGTGCCCAGCTACTTTTTGTATTTTTTGTAGAGATGGGGTCTCAGCATGTTGCCTAGGCTGGTCCTGAACTCCTGGGCTCAAGCAATCCTCCTCTCTTGGCTTCCCAAAGTGCTGGGATTACAGGACTGAGCCACCATGCGCAGTCACAAATATTATTTTTAATTCTCACCAGAACCCTGCTAGGGAAGTAATCATTACTCATATTTTACAAACAGAAAGCCTGAGAATCTGAGAGATTTTTAAAAACCTCCCTATGGTGACCCACCTGGGCCATCAACCTGCACACATGGTGATGGCTCCTGCTGTTCCCACCCCCAGTGAGCTGACCCACCCCGTCTCCTATAATTGCTTCTCAAGCCATCTCTGTTACCTGGACCAGCCAGGCAGGGACCTGGAGGAGTGCAGGGAGCCAGGAGGGCAGGCAGTTGACTCGAGGGCCACAGCGGCTGTCCTGGTTAGGTCGATGGCCACTGGGCCCTCCCGCCAAGCCTCACCGGCTCTGCCATCCATGAGGTCCCTGCCTGCACTGGATAGGGATTATTGGAGCCTCTGCAGGGAAAGGGGACGGAAGGGAAGGGAACCAGGGGCAAGCAGAGGAGACGAGAAGCAGCCGGAGACCCCAGGAGGAAGGGGAAGGGAGGCAATGATTGGGGGAGAAAATGGAAAAGAGGGCGAAGGGAAAAGAAAGCCTTGTTTTACTCAAGGGGTGGGTTCAAATGTCACCAGCTGTTGCTCCAGGGCCCCTGGGGGGACCCCCCAAAGGAGGAGGAAGGGGGTGGCCCACTCTGAACTATCTTGCAGTGTCACGTGGTTAATTAACTCACTCATGGTGCTGGAGCCAGCGGGAGCTGTACTATTGGTAACAGATCAGAGTGGCCCATGGACCCCCAAGCCCAGGCCCATGGCAAACACAACGGAAGTTACTTCAGAATGCCTGCTCAAGGATCCAAAAGGCAATGTAGGAACTGGCTCAGAAAATGGGGCCTTCGTGCATCAGAGAATTTCTGAAGGAGGAAATGGGATTGGAGTACCAGCATGAGAAGAAAGTTCCCAGAAAGACACCATGGGAAACACAAGTGCCCACATATTAAAGACGTTCCTGCACCTAGAGCCTCATGCCAAGTGGCCTGCAGACAACTGCCTGAGAACAAAAGTCTGCAGACCAGAAACTGCCCGAAGAGGCATGAAACCAGAAGCTTTCACCTCATCCGGCACCCAAGAAGGCCCCAGTGCCAACTCCGGGAGCAGAACCTCCACACTCTTCACCCGGGAGGCACAGATAATTCACATGCCCCTGGAGAGCATGCCAACCACCCTTTCCAGGAATCCACTGGCCTGCTTTGGCTTTTCCGCCAGTGTGGCCAGGGCTGGCTGACCCTGGAACCCATAAACTAAGTGTACTGGGGGGGAAAAACGAGAGAGGACACGGCAGCCTGGGAAGAATAAATTCACAAACATGAGCATCCGTCTCCGCCACCTGATTATCTTGAGTGTTTCTGAGACCCCGTGTTGCTAACAAGGGCCACTGTTCATTGAGCTGATGATATGTTGTAGGTAAGACTGAGACACAGCTGAGACCCAAGGCAGCACGTGGCCTCCTCGCAAAGCAGGCATCCGGAGAGTTGATGTAAGGCCACATCCGTTCCTTGAAGAAGCACTTCCTAATACTCCCATCTTCTAATAGGAAGCTAGTGGCACTGGCCCCACCCCACCCTGGAGGGCAGAGGCCTTGGATTTTCTGGGGTGACAGGAGTGGGCTATTGGGTGACACATTTGCTAAGCCAATTGGCTTCGGGTAGAGAGGGATGTTGGGGGAAGCAACAGAAAGACTGGCCTAGCGTCATCCACTCTGCACTCCCACCACGGAGCTGAATGACACCAGAACCTCTTAAAGGAGACACAAAAGAATCTTTCAACTAAACACAGAGCTGCTATTCAATGCAGCAGTCCCCACTGAGTATCTATCCAAAGGAAATGAAATCATTCTATCAAAAAGATACCTGTACTTGTACATTTATCGCAGCACTATTCACAATAGCAAAGATATGGAATCAACCTAAGTGTCCATCACAGGCAAATGGATTTAAAAAGTGGTATGTATACACAATGAAATAATATTCCGCCATAAAAAGAATTAAATCATGTCTTTTGCAGCAACATGGATGGAACTGGAGGTCATTATCTTAAGTGAAATGAACTAGACACAGAAAGTCAAATATCACCTGTTCTCACTCGTAAGTGGATGCTAAAAATGTGTCCACGCGCACATAGAGAGGGATGGTGGGCAATGGACATGTGGATGGCTGACAGGGGTAGGGGGCAGATGACAAGAAGTTAGTTAATGGGTACAGTGTACGTGATTCAGGTGGTGGACACCCTAAAAGCTCTGACTTGACTACTATGCAAACTACACATGTAACAAAATTGCACACGTACCCTGTCAATTGGTACGATAATAATAATAATAATGAATAAATAAGAATCTTTCACACAGTGATCTCCCCACGGCTGGCATTGCCTTAATGAAATGCTGTCAACTTCCTCCCTTAGCAGATTACCAAAGCTACCCTCAGGCAGAGGCCAGAAAACACAGAAGCAAAGAGTTGGGAGAGAATTTTTGGCCTACCTGGTCAAGGCCCCTCCCTGCTTGCCTTAGAAATAGGAGACGACCGGCTGCCGCACACTCGTCTCAAAATCGAGGGGTCTGCAATGCATTCGGTCAAAGAGAAAGGATTTTGCAATTGCAATCTGAAGTCACGTATCACTCCAAGAGGTTTTTAGGGCTAGTCATTTGAGTTTTTATAAAAAGGACTGAGAATGGGGGTTACAAAGTGATTGTGAATTCTGAAATGTTCTTACATGCAATACTTTTTTATTGCTTTTAGAGAAACCTGAATGTATTTGATGAATTTTTTCTCTTAGAAAAATGGAAGGGACATTAAAACTGCCAGGCATGGTGACTCACGCCTGTAATCCCAGCACTTTGGGATGCCAAAGTCATCCACTTTGGGTGGACCACTTGATGTCAGGAGTTCGAGACCAGCCTGGCCAACATGGTGAAACCCCATCTCTACTAAAAACACAAAAATTAGCCAGTGTGATGGTGGGCACCTGTAATCCCAGCTACTCGGGAGGCTGAGGCAGGAGGATAGCTTGAACCTGGGAGGAGGAGGTTGCAGTGAGCCAAGATTGCACCGTTGCACTCTAGCCTGGGTGACAAAGCAAGACTCTGTCTCAAAACAAACAAACAAAAACCCTGCATATACACTCACACATATGCACATTCGCACATATACACACACCCATACATGGGTACGCACGCACACCACCATTACCACCTCTGTGTTAATGAAACCAAAAAGAAATTTAGCAGATTTTAAGGGTTTTATTTAAAGAAATTATATGTTAAACCATTGAAAATGAGGAAAAGATGGTTAAGAAAACCCAGGATTTCATGAAATATGAAGCTGATAAGAAGGCGAAGTTTCTTCTTTGGTTTCGGAACACCCGGTGAGCCAGATGCATCCTCTGGAACCAGCTTCTCTTAGTAATGGCAGTCTAGAAGTTTAAATGCAAGATGGTTGGTAAGGGAACCCCAGAAATGGGAGTGCCTAGGCTGCGAAGCTGGGGTGGGCGCGCATCACTTTGCCCAGGAGCTTCCTACTGAAGAAGGAGCTCCTTTCCCGGGGAGGGGGTGTAAAGGGTCCAAATCTTCCCACCCCAGGCCAGAGTTTCCTCTGTGGGGCGCATTCTCCCCAGACAAGTGAACATTTTCTAGGTGGACCTTTAGGTCACATAAAAAAATCACTCGGAAAATCCTGAACATGAAATATTTCCCTCTTTGGAGTGCTTTGATGTCCTAACAAAAGGAAAATAAAAGGCATCCTTCAAGGACCAGTAGCTCTTTCCCCATTTTCCTGGATCTGCTTGGTCTTTTTTTACCTCGCCACACCCCGAGTCAGGAACACACTATCACTAAGCGGGTGGGAGAAGTGGACCCGTTCACCTCTGCCGGCGGGACCCTCCCAGGACTGCCCGGAGCAGGACGTTGTGGATGAGGTTTGTCATTCGGGGTCATGTGGGGGAGAACGGGGAAGCCACGGGAGAAGGGGCCAGGTCTGCTTGAGTTGGGCCCTCTCTGGTACCCAGCACAGTGCAAGACACTCAGTAGCCTCCAAATGCAGATGGGTTTGCAATAAAATAGGCAACGCCTCTGAACGTTGCAACACCTGGGGAGGCAACAGGGATAAGCCGCTGTTTCTAGAACCATCACAGATGACGCAGTGGCAATGCTGGAGGCTATAAACTTATTGAAAAGACGCTGTCTTTGCCAAGAACATTCTGGAATTGCCTTCAGAATCCCGTAGGAGGCAGGGGCCCTGGCCTCGATGGCATTGAGGCTGCGAGGCAGCTCCCCTCCCTGCACCCCACCTCTACGGACGGAGGAGGAATCATGGTGTCCGGGAACCAGACAGAGAGTCCCACAGCGACGTTACCTTCCACAGACTTCGGGAAGAAGCACCAGGGCACTTCAAAGATGAAGTTGGAGAAGCAGCACTTCCGAGAGGCGCATTCCTCGGGGCTGATGCCCGGGTAGCCACAGTTTCTTCGGTCTGAGACCTCCATGACGCACTGATCCGACTCTGCCATGGGACAGGCACAGCACCGAGACCCAGTCAGGCCTGCTGTGCCCTGGAAAGCTCCACCCCTTCCTCCTCTGAGAGCAGCGCTGATTTGCAGCCTCCGTGGATCATGAGGTGCTGCCTGGGGCAGCATCCCCCGGGACGGCCTCCCCCGGGGACTGTGGAAGTGTCGGCCCCTGGGACCGCCTCCCCCGGGGACTGTGGAAGTGTCGGCCCCAGCGACGCTTGGCTGGCCTGTCCTCCGCGAAGGTGGGGCCTATGTGGGGTGGTCACAGTCAGAAGCTCTGGAGTCCCCCGCCTTGGGGAAATCATTTTGCCTCTCGGGACTCAGTGTTCTCAGTAAATGGGGTGGTCCCCCGGGCCAAGATGAGAGAGGGTTTGTGGGCACCTTGGTAAGATGGAAAGCGTTTGGACATGGTATTGATTCCCAAAGACACTGCCATTCAGTGGGCGCTCGTGAACAATCCACCATCTGCCTGGTTTGCCTGCGGGGCCCAGCAAGCCTCCCAGCAACAATCTTGGGGATGAATCCCCCTTCTCCAGAGGACGTGCCTGGTTCCACACACACAGGTGCACGACACACACACAACCTTCCTTTGAGCACTCGTCGGCGTTACGACTTGGGTCCTGATCCCGTGCACTAACATAAAACTCACTCCCAAAGAACCCTAGAAGGCTTCACTTCCTTCCCTAACATTTGAGGGCTGTCAGCCCTTATGTTACTACTGTCCTATTAAATACCTTCATTTCCCCATGGAAGCTTCTTCAGAAGTCACACTTCAAAAGCTAGAGGAGACCTCCTATATATATATATATATTTTTTTCTCAACTAAAGTAAAACTGATGGCTCCACACACACATCTGTTGAAAGAACTAACAGTGTAGAAACAGGGTAGGTGGGAAATTTTCATCTCACTGTTGGCTGACCTGGGTTACCTCTAGACTAACAGTCCAGGCTGGCCCCAGGCTAACCAACCTGGGCTACCTCTAGACTAACAGTCCAGACTAGTCCCAGACTAACCAATCTGGGCTACCTCTAGACTAACAGTCCAGGCTAGTCCCAGACTAACCAACCTGGGCTACCTCTAGACTAACAGTCCAGACTAGTCCCAGACTAACCAACCTAACCAACCTGGGCTAGCTCCAGACTAAACAACCTGGGCTAGCTCTAGACTAACAAACCTGGGCTAGCCCTAGACTAACCAACCTGGGCTACTAGCCTCAGACTAACCAACCTGGGCTAGCCCCAGACTAACCAACCTGGGCTAGCCCTAGACTACCTCTAGACTAGCAGTCCTCTAGGCTACCTCTAGACTAGCAGTCCAGGCTAGTCCCAGACTAACCAACCTGGGCTAGCTCCAGACTAAACAACCTGGGCTAGCTCCAGACTAACAAACCTGGGCTAGCCCCAGACTAACCAACCTGGGCTAGCCCCAGACTAACCAACCTAGGCTACTAGCCCCAGACTAATCAACCTGTGCTAGCTCCAAACTAACCAACCTGGGCTAGCCCCAGACTAACCAGCCTATGCTAGCCCTAGACTAACTAACCTGGGCTAGCTCCAGGCTAACCAACCTGGGCTACTAGCCCCAGACTAATCAACCTGCGCTAGCTCCAAACTAACCAACCTGGGCTAGCCTTAGACTAACTAGCCTACACTAGCCCTAGACTAACCAACCTGGGCTAGCTCTAGACTAACCAACCGGGGCTAGCTCGAGACTAACCCACCCAGGCTAACCCTAGACTAGCAACTGGGCCTCCTCCAGCCCCTGCTCTGGGCTCCGCCTGTGAAGCTGGGTCCTGGGTTGCCAGCTGCTGGCCCAGGAAGATTCCCTGGAAGATTACCTTGCTTTGGGAGGGGGTGGAAACACCAGGGGACCCCAGTGACACTGGAGTCGAAACAGCATCCATTGTCAAAACACTGGTCACTGGTGATTCCAGGGAAGCCGCAGTTCGTCCTGTTACGGGGGCTCAGCCTGGAGCACTGGCAGGGGGCTGTGGAAAGACCCTCAGTCGGCCCCACCCTGGTACCCCAGACCACACTGCTCCTTCTCTCAGAGGTTCTAGGGGATGCCTCTACTGTCTTGTTGCCACATAGAGAAACACAAAGTCTTATCTTGCCCATATTTAAGCAATGCAGTTTCCTCCTGAGAAGCCGATAGGGCTTTGCTGAAATTGTTATATTAGTTTAAAAGGAAAAAAAAAAAAAAAAGCCAGGCATGGTGGCTCATACCTATAATCCCAGCACTTTAGGAAGCCGAGGCGGGCAGATTGCTTGAGCTCAGGAGTTCAAGACCATCCTGGGCAACATGTCGAAACCCCATCTCTACAAACAATACAAAAAAAAAAAATTGGCTGGGCATGATGGTCCACAACTGTGGTTTCAGCTACTCAGGAGGCTGAGGTGGGAGGATCACTTGAGCCTGGGAGGCAGAGGTTGCAGTGAGCCAAGATCACACCACTGCACTCCTGCCTGGGCGGCAAAGCCAGATCCTGTCTCGGAAAAAAACAAAAACAAAACCCTCCTAGAGGAGGGTGAACAGATGGACCCAAGGCCAAGATCCAGGCGAGAGGTGAGTGCTCTGGGACTCCAAGGACCCTTGGTGGGAATGCCCTCCTGGCCCGACACGGGGCCCGCTGACACCTGCCGTCACTCAGCCTTTCCCTAGGAGGGAGGCCCTTCTTGGAGCCACCCTCCTGAGCAGCGGCAAATCCCATGTGAACAACACACATTGCCAGATGCCTTTATAGCCATTCCCCCTCTCAAGTTAATTTATGGTTGTGCTTTTTTTTTTCTTTAAGAGAAATAAAGAAAGCACATAAAAAGACCCTCTCCTTCACTTACAGGGTTTCTCACTCCCCGCCAGGGCACATAGCCCCAGGACGAGGAGCGCTGCCAGGAGCTGGGCGTCTCGCCGTCCCATGTCTAGCTCAGCTGCACCCCAGGGTGGCTTGCAGAATGCATGGTGCCCACTGCTGGGTATGTTTTATAATCTCCTCTCTGTTTGTCCAACAAGCAGAGATAACCTTTCTTCTCTGCCCCGTGGCCCCAGCCCTTCCACCGTGGAGGCGAAGAGGAGGCAAGAGGCAGCTGTGCCCTGTGCAGGCGAGGCTTCCGGGCCAGGGTGACTCTCTCCCTGCTCGGCGAGACCTCTTCCTGCCCTGGACAGGGAGTTGGGTCATGCCAGGCTGCCAGCGTGGAAAACCGGCCACGTGCAGGTCTGGGGCTGGGCACACACAGGGTCACACCCAGGAAGGGATAAGCTATGCATTTCTATTGATAGAGTGGGCAGGGACCACAGGAATTTAGAAAATATTAGGGCCAAGTTTACTGGGGAAAACGTACAGGCCAGCAGATAGCATGGAAAAGTCCCCTCCCTGAGGAAGGGAAGCATCTCAGAGGAGGTAAGAGACTGCTCCCAGGGCTGTGGTTAGAGCCTCCCCAACCACAGCACGATGCCCTTTGTCCCATCTTCAGCAGGAGGGGCTGCTCTCCATGGAGATGAGGCTGACAGGGTCAGCGGAGTAGCCTGTGATAGGCAGGTTTTAATAAGTTCATTTTCAGCCAACCCCTGAAATGGGTTATTTTTGTTCCATGGGAATGCTCTACATCTTCTGAAAGATGGCACCTGGGACCCAGCCCGTGGCCTTCCTGGGGTGGGATGTGCTGGAGAAGGATTCTGTGGACCTGACAGAGAAGACAGAAGCCAGAGAGTAGACACCCGGAAAGAAAGAGGGGAAAGTGTGGTGGGAAGGACAGAGGGGACCCGAAGTTCCCCACGCCAGGGAAATGACAGGGGGTTGCCAGTCTGTTTCTGATGGTTGAGCAGTCAGGGGCCCAGAGACGCAGGAAACCCAAAATCCTTGGTCCACCACGGGGCTGTCCTCAGGGTCTGGAGAGCAGGCCCCATACTCCAGGCCCTCATCCTCCAGGCCCCATCCTCCAGGATCCATCCTCCAGGCTCCATCCTCCAGGCTCCATCCTCCAGGCCCCATCCTCCAGGCTCCATCCTCCAGGCCCCCATCCTCCAGGCCCCCATCCTCCAGGCCCCATCCTCCAGGATCCATCCTCCAGGCCCCCGTCCTCCAGGCCCCCATCCTCCAGGCCCCATCCTCCAGGCCCCCATCCTCCAGGCTCCATCCTCCAGGCTCCATCCTCCAGGCCCCCATCCTCCAGGCCCCCATCCTCCAGGCCCCATCCTCCAGCATCCATCCTCCAGGCCCCCATCCTCCAGGCCCCCATCCTCCAGGCTCCATCCTCCAGGATCCATCCTCCAGGCCCTCGTCCTCCAGGCTCCATCCTCCAGGCCCCATCCTCCAGGATCCATCCTCCAGGCCCTCGTCCTCCAGGCTCCCATCCTCCAGGCCCCATCCTCCAGGATCCATCCTCCAGGCTCCATCCTCCAGGCCCCATCCTCCAGGATCCATCCTCCAGGATCCATCCTCCAGGCTCCATCCTCCAGGATCCATCCTCCAGGCCCCCATCCTCCAGGCCCCCATCCTCCAGGCTCCATCCTCCAGGATCCATCCTCCAGGCTCCATCCTCCAGGCCCCATCCTCCAGGATCCATCCTCCAGGCCCCCATCCTCCAGGCTCCATCCTCCAGGATCCATCCTCCAGGCTCCATCCTCCAGGCCCCATCCTCCAGGATCCATCCTCCAGGCCCTCGTCCTCCAGGCTCCCATCCTCCAGGCCCCATCCTCCAGGATCCATCCTCCAGGCTCCATCCTCCAGGCCCCATCCTCCAGGATCCATCCTCCAGGATCCATCCTCCAGGCTCCATCCTCCAGGATCCATCCTCCAGGCCCCCATCCTCCAGGCCCCCATCCTCCAGGCTCCATCCTCCAGGATCCATCCTCCAGGCTCCATCCTCCAGGCCCCATCCTCCAGGATCCATCCTCCAGGATCCATCCTCCAGGCTCCATCCTCCAGGATCCATCCTCCAGGCCCCCATCCTCCAGGCCCCCATCCTCCAGGCCCCCATCCTCCAGGCTCCATCCTCCAGGATCCATCCTCCAGGCTCCATCCTCCAGGATCCATCCTCCAGGCCCCCGTCCTCCAGGCTCCCATCCTCCAGGCCCCTGTCCTCCAGGCCCCGTCCTCCAGGCCCCCGTCCTCCAGGATCCATCCTCCAGGCTCCATCCTCCAGGCCCCCATCCTCCAGGATCCATCCTCCAGGCTCCATCCTCCAGGCCCCATCCTCCAGGCTCCATCCTCCAGGCCCCATCCTCCAGGATCCATCCTCCAGGCCCTCGTCCTCCAGGCTCCCATCCTCCAGGCCCCATCCTCCAGGATCCATCCTCCAGGCTCCATCCTCCAGGCCCCCATCCTCCAGGCCCCATCCTCCAGGATCCATCCTCCAGGCTCCATCCTCCAGGATCCATCCTCCAGGATCCATCCTCCAGGCTCCATCCTCCAGGATCCATCCTCCAGGCCCCCATCCTCCAGGCCCCCATCCTCCAGGCTCCATCCTCCAGGCTCCATCCTCCAGGCCCCATCCTCCAGGATCCATCCTCCAGGCTCCATCCTCCAGGCCCCCATCCTCCAGGCCCCCATCCTCCAGGCCCCATCCTCCAGGCCCCATCCTCCAGGATCCATCCTCCAGGCTCCATCCTCCAGGATCCATCCTCCAGGATCCATCCTCCAGGCTCCATCCTCCAGGATCCATCCTCCAGGCCCCCATCCTCCAGGCCCCCATCCTCCAGGCCCCATCCTCCAGGCCCCCGTCCTCCAGGCCCTCGTCCTCCAGGCCCCCGTCCTCCAGGATCCATCCTCCAGGCTCCATCCTCCAGGCCCCATCCTCCAGGCTCCATCCTCCAGGCCCCCGTCCTCCAGGCCCCCGTCCTCCAGGATCCATCCTCCAGGCCCCCATCCTCCAGGCTCCATCCTCCAGGCCCCCATCCTCCAGGCTCCATCCTCCAGGCTCCATCCTCCAGGCTCCATCCTCCAGGATCCATCCTCCAGGCCCCCGTCCTCCAGGCCCCCGTCCTCCAGGCCCTCGTCCTCCAGGCCCTCGTCCTCCAGGCCCCCGTCCTCCAGGATCCATCCTCCAGGCTCCATCCTCCAGGCCCCCATCCTCCAGGCCCCATCCTCCAGGCTCCATCCTCCAGGCCCCCGTCCTCCAGGCCCCCGTCCTCCAGGATCCATCCTCCAGGCCCCCATCCTCCAGGCTCCATCCTCCAGGCCCCCATCCTCCAGGCCCCATCCTCCAGGCTCCATCCTCCAGGCCCCCGTCCTCCAGGCCCCCATCCTCCAGGCCCCCGTCCTCCAGGCCCCATCCTCCAGGCCCCCATCCTCCAGGCCCCCATCCTCCAGGCCCCCGTCCTCCAGGCCCCCATCCTCCAGGCCCCCATCCTCCAGGCTCCATCCTCCAGGCCCCCATCCTCCAGGCTCCATCCTCCAGGCCCCTGTCCTCCAGGCCCCCGTCCTCCAGGATCCATCCTCCAGGCCCCCATCCTCCAGGCCCCGTCCTCCAGGCCCCCATCCTCCAGGCCCCATCCTCCAGGCTCCATCCTCCAGGCCCCATTCTCCAGGCCCCATCCTCCAGGATCCATCCTCCAGGCCCCATCCTCCAGGATCCATCCTCCAGGCCCCCATCCTCCAGGCCCCCATCCTCCAGGCCCCCATCCTCCAGGCTCCATCCTCCAGGCCCCATCCTCCAGACCCCATCCTCCAGGATCCATCCTCCAGGCTCCATCCTCCAGGATCCATCCTCCAGGCCCCCATCCTCCAGGCCCCCATCCTCCAGGCTCCATCCTCCAGGCCCCATCCTCCAGACCCCATCCTCCAGGATCCATCCTCCAGGCCCCATCCTCCAGGATCCATCCTCCAGGCCCCCATCCTCCAGGCTCCATCCTCCAGGCCCCCATCCTCCAGGATCCATCCTCCAGGATCCATCCTCCAGGATCCATCCTCCAGGCTCTCGTCCTCCAGTCTCCATCCTCCAGGCCCCCGTCCTCCAGGCCCCATCCTCCAGGCCCCCATCCTCCAGGCCCCATCCTCCAGGCCCCCATCCTCCAGGCCCCATCCTCCAGGCCCCCATCCTCCAGGCCCCCATCCTCCAGGCCCCCGTCCTCCAGGCCCCATCCTCCAGGCCCCCGTCCTCCAGGCCCCATCCTCCAGGCCCCCATCCTCCAGGCCCCATCCTCCAGGCCCCCATCCTCCAGGCCCCATCCTCCAGGCCCCCATCCTCCAGGCCCCATCCTCCAGGCCCCCATCCTCCAGGCTCCATCCTCCAGGCCCCCATCCTCCAGGATCCATCCTCCAGGCCCCCGTCCTCCAGGCCCTCGTCCTCCAGGCCCCTGTCCTCCAGGCCCTCGTCCTCCAGGCCCCTGTTCCTCCAGACCCTCGTCCTCCAGACCCTCGTCCTCCAGACCCTCATTCTCCAGGCCCTCGTCCCCCAGGCTCCATCCTCCAGGCCCCCATTCTCCAGGGCTCCATCCTCTAGGCCCCCATCCTCCAGGCCCCCATCCTCCAGGCCCTCATCCTCCAGGCCCCTGTTCCTCCAGACCCTCGTCCTCCAGACCCTCATTCTCCAGGCCCTCGTCCCCCAGGCTCCATCCTCCAGGCCCCCATTCTCCAGGGCTCCATCCTCTAGGCCCCTGTCCTCCAGGCCCCCATCCTCTAGGCTCCATCCTCCAGGCTCCATCCTCCAGGGCTCCTCTGGGTCCGGGTCAAGTACCTCCAGGCTCTCTGCTGACTGTTCACCACTGGGCAACCACAGGGACTCGATCCATGAAAACTCTGGCAAGGTCAGTTTCCTTGTTCTACATCCCTGTCACTTTAGTCACCATCATGATATAAGTGCCTGAGTCATTGTTTTCTCTCATATTCCCACCCACCTCTCCTCTCTGCTTCCTCCCCATCAACTCGACTTCCCACCGCTCACTGCAGCCCCTTCAGGATTCCTGCTGCGACCACCTGACCCATGCAAAAGAGACCACTTCTCGGCCTCTCACACTCTCCTGGCCCTGGCGGAAGCCTGTGTTGTCATAGGCATGCTTCCCTGGAATCCTGCTCAGGCCCCCACGCAGGGACACTGAGTGCCCACAGAGTTGGGAAACCATTACACGAGATGGGACGTCTGCAATAGAGTGGCATCGCTAGTTGAAAGTGAAGCTGTTCACAACCTCCACAACTGTACTTGGTGGCCACGTCCCCATCACATGGGCTCAGACTGGGGGGACTGGACATTGACTTTGAGCCCCAAGTCTTCACCCTCATGCAAAAACCATCCTCCTTGGAGATGCAGGCTGGGAAGGGCGCCATGTCCGGAGTCCCTGCCCTGCTGTCATCTGCCGACCTTTGTGCAGCCTGTCCCTTTCGTTAAGAATTTCAGCACTGAGTTCACTGTGTTCCTTGTCATGCTAAGACTTGGCCACATCCCAGGCATCTTCAACATGGCGGTGGATGTTTCATCAAAATTCACAGTCGCTCAGATTTTGTTTTTCCTCATCTCTAGGAACTTCTATCTCCACTCCACTTCTGCCACTTCTGCCACCCTCCCATGACCACACTCAGAACTTGAGCTCCACCTCTGAAAGAGGGTATGCAAATGTCCTTTCTGCCCAGGATGTCCTAAGCTCCTAACATTCTCCCTTTGTCTGAATCCTAAAGCCCTCCAATCCCCTATTCCCCTGTGAGCCCCCTCCTGTCTATCCTTCCTTCCTGCTTCTCCAGCCTGATTTCAACGGTGCTCACTTCACCCACCGTCTTCCTCACTGCTGTTTCCCACTGTCTCTGTGCCTATGCCATCTGCCTAGCGTGGCCGACACCTACCTTGAATTGTTGCCACTCTCAACGCATGATCTCAGCGCCATCCAGGCACTCAGGGCTGGCGCCCTCCTCTTTCTGTCTATCCTTCTCCACCCCTGCTCACTTCCATTTTGCACACTTTGGGGATGATACTTTCCATCAGTTCACATAGAAAGTCAACAAATGGGAACCACCTCAGCTATCACCCATGTGGACTTCCGCTTTTGACTATGGAGTCACTGGTACCAGGCTAGCCTCCCACCATGAGTAACTCTAAAACTACATAAGTAACAGTCTGCAGATGCTGAGCAGCAGGCAGTGCCAGACAGCGACCCCTGAGAGAAGAGAAACAATAGGGGGAGTCCCATGGCTGCCTTGGTTTCCTGGAGACGCTCTCCAGACTACAGCACAGGGAGGGGAACCCAAATAGCACTGAAGTCCCATCGGGCTGAGGAGACAGAGGCCAGAACTGGAAGCTTCTGAGGCAGGCGGGTTATCAAGGTAAGAGAAGGAAGCTCCAGAAATATAAAAGTGTGTCCTTTGAGCTTTTCGTCAAATACTATGCTCTTCGTGCCCACAAGGCCAGGCTAAATAGCCCCTGGGGACAGAACAATCACTGGGGAGGCTGAACTGAACAACTAGTGTAGGGTTCGTGGGGCTGGAAAGCATTTGAGCTCAGAGCAGCCAGAGGTGTTGACCACTTCAAGCATTCAATAAAGGCCATGCCGTAAAAAGAAGGCTGATCTTTCTAGAGGAAAGCTACTCAAAATCCATTCGAACAAAACTTTAAAACAAGTCTTGCAGGAATCAAGTTAACCTGCAAGTAAATTAACTGCTTGTATTAGTTCACTCAGGTTGCTGTAACAAAATACTACACATTGTGTAGCTTAACCAACAGAAGTGTACTTTCTCACAATTCTGGTGCCCAGAAGTCCAAGATAGGGTGTCAGCACATCTGGTTTCTACTGAGGCCTCTTTCTGCTTGCAGATGGCTTTTTTTCCCCATATCTCACATGGTCTTTCCTCTGTGCACGCACATCCCTGGCGACTCTTTTCTTATAAGGACACCAGTCAAATTGAACCAGGGCCCACCCTAAGAGCCTCATTTTAACCTGATTACCCCTTTTAAGACACTGTCTCCAAATGTAGTCACATTCTTAGGTAATGGAAGTTAAGGCTTCATATATGAATTTGGGGGAAATAATTCAACGGATAACACTACCTGAGAGAGCAAAGCATTCAACACTTTACTAATGAAGACAGTAAAACCTAAATACACAACATAACATCCCTAATGTCTAACAGAAAATCAGAAGTTACTAGATGTGTGGAAAGAACTAGGAAATATGGCCCATAATCATTAGAAAAATCAGTGAACAAAAACAGACTTAGACATGGCATAAAATGTTCAAAGATTGAAAGAAAAACATAATATAATAAAGGAACAAAAAGGAATCTCAGTAGATAAATGGAAACTAAAAATTAACCAGGTACAAATTTTAGAAATAAAAAATACAACATCTGAAATGAAAAATACACTGTATGGGTTTTCGATTAGATACTATTAGATGCTGCAGAGGAATGGTCAGTTTACTTGAAGTGAAGCCAGTGCAAGATAAACTATGCGAACTAGAGCATAAAGTGAAAAAGGGCTAAACAAATAAACAAGATTCCAATGACCGGTGAGACAATGTCAAGCAATCTAACATACATGTAATTGATGTACCAGTAGGAGAGGAGAGAAAAAAATCTTTTAAAGAAATACTTGATCAAGAATGAGTATTGAGTAGATATTCATTAGATTTTTCTGAAGTTGGTGAAAAGTATAAACCTACAAATCTTAGAGGCTCAAAGAACTTCAAGGAAGATAAATAGCAAAAATATCACATCAAGGCACAGCATGATTCGTCTGTTGAAAATCCGGTGACTTAAAAAATTCTTAAAGCAGCTGGAGGAAAAGACTTCTATAATTTGAATGTCCCTCCAAACTCATGTTGAAACTTAATCCCCAATATGGCCGTATTGAGAGGTGGGGCCTTTAACAGGTGATTGGATCACGAGAGCTCTGCTCTCATGAATGAATTAATCCACTCATGAATTAATGGATTCATGGGATGATGGATTCATGGGTTATTGTGGAAGGGGACCTGGTGGCTTTATAAGAAGAGAGACCTGAGCTAGGACATTAACACACTCAGCGCCCTCACCATGGAATACCCTGGGCTGCCTTGGGACACATCTGAGAGTCCCCACCAGCAAGAAGGTGCTCAAGAGATACAACCCCTCAACCTTGGACATCCCAGTCTCCAGAACTGTAAGAGATGAAGTTCATTTCTTATAAATGACCAGTTTCAACTTAGCAACAGAAAATAAGCTAAGACAAAGACATACAGCATGGAGGAGAACATAATAACAATAATGACTGATAACACAGTATTATTTACTCAACACTCATTCTTGATCAAGTATTTCTTTTTATCTGATAATGCAAACCAGAAGACAATGGGATAACGTGTAAGTGCTAGGGAAAAGTTCTATATTCTGAAAATATGCTTTCAAAACAATTGCAGAGTTGATTCATTGTGACAAAGACTGTAAGGCCTCCAAAACCTACAATATTTACTATCTAGCCATTTAAAAAAATCCAGGCTGGTTGCAGTGGCTCTCGCCACAATCCCAGCACTTAGGGAGGCCTAGGTGGGCAGATCACCTGAGGTCAGGAACAGCCTGGCCAACATGGTGAAATTCCATCTCTACTAAAAATACAATAATTAGTCAGGCATGGTAGCTCATGCTTGCAATCCCAGCTACTTAGGAGGCTGAAGCAGAAGAATCGCTTGAACTCAGGAGAGGTTGCACATACCCCTATATTGTAGTCTTAAGCTGTCTAAAAATAAAATTTAAAAATAACAATGGAGGGAAATATTTGTATTCTATTTTTCTTAAGAAAATGTTACAGAAATGAGCCTTATGAGCCTTAATCCTTTTTCCTCCCTCTATAATCTTGTCCTGAAAATAAGATATTTAGTATACTGGTTGTTGGGAGACAGTTCTCCATAAATTTCTCACATTTCTGCACATCCTGTGAATAAGAAACTAACTATCCTTATGGCATAAGACCTAAACTTAAGGCACAATATTAAGTACTGCCTTGACATCTGGTGAAACAGAGAGGGCCTCAAGCAGCCTCACCGAAAGTTCCCCTCCCATCTCTACTCATGGATAAGGTCCCCTAGCCAAACAACCCTCCCTATCAAGGGATCAGGCACCGTGCTTGCTTATCCGTGAGTAGCAGATTTCAGTTTTCTGCCAGCCCACAGAATTATTTAAACAAGCCAATTGCATCCTCCTGGGGGAACCACTAGCCACTACGCCCTCTTGATACTACAAAGCCTGCTTTCCACAGCCTTTGCTTATTCACTCTGCTCCTGAATGCCACCTCTGTGTGGCTCCACATGGCACAGTGTCCTCAGCCCCTGAGCTATAAGGATATGGGACTCACAAACTGCTATTGTTCTCACCTATGTTGTGTTGGGGGTGGCGTGTTCAGTCATCCCATCATCCTAGGGTGAAATCCCCCCCTCACTAACGAAATGCATAGGAGGCAATTAAAACAGTTCTTTCTTCCAGACTATCTCTCCAAGGATGTTTGGGTCACAAACAATCTTGGAAAGTGGATAAAGTGTCTCCCTCTGAAGCAAAGAGCAGGCAAGCTCACTGTCCCTTATAAAACACTTGGATCCCTAAGTCCAGGGCTTCTCTCCTATAAGGCAACCCACTGTGTGTGCAGGCACCCATCTGAGCCCATTCCCAGTCCCAGTCCCTTGGGGGTCTTGGAGGCAAAGAGAACCAACACAAGTAACCTTTCTTCATGCTGCTTGCTGTAGCATGAGTAATAAAGTCATTTGTCTTTAAACCAGGAATCTCCTGTCTTCTGCCAGCAAACAGGAAACTGGCAGACTCACCTGCTGGCTTGCACGTAGGATATAATAAGCTCAGCCCTTCCCACTTCTCGACACTGATAGACTAGATCAGATGAAATGTAGAAAATCCTTCCAATACTTGCCTTTAGCTTCACTGAGTCCCCTTGTAGCACGTGCATGTGTGGGCATGTATGGTTTGGTCTAATTTAGTCTGTTTGCTACCTCAAAAATGTCCAGCTCAGGGCACTGTTAAGAGCTGAAAAGAACAAGTCAGAAATCCTTTAAAAATAATACTATTTATTCTTGTGTTACCAACTGGTGTCTTCTGTCTACTTGGACCTTTAAGTCAGGGAGCCCCTTCTTCCTAATGGCCATCCCTTCCTTCTGGTAAGTTACAAGGACTGGGATTTGCCAGGTGTGTGTCTCTTTCTTATGAGCTGATGTTTCCTATCAGACTCATAAAAATTAAATATTGCAACAAACCACCCCTCCCTCTACTTGCAAAGAAAGGTGAGGGAGTTTTCTTAAGTTAACGATATCTTTCCCAGTGACCTTACAAATATGAACTTAAGCCACAGCTTGCCTTCGAGAATTAGTTCCTGGTCTGACCTTTAGTTCAATAAATGCCCTGAACAGAACCCTGTTGTGTAGGAAATTATCTAGAAGCAACTGTGGCCTCCGAGTACATAGCCAGTGGCAGAACAGAGGTGTGCATAGACCAAATTAAGGTGTGAAACCTGCTATTTATTAAATCGATTGACAGCACGTAGTGAAAAATGAAGGGAAAGAGAAGGTGAACACCTCATAGAGGTGTGGGAGGGTAGAAGGACCACACGCCTGAATTCTGGCCACGAGGAACTCACGCATCCTCTCCGTCTCTCCACCTTCTCCACCAGGATCATAGTAATGGAGATCTCAGCTGGGGACCAGGAGGTGGAGGGAGCCTGGGGCTAACACATGCTCTTGCTTTGTCTAAGAGATTCTGGGGGAGGGCTTGTGAGCTCAGCTGCAGCCCCGCACGATCCACAGAGCAGCCCATGTTTACTGCGCATTTCCGGGGCCAAGCGCAGGGTGGGTGGTCACCGTGAGCTGCTGGTTCAGGGCTGAAGGAGTTGTCAGCCTAGAGCACACCATCGGTTCCCTGTGGCGCGGCCTTCTCATCCTTTTCTCTCCCTAATGACGTTCTTGTTGGTTCCGTCCTTCTCATCACACAGCATATCTCACAGAGGACCACGCCTTCCCTGTCCACCTTGAATACTCCTTATGAATGTGTGCCCCCATATGCACCTGACATACCTCCAGTTTCCCAAAATCCACTTTGTTTTCTTGCCTCCCACAGCAGAATTGCCTTGTCTCACACAGTGGTGACAGCACTCTGTAATAATCTGCATGGGCCAGGGCTCCTTGGTTGCAGGTAACAGATACCACTGTTACGGCCCAACTCTGTTCTTCTATGTTGAAGCCGGAACCCCCAGCGCCTCAGAATGGGATCACATCTGAAGAAGGCGCCTTTACAGAGGTGATTAAAATTGTGAAATCAAGTTTAGCCTAAAGCTTCCCCCTTACATATTTTAAATTTGGACTAAAGGTTTCTCTGTACATCGTGAACTATAACAGGTGGAGGCGTAAACCGACCGTAGCCTACACTTGTGCCCATCACCGAGTTCTGACCAATCAAATGCAGCCAACTGTCCGAACTGAGGGGCCAGTCACCGAGTTCTGACCAATCAAATGCAGCCAACAGTCCGAACTGCGTTCAAGTGAGGCAAAGGCGGAGCTGTAACCAGTCCGGCTGTTTCTGTGCCTCATATCCATTTTCTGTGCCTCACTTTCCTGTCTCTGTCCATAAATCTGCTTCCACCCCATGACTGTGCTGGAGTCTAAGCCTACTCTGACTCAGCAGGCTGCCCGATTCGTGAATAGTTCTTTGCTCAATTAAACTTCTTTAAATGGAATTCAGCTGAAGTTTTTCTTTTCTTTTCTTTTCTTTTCTTTTCTTTTCTTTTCTTTTCTTTTTTTTTTTGAGAGGGAGTTTCACTCTTGTTGCCCAGGCTGGAGTGCAGTGGCACAATCTCAGCTCACGACAACCTCCGCCTCCCGGGTTCAAGCAATTCTCCTGCCTCAGTCTCCGAGTAGCTGGGATTATGGGAATGTGCCACCACACGCGGGAAATTTTGTATTTTTAGTAGATGGGGTTTCTCCATGTTGGTCAGGCTGGTCTCGAACTCCTGACCTCAGGTGATCTGCCCGCCTCAGCCTCCCAAAGTGCTGGGATTACAGGCATGAGCCACCACGTCTGGCCAAGTTTTTCTTTTATCAAGTTAAAATGGGGTTGTTAGGGTGGGCCCTAATCCGACCTGACTGGTGTCCTTATGAGAAGAGGACATTTGGACACACAGACCCCAGACACACAGACAGACAAGCATGGGAAGAGGCAGCACAAGGGTGCTGCTTGCAAGCCAAGGAGCAGCTTACAAGAAAAGTGTAAACTGACATGTAACTCCATTGAGCAGATCTGAAGTGGAAGGGCGCTTTTTATTTTTTTTTTTTAAGACAGTGTCTCACTCTGTCGCCCAGGCTGGAGTGCAGTAGCACAGTCTCGACTCACTGCAGCCTCCACCTCCTGGGCTCAAGAAATCCTTCCACTTCAGCCTCCCTAGTAACTGGGACTACAGGCATATACCACACACTCAGCGAGTTTTTGTATTTTTAGTAGAAACAGAGTTTTGCCCTGTTGCCCAGGCTCCACTGAGTGGAGGCCCAGGGAAACCACAGGAAGGCAGTGACCCACCTTGTTAACTGGCTCTGCCTGCAGTCCTTGGTGAGAGCGGTTGTTCCTGGCCATCGTGGCTGGGCCATAGGCTCACTGCTCTATGGTAGATGGAAGATATGGGCCTTGGTAATATACTGAAATGCCACAGGAAACCAAACCAGAAGTGATTTAACCCACAAGCACACTTAGGTTTATTTAACATGATGTCTCAAGGTGGGTGGGGGGCTCAAATCAGTAGCTCAGGATTATTAAGGCTCTAGCTCTTGGGCCTTACCTCATTATTACATAATGGCTGCCTGCAACACCACATCACACCCACCTTCCACAACACCCAAAGGCAGGCTGCAAGGGCTGGCCTAGGAAGCCAGAGGGCGCTCTTCATTCATCAAGGGAGAAGCTTGCCCCACCTTCAAGGAGATGCCCCCTATGTCTCATGGGCCACATAGAATTGCATGGCCACTTCTGGCTAAAAGAGGGGCTGGGAAAGTGAATTCTTTCTCCCCCTTCCTTCGTAGAGTGCAAGTTAGGTAAGAAAGAACGGATGGTGGACAGCCAGGAAACAGTCAGCTACGAGATGTTGTGTGGAAAGCCCACCTTTCTGACACTGGAGAACTGTGGGAAGAACGGACAGGCCACACACCAGCTGGGCTCTGAGAACCCCCAGCTTCTGCTCCACAGTGAGCCAGCAGGAATCCAAAGGGCATGGGCAGACCCCAGGGGCTCCTTCACCCCACCCAGGGGTAGAGAGGGCAAGACGGGGTAGAGCGAGGTAAGAGACTGAGCAATGCGTTCCCAAAGACTGTGACCGACATAAGCTGTGCAAATTATTATGACAAACTGAATTTTAAGAGGAATTGGACTAAATAAAGTTAGCTCGTTTTTACCTGTAATTAGCAGACAGAGAGTGTAAGATCAGACATACCATAGATGGAAAAGAAAAGCTAAAACTTCCTTGCACATCTGAGAGGTAAGAGGAGGTGTCTGTGGTCCCCCTGACACATACGTGACATATGTATTATTACGGCTCATGTGTGTGCTGCTGTGTGCAGGGGGCAGGGGGCTTCCCGTTCCTGATGGTTCTTCTTGGTGGGTGTCTCCCGGCCTCTCAGGCCTCTTTATCTGCTGAACGTGGTAGCCAAGGGTTTGGGAATGATTTGCCAGACTGGTTAATGTGGAAAGAGCTGGCCCCGCTCAGTTCTGCACCTCCCTCTTCCTCCCTGGAACCATCTGGCTGCAGAGAGCAGGAGCTTTCCAGAGCTCCCGGGGGACCCCATCTCCAGTATAACTGTGCAACGTGTGCCCAGCACAAGAGCACCAGATGGAGGGACAGGTGGGAGGAGGAGGAACCCAGGGTGCATTTAGCTTGGGGCTTGCTGAGCTGAGGTCCCCAGAGCAAGAACGACTAGGTTGGGGGGACACCCTCTCCCAATCCTTGCCAAGCTACAGAGGGGCCAGTGGGAATAAAGTGACATTTTGGCTTCTGTATCCCTCCCCTGCTGTTCTATTTTCTAGTTCGTTCAGATCTGAGGTTGGGGAGGGGTTTTCCTGGAGGGGTCAGTCCATTCCACCCTCTGCAATTTTTATTACACATGCTTTCAGACATTCTGCTACAGGTTTCATCTCCTACGCCAATTTCTATTTGGGAAAGCAAATAAACGGAAAGGTAACTTGTATCACTTGGTCGCTGGGGCATCCGCGGTGAATAGTTAAGAAATGCCAGGGGAGTCGGTGTCCATTTTCATGCCTGGACAAGAGTGCGGCTTGGACTTGCATCCTGCTGCACACCCCACCGTCCTGCTGCACACCCCACCGTCCTACTGCACACCCCACCATCCTACTGCACAGCCCACCGTCCTACTGTACACCCCACCGTCCTACTGTACACCCCATCGTCCTACTGCACACCCCACTGTCCTACTGTACACCCCACCGTCCTACTACACACCCCACCATCCTACAGTACACCCCACCATCCCTGCTTTCTGCACTCAGCTGCCCACTTGTATCCCAGCTCAGGAAGCCCAGAAGATGCAGAACCTCTGCGAGAGCCCAGGGCGAAACGCTGCGCTTCACTTTCAAAGAAAGGAAAATCATTCATATTCTTTAAAAGAATGAACAGCACAGATTAATATCGATCTCTTTTAATTTTTAGGCCAATTTTGAGTAGTCAAAGTCAGAGCAGTCAATCTGTGTTGTGAGCCAAGGCACAGCTGCAGAACCGTGTCTGAGGTGTCCGGTGGAGGTGGCAGCCGAGCTCTGGGACTAATCACCGTGCTGGGGACGGCACCGCGTCAGGATGCAGGCAGATCCCTGCAGAAGTGTCTAAAATTCACACTCCTCTACAGGGGTGAGGGGGAGGGAGGAAGAGATGCTTTAGTGAGGATAAATATTTTCTTTCACATTTAAACAATTACAGAGTTTTTACTTTAAAGTATCAATAGGCACATTCTTTAGAAAACATGAACTGTCAGCCGGGCACGGTGGCTCATGCCTGTAATCCCAGCTCTCTGGGAGGCTGAGGCGGGCAGATCACCTGAGGTCAAGAGTTCAAGACCGGCCTGGCCAACATGGTGAAACCCCGTCTCTACTAAAAATACAAAAAAAATTAGCTGGGCGTAGTGGCACACGCCTGTAATCTCAGCTACTAGGAAGCTGAGGTTGAACTCAGGAGGCAGAGATTGCAGTGAACCAAGATCGCACCATTGCACTCCAGCTCAGGGGCAACAGAGCGAGACTCCATTTCAAAAAAAAAAAAAAAGAATACATGAACTGTCTTCAGATTTTGTCATGCCTTCCCCCTCTATCCTAGGCAAGCTAGAAAGCGTTACCAACAGTGGCTCTTCACAGGCTTTTAGTTAGAGATGTGAAGAGAAGCCGGGGGGAAATCGGGTTTCTTCCCAAGTCCGTTAGCCCTGCCTTTCTATTCCTGGACCTAAATGCAGCCTGACTCAGGCTACCCCATTGCACCACCACTGGCGGCCGTGACTCTGGGTAAAGGCATAGCTGGTGATGCTGATCAGAGCCTCTGTAGTCTTAAATGACTTTTCTAACTAATTCTAAATCTTCAGAACCCATGGTATAAAAAGGCCATACCTTCTGGAGGGACGTCGATGGTATTAGGATAGAAGCACCAGGGGACCCCACGAACGGTGTCGTCGAAACAGCAGCCCTTATTTGCACACTGGGAGGGCGTGACACCAGGAAAACCACAATTCTGTCTTTCACGGGGGGCCACTGTACACGTCTCTGAAAGTGCACAGGTAAGAAGCAAAGTAAGTTGTGGGCTGAATTCCTTGATGTTATCATGCACACACCCATCCAGCTTCCTTCTCCAATGACATCAGCAACTGTCCAGTGAGGCAGATATAAAACCCTCAGGACATGAGAGGGAGACGTGGTCCTCACATCCTGATGTGCAAACATTACGCTCAGGGAAAATGCAAGGTGCCCCGGGTTTGTGGACTTTGCATCTTTCTAGGTAACTTATTTATTCACTTTTTAATTTCAACAAATGATTATTAAATTTTACTCAATACATAAATATTTACTGAGCACCATTTGTGTGCATGAGAAGCGGGAGCTATCATGGCAAAAGCCAGGCACTGTGCCAGGTGAGAGAGACCCAGAAATTAAAACCAGAGAAGTCATTAATAAGAGTCTAAATATCTGGGCCCAGGCTCACGCCTGTAATCCCAGCAGTTTGGGAGGCCGAAGGAGGTGAATCACTTGAGGTCAGGAGTTCAAGACCAGCCTGACCAACATGGTGAAGCCCCATCTCTACTAAAAATACAAAAAATTAGGCGGGCATCGTGGCACACGTCTGTAATCCCAGGTACTTGGGAGGCTGAGGCAGGAGAATCACTTGAACCCAGGAGGCAGAGGTTGTAGTGAGCCAAGATCGCACCATTGCACTCCAGCCTGAGTGACAGAGCAAGACTCCATCTCAAAAAAAAAAAAAAAAGAGTCTAAGGATCTGATGGAGGAGAAAGGCAAGAACATGTGCGAGACAACGCAAGGCCATCGTCCCAGGGTGCCCAGGGTAACCACGGGGGTAGGGCACTCCCCGGAGAGGCCAATGACAAGCAGGCTGAACAAAGCAGGGGGGCTCCCTGCAGGAGGAGGTTCACCAGGTGAAGATGGAGCCGCATGGGCAAAGGCCATTCCAGAGACCCAGGTGTGTTCAGGAGGTGGAAACCCATTGCAGGTAAGGTGAGAGGACCGGGTGGGGTGGTCTAGTTGCCGACGGAGGGTACAAGCTGTGAAACAGCTTGAAGCAGGGCAGTGAGGAAAGGGATCTAGATGAGGAAGACACGTGGACAGATGGGGCTGGCTGGGGGCTGCCGCAGGATCTTATGCAAGAGGTGCTAACACCAGAGCTTCAGGCTCTGAGCTCCGCGGAATCAAAGGTCTCAGAAAGCAACCTATTAGGATCTGGTGGTTGACAGCCTGCAGCAGGGGGTGAAAGAGGAGCCCAGAGCACCCTCCGGTCCCTGTCCCTGTCTTGGGGCATAGGAGGGGAGGAACTCAGTCTGGCCACACTGGCTCAGGTGAGGGCGCCCCAGGGGAGGCCGAGAGGGGCTGTTCTCTTGTCTGCTTTGCTATCGGGGACTGCCTCGAGCTGTCTTTGGAGAAAGTGTTCCTGGCTTGCTGGGAAGGATCCGTGTTCACCTCCCGCTGCCCAGCAGCTTCCATGGGAACCTTGCCCTCCTGGGGTCTGGACCCGTCGCGAAGTGAAGGTGATCATCGCCCACCCCCGGGGCACTGTGGGGGTCAAGAGAGGCCCCGTGGTGAGGGAGGATCATCATCCTGGGGGTCGGGGGGGTTTCCTCCGCAGGGAGGAAGATTTCCAGCCCCGGCGCTCTGCCTCTGGCAGACTCTGTCTTGCCCACCCGCTTTGTCGCATGATGGAAATAAATGGAAATGGTTTACACACACTAATGCACTAAACTGTAATCACAATTTTCTAGATTTCAGTTGTAACAGGATCATGGACCTGAGTGACCCGCAAAGACGCTCTGAGCCTTGAGCCAGAGGGTGTGTGGGGTGGGGAGAGGAGTTTGCCACGGCCTCTGTGATCCCACAGCACAGGGGGCAGAGCTGGGGGCTGGGGTGGGGACAAGGGCGCAGGCAGATGGGCCTGGGGGTGGCCAGCACGGGGACCCACCCAGTTCGTTCTGTACACCGAGGCCACTTCCTCTCTCGGGTTCCAAAGCTCCCCCGCTCCCTGCCATGGGCTTGGGGGTCTTCCCACTGCAGCCCAATGCTGGCTGCTCTTCTATGCTGCCCAAGCCCACCCCTCAGGCCTGGTACCCCACAGCAGCGATCAAGAGGTGGCTGGAGGGCAGTGGGGGCACGGACAGCACCACTGGGCGCTCCCTCTTCAGGCCTCTCTGGAAACCCTTGCTTTGGAAACGTGGAAAGCCCTTTCTCCTGCCCCCACCTTGAAACTGTACCTAACAACGGCAAGTAAGTTATTCAGCTCCCCGCAGCTGGCAAAGTGCAAGTCGCAGATGCTGCCACACAGCATTTCCTGACAGCCCTAGGGCAGACCGTTGATCCATTCTGCAGGTAAAGGAGTTGAGATGCAAACACTTCCCAAGGAAGCAAGAATGGCCTCCTCCTCCACTCCCTAGAAGGACCCAGGGCAACCGATCCACTTGACAACACCAGGGAATATGGGTTGCCAGCCACGCACTCATGAGAGAGGTGGCTTTGACTCCCAGAGCATGGATCCCAGGGGAGCCCAGGAACCTGTAGGAGAGGGTCTCCCCGTTGGCCACCACTGGGACGGGCATTCGGGCCTGTGGGAGAGGGTCTCCCAGGTGGCCATCACTGGGACGGGCATTTGGGCCTATCTGGATGGGCCTTGGGAGGGTCTGCCCCTGGGGGAGACGTTGGCATGAACACTCAAAAGCACTATTCTGAGACCCCACGCCAACACTTCCTCTTTGAAACATGACACTTGGGAGGATTGTATAGTCTTCCTAACACAGGAAAACAGCCCCGACTGAAGGCAGCCCCCTCCTCGTCGCACTTCTCGAAGGTCTCCGGGGGCCCTGCCACCCTGCTTTACTCTCCACCTGCTTTTGCCGATCCTGTAAATTGGATATACTTTTAAGGGCCTAGAACAGCACCTGGCACAAAACAGGTGCTCAAAAATATGTATGTAAAACAGTGGCTCCTGGCGGAGGCTGCCCGAGCTGGCTGTGGCCCCACAGAGCAGGAAGAAGCACGCCTTACCTGTCTGAGCCTCGGCCAGGGTGCCGAGGGCCAGCATGGACACCAGGACCAGGGCGCAGATCACCTTGTTCTCCATGGCGGCCATTGCCTCCTCTCTGCTCCAAAGGCGACCCCGAGTCAGGGATGAGAGGCCGCCCGAGCCCCGGATTTTATAGGGCAGGCTCTGTTTGCTTAAAGAGCGTTAGATAACATTTGCCTAAGGAGGCCCGGGGATCCTCTGAGACAATAATCTCCACTGATTTTTATCAAAGGTGTTTCCTAGACATGGTCAAGCTACATGGAAGGATTTGCTGATAGACAGAGACGACATGTGGTGAGGTCATCTTGGCTGAGGGATCTGAGATTCAGAAAGTCCCTCTTTCCAATGGGAGTCTCCTCCAACCTGACCTTAATCCAGGTCCTACTCATATCTGAGAGGCCCTCCCGCCAGGGTAAATACTGTACTCACTGCAGAAGTGATTCATAGTGAGAGATGGCCGGAAAAAGGCTTGGCCGTGACAACAGTGGCTCACGGGGTGGCCACCGTGACCTTGCAGGGGGAAGGGAAGGAGCTCATGAAGCCCATTCCATCTAGGCCTAAGCTAATTCTTTTACAGTGGAATTGTTTTAATAATGAAATTGTAGGCCTGGCGCAGTGGCTCATGCCTGTAATCCCAACACTTTGGGAGGCCAAAGTAGGCGGATCACTTAAAGTCAGGAGTTTGAGACTAGCCTGGCCAACATGGCGAAACCCCGTCTCTACAAAAAAAAATACAAAAATTAGCCAGGCATGGTGGCGGGTGCCTGTAATCCTAGCTACTCTGGAGGTTAAGTCAGGAGAATCACTTGAACCTGGGAGGCGGAGGTTGCAGTGAGTCGAGATCACCCTACTGCACTCCAGCCTGAGCGACAGATTAAGTCTCCTTCTGGGAGGGGCTGGGGGCAGGAGGGAGAAAAAAATAGTATATACGAGCTGCCATCAAAAACTGACAGAGTGAACGTGGTTCACTCCCCTGTGTCTATGGGGCTCCCTCCCTCCCCCTCCCACGCCTTCCCAGTTAGTCCCCTGGACTCCTGTATTTCAGAGGACAGCCTCCTGCTCTCCTGTACCATGCCTCACTCCCCTCCCCTGCTTGGAGCTTTCTCTTTCATAGCTCTTATTACCTCCTGCTGGATAAAACAAGTGACTGACACGTTATGTTGGTTATTTATTCATTGCACTCCTCCCTGCAGCAGACGGGAGGGCGCATGGGAGCAGGGGTCCTCGTCTCCTAGTGCCTTGAGGTGGCCCCAGACCCTAGAACAGTGGCTTTGATTGGCATTCGAAAAACAGCTGTTGAAGAGCTGCATGAAGAAATGGACAACAGGAGCAATCTTTTCTTCTTCAGTGAGAAATTAGGCCCTGAGGGGAATGCATGCTAGCCTAACAAAGGTACTTTCTTTTCTTGGGTGACCTAGTCAGTACATTTCTGCAGCCCCTCTGGGAGGGGAGCCTGGGCCAGAATGGGGGCGGCCATGTTCCTCTTCGCTCCATCCCAGGACCCAGCCCCTCCTCCAGGGCTGCCACTCCTGCGCCGGGGTCTCCACTCCTGGGCCAGGGTCTCCAGGAGGGGCCTGACCGCAGGACCCAGGGAGGGGCCAAGGCCTGGTGTCCTCTGTGGTCAGCTTAAGTTTATTGAAAACAGGACGGGGGCACCAAGCCCAGGGTGGTGCTCATAGTGACGGTGGTTTTCCCTGCTCTAATTTCTCGGATCAAAATGGGGGCTCTTGGAAATGGGATGTAAATTGCACAATCATTTGGAGAAAAGGTGGGCAGTGTTCGGTGAGGTTTAAGCCATACAGATTTTACAGCTCAGCAAATTCTTCTGTTTCCAGGCCTGGTCTCTTAATCCCAGAAACATGTTCATACTTGGGCAGAAGAAAACACAGGCAAAGATATTCTTTTTAGCATTGTTTGTAACAGCTGGAAACAGGGAAAGAAGGAAGGAAGGAAAGGAGGGAAAGAAAAGCAAAATAAATATTCATTAACCAGGGAAAGGGAAAATGAACTTAAAATACAACACAGTCATCCCTTAGTCCCCCTGGGGGACTGGTTTCAGGACCCCCCGGGGATGCCAACACCCACAAATGCTCAAGTCCCTGGTATAAAATGACATAGTGTGCAGAAACCACGTGCATCCTCTCATACACTTTAACCATCTCTAGGTTAGTTATAATACCTGATGCAATACCTACACCTCATTTCATTCTGCAGATTCTACATAGTACTTGACTTGCGGCACACCCAAGTTTTGATCTTTAAGATGTTGTAAATAAGATTTCAAAATACTTTTTTTTTTTTGAGACAAGAGTCTTGCTCTGTTGCCCAGGCTGGAGTGCGGTGGCATGATCTCAGCTCACTGCAACCTCCACCTCCCAGGTTTAAGTGATTCTCCTTCCTCGGCCCCCTGAGTAGCTGGGATTACAGGCATGTGCCACCACGCCCAGCTAATTTTTGTGTTTTTAGTAGAGACAGGGCTTCACCATGTTGGCCAGGCTGGTCTCGAACTCCTGACCTCAGGTGATGCACCCGCCTCAGCCTCCCAAAGTGCTGGGATTACAAGTGTGAGCCAATGTGCCCAGCTGGATTTTAAAACAGTTTTGATCTGACATTACTGGAATCCATGGATGTAAAACCCATGAATATAGAGAACTAATTGCATACATGTATTATACTTTACATATATTATATATGTATGTATGTGAGTATCTTTCAGAAGATGAAAATGAATAAATAATGAGAAATATTGAAAACAAAGCGAAGTGAAAAATCCTTTAAAATGGTTTGTAAAGTAGGATATCATTTATAATGTAGATTTCCAAACTATGTGAAACAATGTGATATACTGTTGGAACTGCATCCAGATGAACAAAATGATGACAGTGTAGACAGGAAGGAGACACTGACTTCAGCATGATGGGTCTGTCTAGGAAGGAGGAAGCAGGAAAAGGCGGCGGGGTAGGGCGCAAAGGGGCCTTCGATGTCTCCGTAATGTTTTCTTTTGTTGAAGAAAAATCTGAGGGAAATAAGGTAAAAAGGTTAGCATCCATTAATGAGGGGCAGCGTAGATTCACGGATGTTGTTCTAGCATTCTGTACATGTTTGCAATTGCTTTCTTGGAAAGCCCAGCTCCTATCTCCTTGGGAGAGCTGTGAGATAACTACCAAGTGCCGGAGTTTGGCCTCCCACATTAGGGCTGGAGCGGCTGGAGCTGCCCCCAGGACTCTCCGTTTCTCGGGACAAGAGCTTTATCCCTGTGAGAGTGGGCGGAACCCAAGACCACACCATACATAGCCTTATCCATAAAAACCTGTTGAAGACAATTCCAGTGTGGCGAGGGAGAGAACGCAGAGGCGAGCGCCAGTCCATCATCAGTGGGGGACCCTGTGCCAGCATTTTCACAGCTCTGGGTCTTAGTTTTCTTATCTGAAAGACGCAGTGGCTGGGCCACAGGACATCTGAAGACTCCGCACCTCAGACCCTCTCCGGCAGGCATCTATGGCCATGGGGGCGTCTGTGGCTGTGCAGGCATTGCTTGTTTCCTGCGCCCAGCCGACCTCCCTGCGGTCTGGCGAGAGCCCCTCATTTTCAGTGCGAGGCCCCGCAGCCGCCCAGATTCCCCACAAGGGGGACGCGCAGTTGGGGAGTCAGTCTCCTCCTGACGCTCCCCACCTGCCCGCTGCCCCTGACCTGTGCCTTGGCAGGAGGGGGTTCTGTAGGTGGCCCTGGAGGGAGGGAGGAGTTTGGGAGGAAGTGGATCCGGGGCTCTCCTCCAGGATCCCTCCTGGGATCACCTGGGACAGGCCACGTCCCCCTCTCAGCCACAGCCCAGGTGGGCGTCCTCTCCACACACCATCTTCCCCAGGCCCCAGAGCAGACCCCTCACTCCCCTGCCCCAGCCTGGGGGGTTTACCAGCCGCAAGGAGACTTTTACACTGTCTTCACTCTCCTCGCATTGCCCAGATCCGCTGTGGCGAAGCCCGTTTCCTGGCAGGCCTCTGGTCAAAAAAGCAACTGCCACCCGAGGGACCCTTTACAAGGACACCCAGCATGAGGCCCTGGGGTTGGGGTCCTCAGGTATTGGAGGAGGCAGGTACTTTCCTGGCCAGGGAACTTGAGGCACAGACCCACAGCGTGGAGCGGGACCACATTCCTCAAATTAACCCAGAAGGAGAGGGGAATGAGTGGAGTGTGAGGCCAGGCTCCTCCAGGGAGAGTGGCTGAGGCGCTATGCTTCCATGGTGACAGTAGGGCGGTAACCTCGTCAAGTTAGCCAGCTTCTTCCAGAGCCACACACACCCAGAAAGGAAAGAGGAGATCCAGGACTCAGCATGGACGCAGGACGATCAGAAAGGCGTCCTTGGTGGCACACTCTCCAGACACCATCCACTCCCTCCGGACACCGCTCACACCCTCCAGCCACCGCCAACTCCTTCTGGCCACCAATCACACCCTCCGGTCACTGCTCAGTCCCTCCAGTCAGGGATCACTCCCTCCAACGACCACTCACACCCTCCAGCCACTGCTCACACACTACAGCCACCACTCCAACCCTCCGTTCAGGTCTTACATCCTGTGGCCACTGCTCATTCCCTCCAGTCACCACCCACACCCTCCGGCCACTGCCCACACCCTCCAGCCACCGCTCAAACCCTCCGTCCAGGTCCCATATCTGATCACTGCTCACTCCCTCTGGCCACAGCCCACACCCTTCAGCCACCACTCACACCCTCTGGCCACCGCTAACACCCTTTGGCCACCACTCACTCCCTCAAGCCACCGCTTACTCCCTCTGACCACCCCTCACACCATCTGGCCATTGCTCACACCTTCCTGCCACTGGCCACTCCCTCCAGCCAGAGCTCACTCCCTCCGGCCACACCCTTCAGGTGCCACTCAAAACCTCCGGCCATGGCTCACACCGTCCAGCCACTGCTCATACCATCCAGTCACCACTTATGCTCTCTGGCCACCGTGCACTCCCTCTGACCACCACTCACACTCTCCGGCCACTGCTCACACACTACTGCCACCACTGAGACCCTCCATCCAGGTCTCACACCCTCCAGCCACCACTCACTTCCTCCGGACACCACTCACACACTATGGCCACCACTCAGGCCCTCCATCCAGGTCTCACAGCCTCCGGCCACTGCTAACTCCCTCTGTACAGGGCTCACTCCCTCCGGCCACCACTCACACCCTCTGGCCACCGCTCACTCCCTCCGGCCACCGCTCACTCCCTCCGGCCACCGCTCACACCCACTACTTTGCCTGGCCTTGCTCTACTTTTGAGTTCTGTGTATGACACGAGCTGATGCTGATCTGCTGAGCAACCTGTTCCGACAGAAGAATGCCAAGTCCACAACGCACACAGGAGAGATGACAGTAATGGAGCCCCTGGAATTCAGTGGATGATTTTGATTCACGTCACCAGTCCATGCAGACACGCCAGACAATGAGGGAAGGAAACATATTATTTGGAATCAAAGGACAATAATACGTCAAGCACCAAATGCTACAAAGAAATCATGAAAATAGGCCTTAAACGAGTCATTCCTAGATTAACCTCCCCACATGTGAAAATAAGTCTTGGAAGTAGAAAGGGTGGGTTTGGTTCTGGTCCCTAGAGATGAAAACGTGCAGTGACTGCAGTTCTGCACTTCTGGGCTGGTGCGTCTTTCCTGAGTGGCTGTTGGTGGCTTTGCACGTGAGGTCACATAACTGCTTATCTCGTCAGGAATTTTGCAAGACCCCTGGAGAGAAAACCAGATGGACCTGTGGGAAAGGCCGCCCTTGCAAGTTGCTGCTTCTTTTGTTCTTAGTGAAGATCAGAAAGGAGCGTGAGGCTAGGCGTGGTGGCCCATGCCTGTAATCCCAGCACTGTGGGAGGCTGAAGCAGGCACATCATTTGAGGTCAGGAGTTTGAGAGAAGCCTGGCCAACATGGTGAAACCCTGTCTCTACTAAAAATACAAAAATTAGTTGGGCATGGTGGCGGGCGCCTGTGGTCCCAGCTACTGGGGAAGCTGAGGCAGGAGAATCGCTTGAACCAGGGAAGCGGAGGCTGCAGTGAGCAGGGATTTCGCCACTGCACTCCAGCCTGGGCAACAGAGCGAGACTCCATCTCAAAAACACAAAAAACAAAAAGCAGCTTGAAGGTTGTGCTGGAATCAGATGGAAGGGTGCCTCTTTCGGGCCTGCTGCTGGTGCCGGAACTCAGAGCTCCGAGGGTGTCTGCTCATGTGCAGGTTCCTACACGGGAGGCCAGGGGAGGATCGGGCTGTCTTCATCACCTCAGGAACTCAGGTGGCTGCTTGTCCCCTTCCTCTTCAGGTTTTTAGGTCTCTCTATAAATGAAAACAAAGGCATTATTGTTTTTAGCACTTCCAGCCATCCGTCCAACATGATGACGGAGCGGGCACCTGCATTTTGCCCTGTGGGAATTGTGGGGCTGTTCTCCACGATGAAGACAAGGTTGGCCTCCCCCTGGGGCTGCCAGCTCTGAGCGGATCCCAGGCAGGCATGAAAAGCTCCAACCAGCAATGCATCCGCAGGTCCCATCTCCGCCCTGTGACAGTTCCGTCACTTCCGTAGGAACCTTCCAGGTCTCGGCACTATGTTCCTGAGTTCTGGTTTGAGTCAGAACAATTTTGTTTTAAACCCCCAACTAGATAGAGAAAAGTGCTGGATGAAAATGAAGATGAGGCCACGGGCATGCCACCAACTAGCACACGGGACACTTCCCCGCGAGACTGAGTCTTCGGAAGGCCCTCACGTTGACTTTCCTCACAATGGACAACTGAAACCCACAGCGGGCCCGCTGGAAAGCCTCCCAGGAAAGGAAGTCTCTTCTGGGTCTCCCCTAGGACGTCTGAAGAGGGACTTGGGAAAGGGCGTGTCTGAGGCTGCGCATCTCTCGCATGCACTGGTGGGTTGGAGGCAGCGGATGTCTAAGGCGTTGTGCAGGGAGCAGGGGCCCCAGGCATCGCCGGAGCCAGCGTCACAGACGAGCTCCTCCACCGCAGCTTCACCACAACAGGGGAAACTGCCTCCAAGACCCTCCCAGCGTTTCTCAGTGTGCCCTGAAGCCCCCATGCAACACATTCACCAGGGTCTTCACCCCAGACCTCCCAATCAGACTCCAGATAAACGCCCTGCAATCTTCACATTTAACAAACAGCCTGAGAGAGGCTTCTGCACCCCTAAGTTTGAGATCTGTTGATTCTGCTGTGCAGTCACACTGGGGCCACGTCAGGGATCTGATGTGAGGCACACTCTGCCCTTGTTAGCTGGGGGGCCTCATGCAGGTGGCCTCCGCTGTAGTACAGGGAGGGTCACAAGGTTCTGTGGCCCAGGACGGTGCTGACATGGGAGGGGCTGAGGCGGCCCCATCATGGAACCGTTGTGAGCGGGCTCCCCAGACTGATTTTGAACGTTTGTCTCCAGCTCACCCACGACAGCTGGAAGACATGGCGGTGGGCTTCTCTGCCTTGCGCCTTCAGTGTCTTAAGGGGGACTTTTAGGATCACCAGCTCAGTGCTCAGCCCCTGGGGATCTGTGTCCCGTGAAGGCCTCCATGTACTGCAGACCCGTGTGGAGGACCGGCTTCTCCTTTCCTGCCCTTTGCCCTCTGTGCCCGCACGACCCTTCTGTGCCCCAGGCTCCCACAGCACCCTGAACAGTGAGGAGGTCTCCCATTCAGTTGTCCATCCTGGTCCTTTCTACAGTGCGGGCGGGCTGGGCTGAGCTTTATACTGAAGAGCATAGCAGGCCACTCAGTGCCTAGTATGGGGCCAGGCTGCCTCTCCCAGCAAGGTGAGCAGGAGCAAGCACTTTCCACCGAGCCGGAGCACAGCCCTCACCACGCCCCGAGGGTGTGCTCAGGGCTGCAGGGCGGCAGTGCTGGAGGTGAAGCTAGCCCAGGTCTCAGTCCCAGGCCTCAGTCCCAGGCCTCACCCTGTGCCCGTGGGCACCATTCTTTAGTTTCTCATTTAAAGCACAAAATCAGTGAGAGCAAAATGGGAGTTAACGCCTGAGGCACATTCAGCATTTGATGTCCTTTCTTGGCCAATTGTTTCAAATTAAATGAGCTTTTTAAAAAGGTCTTGGAGCCTTGGAGACAGAAAGCTGACTGGTGGGTGCCAGATGCTGGGGAGGAAAGTGGAGTGGGGAGTAACTGCGTGCTTCTGGGGTGCTGCGTGTCTTTTGGGAGATGAGAATGCTGGGAACTGACAAGGGTGGTGTCTGCACAGCCCTGGGAATGTGCTGATGCTACAGGGTTGTTCACTTTAAAATGGTGAATTGTATGTTATATAAATTTCACTTGAATTAGGAAAAAAAAGTCCTTACTTTGACGTCATTGTTAGTTCTTGGAAACTATGACTTTAAGCAAAATGATATATAATGAAACCAATTTTTTTTTCTCATCGACTTTATAACAAAATTACACTGCAAGCAAGGACGTTGCTGGAGGGCCTGTGCGCACTGTTTCTCCTCCAGCTGCAGTTTCTAAGATCCCATCAACCGTATTCAGTGAGGACCTCCTGTGTTTGAAACCATCCCAAGGAGTGGGGTGAGAGACTTCATCTGAGATCAAGCCAGCAAATGTTTCCCCAGCGCCCACATGAGAAAGGCGCCGCGTTCACCTGCCAGCGCGCAGCTGCCAGGGTCCCAGCGAAGCCCTAAGCCTCCTTCTTCCTCCTCCACCGTCTCAGGTTTCCCCTCCATGCCCGGGTCCTGCCAAGCCAGCCTCGCTGTTGGGTGCCCCCCTGCAGGCCCCTCCCACTTCCACGCCTCCCCCTCCAGGACCCTCCACCCCCCCACACCACCAATGCAGAGCTCCCCAAGCCTCTCCTGACTGCTGCCTCTCATCCCTGGCTCCCAGCGAGGTTCCAGCCCCTCAGCAGGCAGGCAAGGTCCTCTCCCGCACTGTCTCAGCCCCCCGCCCCCTCCCACTTTCTCCCTGCTCCTGGCGCACACGGGGCACGCCCGACCCATCCCCATCCCAGCAGGGGCTCCTCCTCGCTGCCTCCTCCTTTCCCATGTCGTGAGGCTCCTTCTTCCTCCCGGCCCCAGCTCCTCTGCCTGCCAGGCTGCACCCACCCAGAGCTGCCCAGGACTAGCTGTGATCTCTGTTTTCAGCACAAGCGTCTGACACCCTGGAGCCACCAAATCACTGCTGCTGAATTGACAACCACTGGGTCACGCCCTGGTTTTTATAGCAAGACCAGGGTTACATTTAAGGGACCTTAGGGTCAAAAGCCAGGGACAACGTGAGCTGGGGAGGGCGCCGCACCCACCTCCATCTGCTCGTGGATCCAGTCCAGGAAGGAGGTGACACGGGTGTACACCCCAGGCTTGTTCACCTCTGCGCAGCCGATGCCAAAGCTGGTCGCTCCCACTAACTTCCACAGCCTCCTCTCTTGACACACCAGGGGCCCCCCGCTGTCCCCCTGGGTGACAGGAAAGAAGCAAAGATTGGGGGACAGTCACCGCCATGCGAGATTGCTTTCTGTGGACAGTCTGCCGTGTGAGGCTGCTTGCTGTGGAGTTGGGACCCCCCTTCATGACGTCACAATGGATGACCCAGGTTACAGAAGGGAACCCACCAGCCCTTCCAGACACAGCATCCCCAAGGGAGGATGTCCCTCGGCCCCTTTGGGGTGCTGCCTCCAGCTGTGTGTCCCTTCCAGAATGCAGACCCTGACCCTCTGAAGCTCAAGGGCAGCTGGTGAGAGGGAGGGTCCACCTGGCCAGGGCCCTCAGGTGACCTGTGATCCACCTAGTAGAACTGGAGTCCCATCCACTGCAGCTTTCAGAGGGCCAGATTCACTGGTTCCCCGCCACCTGCCTCCCCACCACCTGCCTCCCCTGTGGTCCCCCACAAAGTCAGAATTGGAGGGGAGCAGCATGAGACCCCTCCCACCACCCAGCACTCACGCAGAGCCAGATCACTGGGTAAACACAGGCCTGGCAGCCAGGAAAAGGACTGATATCTTGAGCAAATTTCTTCTCCACGCCCTGTAAATTTACTTTTTGTTCCGTCACAGGGAAACGCTGGCAACGGCCTGTCCCAAGGGCTGGGTCACCCTGCCACGGCCTCGCCCACCGCCGTGGCCCCGTACCTGGCAGCTGTCCACGCCACCCTTCAGGTAGCCCGCGCAGAGCATGGAGGGGGAGATGATGCCACCGTACACGTCCCTGTGGTTGCAGATCTTGTTGGAAATCAAAGGGACGGCCGCGTGGTTCAGGACAGGGGAGGCGTCACCTGCTTCAAAGTGAGTGAGGGGATGTGTGTGAGAAGGAAGCCCGGCCCAAAACACAGAAGGCACGTGCTGAGACCAGGGGGGTGAGGGAACGAGGGACGAGGGGGATGCTCTCTGGTGTGACGCAACGGCGGAAAAGGACAGAGCCCTGCGGGTGGGACGAGCAGACTCCCACTGTCTCGAACCACGTCAAGCCCGAGCTTGCCCTCCTACGAGTGGCCGCAAGGGGCCACTCTGCTTCAAGGCAGGGCCACCGACTCTCCTAAGGTGTCCAAAGAGGAGGAGGAGTGGGGGCAACAGTGGCCAAGACACCTCCCCAGGGCACCAGCCCAATCAGCCATCAGAACACCCCAGGTTATGGGAGGGAAACTGAGGCTCAGGAAGGTCACTCCCTCAGCGTCTTTGTGAACTCTGGGATGGTCAGCAGAAAAATGACCCCAAAGACATTCTCACCCCAATCCCCAGAACCTGTGACTGTGTCACCTTACAGGGCAAATGGGACATTGCAGGTGCATTGAGGGACAGGCCTTGAGTGGGGAGATGATCCCGAGTAAGAGGGTGGACCTGACGAAGTCACAGGGGTCTTTGGAGGAGCCGGAGGAGAAGCTGTGACGACAGAGCAGGGACCAGAGTCAGAGAGTCAGAGAGAGATTCGAAGATGCGGCATTGCTGACCCGGAAGACCAAGGAGGGGCAGAGCCAAGCAGTGTGGGCAGAGTGCAGACGCTGGGAAAGGCCGGAGACAGATTCCCCAAGGGCCTCCAGGAAGAGCCAGCCCAGCCCACACTTGACGCCAGCGCCCTGAGACTGAGTTTGGACCTGTGACCTTCCTAACTATGAGATGATACCTTTCTGTCATTTTAAGCCACGAATTTGGGGTCGTTTGTTGCAACAGTCACAGGAGACTTAATCCACGTGCAATGGGCCAAGCACGCCCCCGACACCGAGGGATGGACCCCTCCAACTCAGCTGGTTTGTGACCCAGGCATCTTGGTGTTTTAAAGACTCCATAGATTCCATGGAGACAACAAAATCACACAATGACAGGACACTGAGGGGCTGCTCTGGGGAGCACATGGTATCACAAGACACTCAGCTTCCTGCCCGGAACGTGGCGAAACAGCTCAATGCATTATGGGAGAAGATTCCAGGACAGGCTGGAGCTGAAGCTACATCAGGACAGGGGCTCATCGGACCTTTTGCACTGGACAGAGCAGATTGACAGCTAGAAGAAAATCGGCAGCGGGATGGAGAATCTCCTGGGAGGATGAAGCTGCTGCACAGCCTCCTCTTCAGAGCCCAGTGTCATCAGAATGATTCTGGTGGGCTGGGTGGTCCGGAATGAGAGCCCACCATGAGAGGAAGGGGAGCGTAGATCGGTGTCCCAGCTCCCACCACACACCAGGGGTGCTGGTTCTGATGAAGCTAGAAAGGCCCTGGACCAGCCACACTGGCACAGAACTGGGCCTGGGCTATGTGGGTGGGTTGGAAACTACAGAGAGCTGTGAGTGCCCTCGGCCAGGTGGGCAGCACTGCCAGTGGGTGGGGGGTAAGTAAGCCCCACAGACTCGAAGCATCCGGGTCAGCTCCTGGGTGCCTTCAGCCGGGGGTGGGCTCAAGTAATCGGTGTTGAGAGGAAAACACTGAAATTCCTGTGTTAGGTTGAACTGTGGGCCCCTCCAAAATATGCCTACCTGCCACTATGGAGCCCAACCTTATTTGGAATAGGGTCTTTGCAGATGTAATTAAGGTAAGAATCTCAACATAAGATCTCCCAGCGTTTAGGGTGGACCCTAAATCCAACGACTTGCTGTCCTTATAAGACACAGGAGAGGGAAGTTTGAGATACAGAGACACAGGGGGCAAAGCCACGGGAGGAAGGAGGCTGAGGCTGGAGATCCAGCTACAAGCCCAGGAATGCCAGTGCAGCCAGCCGCTGCCACCAGAACCCAAAGGAAAGGGGTCAGAGCCTCCAGGAAAACCACCCTACAGACACCTCAACTGCGTGTGGAAATAAATCTCCACTTTTTTTGTTTTTGTTTTTGTTTTTTTAAACGCAAAGTCTCACTCTGTCACCCAGGATGGAGTATGATGGCATGATCACGGCTCACTGCAGCTTAGAATTCCTGGGCTCAAGCAATCCCACCCCAGCCTCCTGAGTAGCTGGGACCACCATGTCAGGCTAATTTTTGTTTGTTTGTTTGTTTGTTTTGAGATGGAGTCTTGCTCTGTCACCCAAGCTGGAGTGGAGTGGCATGATCTCGGCTCACTGCAACCTCCGCCTCCTAGGTTCAAGTGATTCTACAGCCTCAGTCTCCTGAATAGCTGGGATTACAGGTGTGCGCCACCATGCCTGGCTAATTTTTGTATTTTTAGTAGAGACAGGGTCTCACCACGTTGGCCAAGCTGGTCTCAAACTCCTGAACCTCAAATGGTCCACTTGCCTCGGCCTCCCAAAGTGCTGGGATTACAGGCATGAACCACTGCACCCGGCCCAGGCTAATTTTTTTTATTTTTTGTAGAGACAGGGTCTTGCCATGTTGCCCAGGCTGGTCTCAAACTCCTGGGCTCAAGCAATCCTCCTGCCTTGGCCTCCCAAAGTGCTGGGATTACAGGTGCATGCCACCAGGCCTGGCTAATTTTTGTATTTTTTGTAGAGATGGTGTCTCTCTATGTTGCCCAGGCTGGTCTCAAACTAATGGCCTCAAGGGATCCCATAGACTCGGCCTCCCAAAGTGCTGGGACTACAGGTGTGAGGGAACACACCTGGCCAATTTCCATCGTTTTAAGCCACGCAGACTGTGATAATTTGTTACGGCAGCCACGGAAAATGAATCCTCTTCCTACTAACAAAGAAAGTGATTGATGGAAAAACCTAAGACTCATGACCAGCTCTGTACTCACACTAAGGAAAGGGTGGCCCAGGCTTCATTTGCATGGACTATGGTTACTGCCACTCCCACTTCCCTTATTATTACAGCGATCTCATCTGCTGCTGCTTCCACTTGCTCTTTGTAGGATGAAAGAACACATCTTCCAAAGTCCCACAAGACAAAGAGTCTTCACAAATACGAATCTTTGAGTTCTGAATGAAGCCTGGGAGGGTTGTCTAGGTGGGCTCTGTATGTCCTCAGTTAACAAGGCCGGGGGTCCGGGCAGGGAAAGGGAAACACCTGCTGTGTTCGAGAAGGTCTAACTCTCTCCTGAGAAGGTCTGCAGGGTCATGTTGTCCCCATAACAATGGAACTGTGACTCCTGACCCACAGTTCCTTGGCTGACTGTGTGTCCCGAGAAGCTGACATGCACTCCCTGGCCGGGGTATCTGGGCAGCCCATGGGAACATCACACTGGGACATTGGGGGAGCCCCCTCCGCAGCCCTCTGGGTTCTGAGCTCCTGGACTCCGAATCTTGGCTTCAGCCCACTGACCTCCATCCTCTGTGGCCCCCCATCCTGACGTCCAGCACACTTTTCCATCGGGGAAGTTCTCTTCAGAGTTGGGCAGGCACACAGGCTGGATCATTTCTGCTTGAAGGGAAACAATAGTTCACAACTCAATTGAAGCAGGAGTCCGAGAAAACAATCTCATCTATGCTTCTGCCTCTGAGGAGCCCAAACTATCTCCCAAGGGAGGGAAGGTCAAGCCCTTGGTTACTTGAAACCGATCAGCTCACAGCAGGAGCACCTTACCCCATCCACCACACCCAGAGCATTTAAAACTGTAAAAGAGCCCTCCACCGTGGCAGCGTGAGGGAACCTAGACCAGGGTCAGCACACCTCTTGTGGAAAGGGCTGAATAGTCAATGTTGTAGGCTTCGTGGGCTGTGCGGTCTCTGGCTGCCATTGGAGCATGAAGACAGCCCCAGGTAATAGGTACCCACATAGGTGTGACTGTGTCCAGTAAAATGTCTATTTACCAAAGCACGATGGGGCAGACCAGGCTCTCAGGCCAGCACGTGCCCACTCCTGGCTAGATCACAGTGTGGGTGTTGCTTATAGAACACGGCTCCATGAATATTGCTATGGTTCCTGGGATATCTGGAGGCGACAAGTTTGCCTGTGTGTAGGGCTGGGTCCTGTGGGCCTCCCCCAAAGCCAGAGTGCCCTGCACATACCTCGGGCTTTCGTGTGAACACACCCTGAGGTTCCCCGAGCTTTTCTGTGCAGAACAGTAATGGAGAGGTAGAGAAGGAATAAAAGAACTCACTTGAAACTTTGGCAAAGTACAAGTGCTGGCACCTCATTTCCTATAACCAATATCATTAATAATAGTTGGCAAACTGGCACCACCATAATCATTTTCCTGCTTCTCTGAAAATATTTGTTTCTGGGCATTACGTGTCCATGTGATGGATGCAGTAATGACTCTGCCAGGTAGAGCCTGCAGCTGGTCTCAGGTCAGGATTCTGCTTCAATAAGAGGGAATTCACCTATTTATTATGCTTTCCCTGCTTTCTTAAGAAGGAAAGAGGGCTTTAATTTAATTGGGAGTAGTCTCCTAGTACTTTGTTTGCATCTATGAGATGTTTGAAAGTTTTATCAGGTGTGGCCCTTCTGGCATTTTTGTAATGTCCAGAGGGCAGGGCTTGACTTTTTCAAGAAACAGGGTCTTTAGGAGCTGCTGGTTGGGAGAGAACTTTTCTCTAATTCCAGGGAGCTGAGGGTGCCCAGCATCTTTCAGCTTGTAAAGAAATGAGAGGACTCCACCACACCACCTGGCCAGCCTGGGAGGTTCTGTTTCTCAACCAAGATGGCCCCTCTACCTGGAGAAACCAGGCAGGTGGGAGGCACTGGCTGAGTGACCCCTCCACAATAGGCTCCTGGACAGGAAAGTGCTCTTTGTCCCTACAGATGGATGACTCTCTTCCACCACCTAGAGGCCCCAGGTGGTCTGGCCTCAAGAGGCTCTTCCTGCCTCCAGGTGGCACCAACAGGGAGAAGGTGGCACCAACAGGGAGAAGGTGGCACCAACAGGGAGAAGGTGGCACCAACAGGGAGAAGGTGGCACCAGACAAAGCACACAGCCCACGAAGGCTCTAAAGTTATCGTTGGAACTACAGCCCACCAATCTACCTGGCAGAGTCATCAGTGCATTCATTCTGTAGGCCAGGATCTACAAACTACATTTAAGCAGGGTAACATTGAAAATGTAGGTAGGACTCAAGTCTGCAAACATGAGAGCCACATTGTCCAGGATACAATTGAAAATCACTTGTCATACCAAGAGCTAGGAACATCACAACTTTAATGAGAAAAGATAATCAACTGATGCCAACACCAACATGAATCAGGAGTTGGAATTATTAATATCTGACAAGGATTATAAAGCAGCCACATAAGAATGCTTCAATGAGCAATTTCAAATCCTCTTGAAACAAAGGAAGAGCTGCAGAACCACATAGAGACCCAGATGTACCATTGAACGTGAGCGGCCCGGCCAGCTTCATGAGGGCGATGTCATTGCCCAGCCTCTTTGGCTTGTACTTGCTGTGGTAGACAATCTTCTCCACCAAGTGGGATGGGGCTGGATTGTCCAGCAGGGAAACTAGACCCACCTGGATGGTCCATGACTTGGGGAGGTACAAGCTGAAATGAGAAGAGCAAGAGGTGAAGCACAGGAAAAGTCCAACCACTGAACTCATTGACCTCAGGTATCCTGAAAACCTAGGAAGATGGTGGGAGAGGTTATCAGGCAAGATGTGGTCCCATCACCCTGCTTGTTTATGCTGTATATGCAACTGCACTGCCACACCCTACAGAAACACAGACCCACACCCCATGTGTTTCCCAGACAGGCCTCACTCTCAGCACCTCTGAGGTTGTCTTGGCATTTGAGGGCTGAACTCAACGTTGGTCACTGCAAGGAGTCTATCAGGGACCATTCTTCATCAAACAGCAACAAAATAGGGGGTAAAAATATCAGGGAGAACCATTGTGTTTGGAAGTCTTTTCTGTAGTTTTCTTGCACTCTAAGCTCCTGAGATTTTAAGAAGAGACCCAGTACCTGACCCGCAACATATTCCCTCTAGCCTCCCACACCACCATCTCACCCTGTCTCTGCCATAACATGGTCCACTGGAATTAGCTATGGGAAGATCTAGGTCCTTTCATTTTTGTGGGTTTCCTCCAGCACAGGAGCTTCCTTCCTCTTCTGTCTGCCCTTTTTCTAGGAGCTACAATCCTTAAAACAAGCTCAGGGTCAGGAGTTACCCCCAGCCGATGATGATGGGTCCACAGTGAGGCTGGAGACTCCTCTCCAACTGTACATTACTTGGAGGTTGGTCTCTCTGTCTTCCCTCTGGACCCGCTTCTCACCACCCAAAGCAGCCCCACCCTGACATGACCCAGGAGTGAACAGGGGTCTGGGAAGATGGTCAGCAGCACTCACTCGTAAACACAGTGTGCAGCGGTGACGATCCACAGGGGCGTGATGACAGAGCCCCCGCACAGGTGGTAGCCCTGGAACTGAAGGCTGGCCTGCCAGGGCCACTGCGAGAGCAAGGACATGTTTCCACCCACGATGCGTGAGCTGTAGCCCCTTCTATGACCACAGGCTATGGAGGGGAACAAAGGCTTGTGGGTCCACCCTGCAGACTTCTTTGGGGGACATGGTGTCACCACCATGCACCTGCTCCTCTCTCCCCACCCTCACTGCCCCCGCTCCCAGAGCTCACAGCAGCTCTAAGACAAGTGCTGCAAGGGGGAGCTCAGCAGGGGAGGTGGTCAGGCTCTTGGGGAGACCTGAGGATGGTGGGTGCTGTGGGGCATGCAGTGGGAAAAGCACCTGCCCTGCTTGGTCAGTGCCCAGCATTGGCAGCACCACTCCCCATCCTATTCCCCCAGTGATGACAACACCCTGGGATGTCAGGAGCAGGCAGGAACCTTCTGCGGCCCCCTCCTCACTGCTGCTGGTGCATGCACCTCCCTGACTGCTCCAGACCCCACCCTTGTGGTGTGAACACTCCCCTCTGCCAGGAACGAGGGGCACTGCCCGAGGCCTGGAGTGGGCACTGTGCACGTGTAAGGAGGAAGTGGGAACTGAGTCAGGGACTCAAGGCTCTTCAGAGTGATGGGACATCATGGGCCTTGGTCCTGTCCGCTGCTAATGAGTTGCTCTGGCTGTCTCCCCCACCTGACAGGTGAGGCCGACAGGTGAGGCCGACAGGTGAGGCCGACAGGTGAGGATGACACTGCTCCCCTCCTCCAGCAGGTAGGGGTACACAGAGTTCCCGCCTGGCACCCAGGAGGAAGGGATACAGAGCCCCATGGGGGGAGAGGACTCTGAGGGCAAGGAGATAGGACTCAGCATGTACTTGCTCCCCCTGGACCCCTGCCTTTCTGGAACTCTTACCTGTGCACTGCAAGGTAACCACGTGGCCAGAGGCACATCCCTCCCTAAAGCGGAGAAAAAGTAGGCTCCGTGAAAAAGGCCCCAGATCTGTGAAAGGAACACTCTTAAAAACTCAATCTTAGGGTAACAGAAAAATAAATTCTATTTCCCCCTCTTTGAATATAGATTACAATTTTAGTCTATGTTCAAAAAAAAAAAAAAAAAACCATGAGGATGAGGTCACACAATTCATTGTAAAACACTCGACTAACAGTGAAGTATTGTGTATACAACAGGCCGTTCTGTATTTCTAAGCTTTAGATAGCTAGTGATAAAGGATGTGTAAGGAGATATATTCTATCAACATATCACGCAGTCATTGCATGGCGATTCAGCCCAATGTTCTCCACCTCCTGGCCCCTAGGGACACAAGAGTGCCCAAGGGACAGCGTGGCAAGCTCTCTAGGACTCCTTGTAGCCTGGGTTCACACACCTGGCAGAGGACTCCTTCCCCAGAGCAACAAAGTGTGATTGCCCCAAAATTGACACTCCTACCCCCACCCCCACACACAGGTGGAGACCAGGGTGTGTGCTTTTCTCATAGTGAAGGGAAAGGGATCCCAAAATCTTTGTAATGTTTTCTGCCTTTTGAGCCCCAGCTTATCATGCAAGAGAAAGCTAGTGTCACCAGACTGCGGATTTAGCACCCAACACATGAGCTGTCCCTCCAGACTGCATGTGGGTCCCGGGGTGCTTATTCATCCCCGACGGACAGACCAACAAGCCTACTGTTCCCAGAGCAGAAAATGCACATCTTAGGGTTTGGGCCTAGATGTCAGGGAGAGAATATGGAATTGGATTCAGAACTCTTGGCTGTATCTGCTACACACCGTCTAACCTGGGGCAAGGCATGTGGTCCCTGTAAGTTTCAGTTACCTGGTGGTTATTTAAGAACACCTGGTTTTACCTTCCCCGTGAGTTGTTGGGGAAAACATGTAAAATAAATAATGAATGCTAAAATACTTCGTAAACAAAGAAGGATAAATTTCTATCTTAATTTCTGTTTTTCTTCCTTTTACCCTCCCTCTCTTCCTCCCTCCCTCCCTTCCTTCCTTCCTTCCTCCCTCTCTTCCTCCCTCCCTTCCTTTCTTCCTCCCTCCCTCCCTTCCTCTTTTCCTCCGCACCCCCCTTCTTGTTTGCCTGCTTTCATTCCCCAGACACACCCAGAGTGCCTGTCACATGACAGTACATTGGTCACACTCACAGCATTGTTACCCTTCTACTCTATTTCCTTCCCTTTCTTTGTTGGGCCATACTCGCCCAGGTTCTCACACCCCCAGCCTGGCGCATCCACCAGTCTCATCAAGGTGGCCAACTCCCACCTCCCATCTGAGATAACACATGCATGCCTCTTAAGTCCTTGTAGAGTTGTGCATAGCATCACAAATCCAGCAGGTGACTCGATACCTGTGCAGACAACAGCATCGCCTGACCACCTACCTCACATATACTGAGTGGTGTAACGCAGTCACCTTGTCATCTGGCAAGAGGTGATCGATGGACACAAACTCCTCCCGGAACTGCCCCTCCAGCGAGCTCACTCTGAGGTTATCTGAACTTACATAGCTGCAAGCACATCAGAAAGACAGACCCGACATGGTAACTTTACACTTTGAAGCATTCAACCGATGTGCAAGTCACAATATTACAGGGATTGTACATGGGGGATGTCATTTTGTCCCCCCAAACCCATCAAAGGCTTCCTTTGCCAAGAGAATGAAGTTCACTCACCCTGGCAAGGCATTCAGTCCAGGCCTGCTGTGTTCTGGGATGACCCCCGCTTCTGGCCTGTACCTGACAGCCCCGTCCACCCACCCTGGGCTGCAGCCACACAGTGAGTGACCACCTCCTATGTCCTTGGTTGAGTCACTCTTTGCGCATTCCAGTGAAATGCCCTTTGCTTGGCCTGAAGCAAGTCCAGAGGGGAGGTGAGCACAAAACTAGGTGCAGTATTGTCGGGGGGCACCCAAGCAGGGACACCAAGCTCTCCAAGAACAGTGAGTTGGAGGAACAGGAGAGACATCCCTCACCTGCCCAGGACCAGCGCAGAGCCCCACTGGAAAGAGATGAACACATACAAGAAAGCGATTCCACGAACACCAGAGCCCAGCTCATGTTTACAGTGCCAGGACACAGGTCTTCTGGAGAACAGTGGTGAAAGTGATGCAACTTTTTAAAAAAGAATCACATGTTTGGAGAGTCACAAGATGGAAGATGGTGAATAAACAGCCATGTTCTCCTTCCCTTGTGAAATGAACAAAACACAGTACAGTAGGCTTGTTTTCATAGTGAACACACCAGCTTATCAACAGGATTTCTTCAGCTTACTGTAAATGCTATGGGGGTGTGTACGTAGAATACAAAGTTCAGTCAACTTTGAGTTTTGAGGAAAATGTAATCAAGGCGGCGGGCACGACCTTCGCAGCCCCTCCAGGGATTACTCAATGCACGGATTCCGCTGGCACTGGCATGAAAGAGCCGATGGTTGCTGGGATGGCTTGGCCCCAGGGCAGGTGGCGGGGCTTGTGCCAGGCAAGGGGACCCCAGTGCTGCAAGTGGAGCCTCATGAACTGTCCAAGTCTCAAAATGGTAACAATGACAGCCACAACCACACACTCGCCCAGTGTGCTCTTGCCCACCAAGCCCTTCCACACTCACAGCATCAGCGGAACTTCAGTTCCCCTCCAAGTACGTGCTATTATCATCCCTCTTTTCTAAGAAAGGAAACTGAGGCATGAGCTGTGTGTGGAACTTGCCTGAGTCTACACTGGGATTTGAACCCAAGCAATCTAGTTTGACCATCCTTTGGTTATTTATTTATTTATTTATTTATTTTTGAATCACAGATCTCTGACATAGGATGTAGTAGAGCAGAGAAGATTAAAGAAGGATTTTAAGGAGAATTTAAGAAAATAGAACAAAATGCAGAAATAAATCTTAGAAACTGAAGCAATGGATAGAGAACAAAAGAACAAGCCTATAGAGAAGAAAGTAGGCAATATTGGGGTGAGAGACGGGGGACATTGCATTCCCTGGATTTCCTTGTAGAGAGAGCGTATTAAGGATGAGAAGGAATATTTTACCAAATGGGCTGGGGTGGAAGAGAGACGGGAAGGCTACCCCCACCATGAGGTGGCCTCTACCTGATGCCTGGGACAGCTGGGGCTCCTGACTTGGGTCTGCTGGGTGGGGAAGGAGAGGGATTGAGCTGAGTTTTCCTGCATAACAGAGCAGAGAGGCCTTGGGGTTTGCTCAGACAGAGCGGTGGTCCTCCAGGACAGAGGAGGAGGGCAGAGAGAAGAGAAAAGGAGGCCCCCCAACACCCCCCACCCAATGAGTCAGAGGAAGAGGCTCAGCGGGGAAGAGAAATGCCCAATGGGGAAGCTCTCAGCTGTGTGCAGTGTGTGTGTGTGCGTGTGTGTGTGTGTGTGTGTGTACCTCTTCCTCCTTGTCTCTAAGGAGTAATACATCATTCCTGAAGACGTTAGTGTGGATGATTTTTGCTCTTCTCATTGAACTTGAATTGCAGCTCATTTCTGAATCTCAGTTGGTGTGGAGGGAGAGGGAGGCAGACCTCAGGGCTGGAGGCTGGAGGGCATTTTGGCTTCCACCAGCTTTGGGGAAAGACAGCTGAGAATATGATTCATGGAATTTGAAAACTGAGACTCTGTGGAGGACTCAGGGCAGTGTGGCTTTAATGACACCATCTACTTGAGTGCAAAGCAGAATGCAGCCTGCCTGCTTTGAGTGCTGAGACTTGAGAGCAAAGGGGAGTAAGGAGGCTGCTAGGGGAACCCGTGGAAGTACAGCGGCTGCAGGAAGTCAGAAGGAAGGATGCCAGGGGAGAGAAGGAGGCCCATGCCTAGGCCAAAACTGTGTCACTCCAATGCAAAAAATCAGGTAGGCAACACAAACACTAAAAAGTGAATAGTCAACTGTTATAGTTCTTTGTTCTACATGTTGCTAAACAACTGTTTTGGATGATTGTGTCTTCACTAAATTTCTGACTTTCAACAATTGGTTCTGTGGGGTTCTTGGGAAGCGTGCATGGGCATTGATGTGACCGCCAGGACCAAGCAGGAAAGTGTCCAGGAAGCTACTCTAGGAGCTGCAAGCTGAGGAGCTGGAGGGTTTTTTGGTTTTGTTTTTGTTTCTTACTTTGAAACTTTTTATTGCATGTTTGTATCTCCGATCCTGGCCTCACCCTGAGAACCCCCAAACATGCCACTTCCCGTGTGCCTTGAGCAAGTCACTTAGCCTGTCTGGCCTTGGTTTGCTTGCCTGTGAAGTGAGGATGATATCGGGCATCCTAAGGTGGATGTGAGGATGTAATCTGAGAGTGTTAAAGCACCCAATAGTGCTCAACTAAATGGTAGTTGTCTTTCTTCATTGTTATCCTCTCTGTGTTTTGCCCATGGGTTGGAAATGCTCTTTAACTTACCTTGGGAAACCCAGCTGGGCACAGGCAACATTTGCGTAGTGACCCTTCCAGTCATCGGAGCACATGGTCTTCCACGAAGCAGCTGTGAACACCTGGAGCACGGCATTCTGACCACTCACCCGGACTGGCCGATGTGCGGAAAGAAAGGCTCATTAGTGGCTGGTGGAACCCTGAGACCATAGGCAGGGGTTTCTCCACAGCCAGCTCAAACCCCTCCTCTGCCAAATCTGACCCACTTCTTGTCCACGGCAGCCTCCCCATCACAGAGCAGTGACTCTGGATCCCTGAGACTTCTTGGTGGTCTCATCTTATTGCTTATGTGGTCTCCCCAAGAGAGTCAGAGCTCCATGGAAGGCCCTCCCTGACCCCCAGCCCAACATGTCTTTGGGCAAATGCCAGTTCAATCCCAGCTGAGGACATGACCTAAAAATGGCAATGACTTGGACCCATTTTACAGATGGGAAGGGTTAGGGTTGGCTTCTGCTGCTTCCTTCTGTTTCCCCGGGGAGGAGCCATGACCTTACCACAGCGGTACTCGTCCTCCCCGTCTTTGCAATCCGAGACTCCATCACATCGAGCTGTCAGCTCGATACACTTAAAGGATGAGCGACATCTGTACTTCCCCGAGCAGTCGAAGTGGACTGGGAAAAGGGAGGAAGGCAGGAATTAACCAACAGCTCTTTCAGAGTGCAACACTAACAACTGTCCCCCTGCCACACAGTGCGGAGCTGGCCCATGAATAATGAAACCTGTATTGAAATTGCATCCCTGTCAGCAGCCTGTTTCCTGCAGCCCAGTTTCTGTTTTGAATTCCAAGGGGTGGGGCTGCTGTGCCCCACTTTATCTCGCTATGTGGCCTGGCCCAGGAACCACAGTGCAAGGTGAATTTAGACTCTGGAGGTCTCAAGGTCAAGAGAGAAACTGCATGGCGGGGGGCCGACCTGCTGAGCCGGCCGAGCAAGGAGTCCTGACTGAGAACTGCTCGGCCTTCCTGGTTTCTCTTACCGAGGGCAGAAAGTGAACGAAGTGTGGACCACACAGTGGGGCAGGTGGCGAATTGAACTGACCTGTGATTCAGGTATTTGAAAGAAAAATTGTTCCCTATTAGAGACCCTCCATCCAAATGACCCACTTTCTCAAAAGCCACATGCACCTTATTGTAAAAACAGCTGGTGCGCCTGCATTGCATGAATAGGTCTCTTTGTCTTCTCCCCGCTGCCCCGGTCAGTGCCTCCTTCCCACCTGCAGGATTCTATTTCATCAGCTGCCTTTGGCCACTCCTAACCGGGCAGGTTCCTTGGTGACAAAACCATGAGCATGGCCAGCAGCCCTTGCTGCACCCCAGACTGACTTTACATTCATGTGGGCAAATAAAACTTCAAGTCACCAAACCAAAAGGATGTTTGCCTCCAGTAATTAAGGCTGGGCAGCGGCAAAATGCTGGGGTGAGAGGGGGCGCTCATGAAAGTTTAACTACTTGGCTAGGTATTTGAGATCCTACTAAATAATGAATTGTACTCACTGCCCAGACCAATGGCCAGTGCTAATATCAATGCAATGATCCCAATGACGATGATTGGAAAAAACTTCAATGGCAGCAGTGACAGGATCTGTGCAGCGACGGCATCTGCATCTGAAAACCAGAAAAAGGAAGAGCAGAAAGCCATAGAACCTGACTTGGAGTGCCATGAAACTTACAAATGTAACTATCCTTTCCCCCTCCCCTCTTTGCAGAGAAGTCTCAGCCCAAAGAAAGGTGCCTTAATTAGGGAAAGGGCCACCCACCAAGGGGCACATTCTCTAGTTCAGTCCTACCTGCTCCACCTCTGACCCGGTTATTCCATGGGGGATGAGGGGATGTGCTATGGGTTGAATAGTATCTCCCAGAAAGACACATTGAGGTCTTAACTCTTAGTACCTCAGAATGGCATCTTATTTGGAGATGGCCTTGAGAGTCTTTACAGAGTCATCTAGTTAAAATGAGGTCATTAGGGTGGGCCCTAATCCAACGTGGCTGTTGTCCTTATAAAAAGGGGAAAACAGCTGGGTGCCGTGGCTCACTCCTGTAATCCCAACACTTTGGGAAGCCAAAGCGGGTGGATCACCTGAAGTCAGGAGTTCAAGACAAGCCTGGCCAACATGGTGAAACCCCATCTCTATTAAAAATACAAAAATTAGCTGGGCATGATGGCAGGCACCTGTAATCCCAACTACTCAGGAGGCTGAGGCATGAGAATCACTTGAACCTGGGAGGCAGAGGTTGCAGCGAGCTGAGATCGCACCGCTACACTCCAGCCTGGGCAACAAGAGCAAAACTCCGTCTCCAAAAAACAAAAACAAAAAGGAGAAATCAGAACACAGGGACAAACATGCATGAAGGGAAGAGGATGGGAGGAGACACAGGCAGAAGCCAGCCTCATGAAGATGAAGGCAGAGATGGGAACAATGCATCTGCACGCCAAGAAATGCCAAAGATTATTGGCAAACCACCAGGAGCTAGGAAGAGGCAGGGCACGGTGCCCTATGGGTTTAAGAGGGAGTATGGCCTTGATGACACCTTGGAATTCGGACTTCTGGCCTCCAGAACTGAGACAATAAATTCCTGTTGTTTTAAGTCACCCAGTTTTGGGGACTTTGTTTCAGCAGCCCTATGACACTAAGATGGAGGGGAAGTAGCATCCCAACTTCCAAGGCTGTTCCCCTGCAGAGGAGGGGATGAAACCCACATGGGGGGCTTGCAGGCAGAGGTAGTGCTGAGATCTCCCAGAGGAGATGCAAGGACAAGATGTTGATTTTTGTTTGTTTGTTTAAATTTTTTCTTATAGAGATGGGGATCTCACTATGTTGCCCAGGCTGATGTCAAACTCCTGGGCTCAAGCGATTCTCCCCACTTGGCCTTCCAAAGTACTGGGATTACAGGCGTGAGCCACCATGTCCAGCCGAGGACAGGATGTTGATACACCATTCTCCACAATTGCTGTGCACAGACACTGACAGCTTTCATTCCAGATCATCTCTTCAAGAATGTGTGTAGAGCAAACAGCCTTGGAAGATACAGATAGCGTCTCCCTCCAGAGCAAGAGGCAGGTTTGTTTACTGTCCAGTTTAACAAATATAATGCCTTCCTCCAGAGCAAAGTTTGCACAGGTCTGCTTGCAGACCACTATAAAGATGAGGGTTCCCTTAACTCTGGGATATGCGGCAGCAATGCAAACTGCCTGCACGTGCAGCATACACATAGGCTGCTCCACATGCCTCTGTGGGACTGAGAAGGCAAAGGCAGCCAGCACAAACAGGATGTTTGTGCCCCTTGCTGCACTGTGAGGAACAGAGTCCTTTGTCTCTGACCCAGGACTCTCGTGTCTTCCAAAGCACCCATGAAACTGTGGCAGGCTAAATTTTGGCTTGCAAGTAGGGTGACATCTCAGGCCCTTTACAGTTCTTGCCCCTAGAACCAGGCAAATCTGGTGGAAACAATATGTAAGGAGTGTCCAGATGCCTCACCAGAAGTATAAGCCTCTCTGGGCAGCAGGAGAATTCCCACCAGCACTCTTCCCTCCTGGGGAGAGCAGGCCATTTCACCTAAATTACCTCATCAATCCTAAAAATACATGAATGCCCAAGTTGTCTTTGTTAAAAATAAGGAAGATTGGAATCCAGAAAGGGGAGAGAAGCCTGCCCAGGGTCACACAATTGCCCAGGATGAGACTAGCACCTGCCTCTCTTCTCCTAGTCTTGGACATGTTGAGCCGAGAGCTCTGTCATGGAAGAGCTAAAAAGATCTTTCCCTGCCTGACCATAGAGACTCACAACTTCACCCTCTGGCAATAAGGAGTGTGATTATGAAATGATCAATATCAGCTGAGGCTGCCTAAGAAAGAAGAGAATTTGAAGACAAAAATGATGAAAAGACATGGAATGCGAGGAGAAAAGAGTGTGCAGAGGAGAGGGTGAGCAGGAGATGGAGGAAGAGCAGGGAAATAGAAGCTGCACTTCGCAGATGTGGAGGCTGGGAGGAACGCAGAGTGAGGGAGGATGAGAGATCGTGGCAAGTTCTGTGTTTTAGGCCTGGACAAGCTCAGTGGTTTGTTGACGCTGCATTATCCATACCTAGAACAGCAGGGGACACACAGTAGTCCTTGATAAAAATGTGCTAGATGAATGAGTGAATGACATCACGACAATGAAGGCCGTTTTAACTCAGTGTCTGAGACCAAGTCCTTCCAGGACAGCCCATCTGCGGTGGTGAGCTGGCAGAAAGGATCCTCTCTCCACCCTCACACCTCGATCCCCCGCACACTAACAATTCTCCTCTATGAGGATGCCCACCCTCCGTCTTATACTTAGAAATCTGCAGGAACCCCAGGAATGACATCTTCACATTCCAGCTGCTCTGTATTTAAGTTGGATTTAGAAAATGACCCCAAATTGTGACATCAAAGATTGACATTTAATCGAAAGGCTGTGTCAGTTCCCATTTGCCCTGCTTCTCTGCCAGGCTGCCCTGAGGGCACTGCAGGGGCCCCACGCCTCCTCTGTGCTTGGTCCTTGAGGACATTGCCTGGAATAAACAATGAAATGTACAGCATTTCTCCAAAGAAGGAATGCAAATGGCGCACAAGTATGAAAAAGCTTTCAACTTCTTGACCAGCCTGCCCAACACGGTGAAACCCGCCTCTACTAAAAATACAAAAATCAGCTGGGTGTGGGGGCACGTGCCAGTAATTCCAGCAACTCAGGAGGCCGAGGCAAGAGAATCGCTTGAACCCGGGCGGTGGAGGTTGCAGTGAGCCGAGATCACGCCACTGCACTCCAGCCTGGGCGACAGAGCGAGACCTCGTCTCAAGAAAAAGAAAAAAAAAAAGCTTTCAACTTCTTGAGAAATGAAAACAATGCAAATGAGGCATAACTACATACCAACTTCACAACGATTCACATGAAGTGAAAGGAAATGGCCCCCCACCTACAGTCACAGGGGTAGAAACTGTGTAAACTTCCCAGCTGTGTAAACTTAGACACCGGAAAGCTCAAAAACAGATGAAAGTTTTGACCTAGCAGTTCCACTTCTAGGAATTTATCCTAAAATGTCACCATAGATATACGCAAATATCGACCCCCAAGGACACTTAGAAGAATGGCACTTATAATATTGATGCACAGGAAACGGACCAAATCACCCACAAAAAAGAACGGGTGAAATAACAAATGAAGTACATATATAATGGAATACCTATAGGAGGACAAGATGATATAGAAAACGGTTGGCGAGATTTTCTGTAAAGGACCAGACAGTAAATACAGCACTTAAACTTCATGGGCCACGTGGTCTGTCCTAACGACCCCGCTCTGCTGTTATGGCGTGAAAGCAGCCACAGACAGTATGTGAACAAATGAGCATGTCTGTGTTCCAATAAAACTTTATTTACAAAAGAAGGGGGTGGGCCAGATTTGACCCATCAGCCATAGTTTGTCAACATCTAGAAAATATTTAATTATTTAATGCCATAGAAAGGTGAAGGTGATATCGTTAAAATTTTTTAAAAGCTTCAAAATAATACAAATAGTACATGTTACTTCCAAAGGAAATATAGATATATAGATAGAAAAAGGCAAGAAATTCAATAATAAATTGCTAATAGGATTATCTCTGAGTAATGATGCCATCGTGGGTAATTTTTAAAAATCTTTTCAATGAACTGTATTTTCTAAATTGTTCTTCTAATGAACAATACATTACTCTATTTATGAGGAAAACTTTTTGTTCCTCCCCACTACTTAGTCATAGCAAAATAATCAAAAAATAAGAGAAAGGAATATTATAGTGCTATTAATATTCATATTATTTATATTATAAAATATTAGGAACAACTATAGGTCAAACTATGATCAAATGGCTATGTAAACTGCATATCTACTTGATGGAATACTGTGATTCCATAAGAAAAAATTTATAAAAACCTTTTATGGGAAAAAACCCACCTGCCTATATCTGTACTGTGCATGAAACCACACATACGGGCAAAAGCAGGAAGAGACTTTGCAGCCATAAAAACCAGGTAAGTTTTGGGAGTCAGGTGATTGCAAGATTTTTTTTTCTTTCATTGACACTTAGCTAATTTTGAGCCATATTTTTAAATGCGTGTCTTTTCAGTTACTTGAAACCTCTTCTCCCACCTCCCATCCTTTCCAAACCTCCTCCAAGCCAATTTTCCAGTTGGTTTAAAAGAAATCATTAGGGTGACCCCCACTCCCACTTTCTGGAACCTCAGGCAGAGCTCCTGTGGTTCCTCCCTAGCACCAATGTGTCAGGAATCTGCCTGCGTCCAAGCCCTGACTTCCAGAACCAGCAACCCCACAGCTCCCTTTGACCAGTCCTGACTATCTCTGGTCAAAAAGATCCTAGCCGTATAGGTTGCTAGAGAGTCCACTGTTTTATCAGGCATTTGTGACTTATTTACGAAACCAACTTTTTTCCTTCAGTTGTTAGGAGCCACTCCGTCATCTGCTGCTGGATTTTAATCTAGGCCTCTAATATCTTTGGCGACATCCGGTTTATCCTGAGTTTTCGGAGGGACTGGTGGCCACTGCTTCTCAGGACTTCCTGGAGGACTCAGAGATTTCCTGGCCAGGATCTGACCTCCTTCAGGATTGACAGGGCAATTGTGGAGCCCCAGTCTCTGAAAACCTCCAACAAGAGAAGAAAACACCGGTCTCCAGGGAGAGAGCAAGGGGCTTAACGAAACGATCCCCTCTCCAATGCCCCTTCTCCCCGAGATTCTGCAGATCTAGGGAAGTGCAGGTGTCCAGCCTGTGGGTGTCAGAATGGCTGGGGAGACATTTCCCCCACAGGGACAGTCAGTCACATTGGTCACCTACATGAGGGTATGGGCAGAAATCACAGAGTCCTCACCTGGGTCCACTTACCTGGTGCAACAGGACTGATTTTCAAATCGTCAAGGCCAAAAAGCGATCGGAATGAGAAGGGGGCTTCAGCAGCAGGCGGATCATTTTCCCCCATGGTGACTGTTTCAGGACCTCTGACATCCGGCTCCGCCTCCACCTCTACCTCCTTAGCCGAGGAAGAACAGAAAGCATTTGTTCCCCTATTTATACTTGTAGCATCAGGTGCATCTTGATCATACGGTAAATCTTTGAAATTCGACAGTCCGCACAAAGCGCATTCAGTATCGATTAACCAAAAACAGTCATCTGGTGAGAATGCATTTTTGTCTGAGCTACAGCAGATAACAGAAAAGCTTCTAGAATTCGCAAAAAAAAAAAAGTATGAACTTATTTCTGCTAAGACAATGACTTTCCCATTGTTTGTCCAACCAATCTTCAAATCGATTGCTTTAGAGAGATTCCCTCTCACCATTTAGAAGTTGCCATATTGCTGTTGTTCAGAAGATAAATTACTCTCAAAGCCCTTTCCATTGCTTTTTTGCGATTGTTTTCACCTGTCCCACATAAACGCAATTCTTTCCCTGTGCGTGTGGTACACCTACCATAAGCATAAGTAGTTTCGGTACTCACATAATTCCCGAGTCCCAAAAATGTAGATGGCACCACGGAAGAGATAGTAGGCCACAGTATTACTGGCTTCCCATAAACACAGCCCTTTCCTGGCTCACACGGGCATGACCTAATTAAGAATGAAAGTACCCAAGCCGTCCGGTGCCCTGTCCTTCCCCCACATAGCAAAGTGGGGAGTGGCTTTGGACCAACGACTTTCATCAAAATAACCCCGGGGCTGTGTTTCCTACGAAAGAATTCCACCTATCACAATGCCAAGGAGACCAGAGACCTTTCTAAGTCATTCCCTGTAACTCTGAGAGGGTGGAGGAAACAGGCAAATAGCAGAAGCTTCCCAATTAAATTCTAGTTCCCTCTCCCAGATATCAGGCATGGCTGCTCTGGGAACCTGCTTCCTCCAAGGGCTAAAATCCACAGGGGCTCCAGCAGGCACATCAACACAGATACTCAGATCATCCGCTTTCATTCCCTTTGTGACTACCTGTTGTAACGTTTGAAATTCCAAAGGGATCTAGTAAGCCATTTGAAGCAACCTGTGTTTCCCAAGATCATAGTAAAATCTAAACAAGAGTTTTGTGCCAAAAATGTTCATTTCATTTCTATCGCAAGAAGAGCTTGAAAGAGTAACTTAGAAAAGCAAGAAGTTCATGTTGGGCCATTTTCTGGCTTTCATTCTTGCTGATACCTCTGTTTACTATCAGCATGTAGCCAATTACATAGTTTATCCATATAAAAAGAATAAGTGGGCAAATGGCTTCTGAAAGATGGAACCTGGGTGAGAACATCCCCTCCCAAACAGGCTGTGGTTGGCAGGCTGTACAACATTGAGAAATGTTGAGAAGCATCTTCTCTCCTCACACCCATTTTACTCACCATTTCTGGAGCTGCCATCATTAAAAGCAGAAATAATTTCCTTTTTCATTATAAAAACAAGTGTGATGGTAAGCAGGCCGCCAACAGGTTAGTCCAATAGGGGAATATTTTCCCCAAGTCATTCAGCCTTGTCGACTCAATCATCACAGCAAATGGCATTATCGCGGGCATCTATGTAACCCAAGCTGCCTTGTGGCTATCAAGTAGCCCTTCGTGGTATGGCTGCAGAGACCAGGGAGGGAAAAATGTGGCTTCCCTTTAATTAGTCAGTAAGGTGAGCAAACCTTTTCAGAAGCTTTGCATCAGAGAGTGATCGGAACACAGCCGCTCCTTTTACTTGAAAGAAGGGGTAGGCTCTGCCCAGTGCTGAGCATGTGGCCGTCAAGAGGGCAGACATACTCTCTGGTGGGGGTTTCTGTCCCTCCCTGTAACTGAGCCCCCAAGTTCAATTCTGCAGCTGCTCCTGCAGACAAAAGATGGGGAGCCTGAAGATGCTCATCACAGCCTGCGCTCCACAAAAGACACGTCATGTTTCCTTCCTCGGGGGCCTCTGCATCCCAAGAGGCTTCTGCACACAGCACTGCTTAAAGGGGTTTAACCGCTGCTGTGGGGACCAGAGCGCTGAGCATCTTCGAAGGGCTGAATTTACCACTGTGGATGGCAACTCGCGAATCCATGCATTTATTCAGCAAATACTTAGCAAGCATCTGCCATGAGCCAGACTCTAGACACAGTGCAGCCAGCAAGAAAAACAAAGTGCTCCCGTGGGGCCCCAGATGTTAAGCGCTAGGAAGAGATTAGGCCGGGGAGGGTCTGAGAGAGGTGAGGGCAGAGTGGTACAGGACAGCCTCTAGGGAGAGTGATGTTTCAGCAGGGACCTTGATGATGTTTTAGTAGAGACCTTGGTGACCAGTGAAGTGACATTCCTCCAAGGAGGGCGACCACCAGCTCCAAAGCCTGGAAAAGGGGCCACGCTGGAGTGTTTGAGGAACCCCAAGAGGGGCCGTGAGCCTAGAAAGCAGGGAACAGGGAATAGCTGATGGCAGATCCCACGGCCCAGGGGCATGGGAAGGGCTCTGGTTTGCCTTTGATGTGTGGAAAGCCTTGGGCGATCTGGATGGGGCAAATTTGGATTGACAGGCAGGGCATAGAGTGGGGTAAGGATAGGGGGACACAAGGACAGCCACAAGGAGGCTGCACCTCATGGGCCACAAGGGCCATGACTCAGCACGAGTGGTGAAGATGGTGAGGACTGGCTGCCTGAGGTTGATTTTGAAGGCAGAATTGGCAGGATGTGCTGACGGCAAACGCCTGAGAGATGCGTCCAGGCAGTCCTTGATTAAGACAGTCTTACTTTCTCCGTCCCAGTAGGTACCTGCCCACACACCTGTCAGTGCCTTTGGCTGTGATCTACGGTCTCCTTCAAGCTCACACATCTCTCCTTCACCTATTTCCTGACTACTCTTTCTGGTCCTTCAACGAATGTTTGCCCTCAAAGGCAATGACAGGAAATTTAACATGTCATTCTTTCTTTGCTTTTACCTGTGTGTTATAGGAGATGCTCCCCGCCGGAGTACAGCTCTGGCGGGACAGAGTCTGGAACGCACTTTCACTCCTAAGACCCCGCCGTGCCCAGCACAGCCATGTGTGTGTGACAGGGGCTCTGTATGCATAGAAGAGCTGATCATAAACCCTGGGGGGACAAATAACACCAAATCGACATGCAATAACCAACTACGAGGGCATGTTAACACGTGTGTCAGATGTAGGTCAAAGGTCAAGCCAGCTCCCCACGGGGTAGCAGGGAGAGGCCCTACAAGGGTGGCTGGTCTTCCTTGCTGTAAAATATCCTCTCAGAAAGTTTACCGACAAATCAATTCCATTGAGCTCAAACTAAAATTTTGAGGAACCAAACAAATAAGCTTATCTGGGGCCCAGCACGTGACAGTTACGCAGCCAGTGCCATGAGCAGACTTGGTTTCAGGGCATGAGCGCCTTATCCTATCCTGATGTCTCCTGGGAGCCCCAGGAAGCTTTAGTAACGATTTGCAAACAGCTTGAGTTACAGGCACATTCTCTTCAATAAGTGAGGGAGGAAACTGGTAGACTCTTCCCTGATGGGCTTGGAAGAGAACTTTTCAAGTTAGGAAGGTAGGATGAAGCTAGATGTAGGCATCTTCTTGCTTACACAAATAAGATTTTTTTAAGAGAAATTCATAGAAGCATTTTTCATTTTAATATGTTATAAACATAACACAATTGCTCAAAACAGGGTTTATTATTTAGAAGAGAAAAATATACTTGAGTAGAGACTATATTTCATACCCAAATCTACTTTTTCCCTCTGGGTCACAAGCTTTCTCTATTTGCAGACTTTCAAATTCAAGATAAATCATTTGATTGTGGAATTATTTCATCTTTTGAATTCCTCAAAGAAAAAGGATAATGAAGTGTGTGGACATTATGCTAAATGAAATAAGCCAGACGGAGAAAGACAAATACTGCAGGATCGCACTTATATGTGGAATCTTAAAAAAAAAAAAAAAAAAAAAAGTTGAATACATAGAGAATAAAGTGGGGTTCTCAGGGGAGGGTGTGGGGGCAGAGAAGGGTGTAGGGGCAGGAAATGGAGAGGTGTGGGTCAAAGGGTGCAAAGTTGCAGATGTGTAGGATGAAGAAGTCCAGAGACGGAAGATACAGCTGACAGCCAGAGGTATAATATCTTATTGAATACTGAAAATTTGCCCACAGCAGATTTTAGTTTCGGTTACCATGAAAAAAAAGTAAAAAAAGTAACAATGCAAGATGATAGATATGTTAATTTGCTTGATGACAGCGCTCATTTCACTATTATGAATATAGCAAAACATCCCATTGTACACCTTAAATACGTACAGTAAACAGAATATTATTATTATATTTATTTATTATTATTATTATTATTTTGAGACTGTCTCACTCTGTCACCCCGGCTGGAGTGCAGTGGCGTGATCTCAGCTCACTGCAAGCTCTGTCTCCCGGGTTCACGCCATTCTCCTGCCTCAGCCTCCCGAGTAGCTGGGACTACAGGCTACCACCATGCCGGGCTAATATTTTTGTATTTTTAGTAGAGACAGGGTTTCACTGTGTTAGCCAGGATGGTCTCGATCTCCTGACCTTATGATCCGCCCACCTCAGCCTCCCAAATTGCTGGGATTACAGGCATGAGCCACCGCACCCGGCCTCAAAAGAATATTATTTAAAAATCAGGCGGGGCACAGTGGCTCACACCTGTAATCCCAGCACTTTGGGAGGCTGAGGCAGGTGGATCACCTGAGGTCTGGAGTTCCAGCCTGGCCAACATAGTGAAATCCCATCTCTACTAAATATATAAAAATTAGCCAGGCATGGTGGTGCACGCCTGTAGTCCCAGCTACTCGGGAGGCTGAGGCAGGAGAATCACTTGAATCCAGGAGGCAGAGGTTGCAGTGAGCCTAGATCACGCCACCGCACTCCAGCCTGGGTGACGGAGTGAGATTCTGCCTCAAAAAAGTGAAAATAAAACTATATAAATAAATATCATAATATGCTCACATTTAATGGTGAAATATTGAGACCTTGTCCTCTGAAATGGAGAGTTATACAAGAAGGTGCACTAGTACCACATCTGTTCAACATTTGACTTGGGTTCCAAGTCAGTGCAATAAAGGCAAAAAAAATAGAAGGAACTATTATGCGTAGAGCTGCCATGAACATTCATAGACCAATCTTTGTGTGGACACACATTTTCATGTATATTTACCTTTATAAGAAACCCTCCAAATGTTCCCCAAAGTGGTTGGACAGTTACGCATTCCCACCAGCACAGTGTGAGAGCTCCTGTTACTCCCCAGCCTTGTGTAAACCTGGTATTTTCCATTTTAGCTCTTCTGGTGGGTGTGCTGTGGAATCACATTGTGGTTTTAATTTGCATTTCCCTGAGGACTAATGATGTTGAGCATCTTTTCATGTCTATGTATATATCTTCTTTTTAAAAGTATCTTTTTTGATACTTTGCCCATTCTTAAAATAGATGCTTGTTTTCTTATTATTTGTTATAAGTATATATAAAATATTCTGTATATTCTAGATACAAGTCCTTTGTCAGCTATATGTATAGTGATACTTTCTCCCAGTCTGTGGTTGACCTTATTATACTCTTTATGATGTCTTTCAAAGAGCAGAAGTTTTCAACTTTGGTGAAGTCCAGTTCATCAACTTTTTCTTTTGTTGGTTTATTCGCTTTATGTCCTAAGAAAGTTTTGCAAACTCCAACATAGCAAACATTTTTTTCTAGGTTTTCTTAAGGAGTTTTATAGTTTTAGCATTTACATTTTGAGTTAATTTTTGTATATAATGTGAGGTAAGGGTTGAGGTTCATTTTTCCTCATACCAATATGCAGTTTTCCTAGCACTAATTTTTTTTTTTTTTCAGACAGGGTCTCATTCTGTCACCCAGGCTGGAATGCAGTGATGCAATCACAGCTCATTGCAGCCTCGATTTCTTGGGCTTAAGCCATCATCCCACTTCAGCCTCCTGAGTAGCTGGAACTAATGCCACCATGTCTTTTTTTTTTTTTTTTTTTTTTTTTTTAAGAGATGGAGTCTCACTCTGCTGCCCTGGCTGATCTCAAACTCCTGGGCCCAAGTGATCCTCCCACTTTGGCCTCCCAAACTGCTGAGATTATGGGCATGAGCCTCTAGCACCATTTATCAAAAGCATTATCCTTCCCCCATTGAATTTCATTGGCATCCTTGTTGAAAATCAATTGATTGTAGGTGTGAATCTTTTTGCACTACCCAATAACACACTATGACACACCATGGCAACCTGATTTGTAAATGTTTATGAAAAAGCAAAGGACAAAACCAGAGGGTTTAGCACTATAGCGATTAAAACAGTGTAGAATGGGCACAAAGAGGGACAAATCAAACAAGAGAGCACACAAGTTAGAAAAAACTAATCCATATACAGTCACTTGATTTACAATAAGCCTCCTACTGCAATTCACTGGGCAAAGGATGGCCCTTTCAATGCGGAAGTAGATGAAAGTTTACCCCAACCTCACGCCATACACAGAATGAGTTCAAATGGATCATAGAGCTAAATATGAACAGCAAAAGTAGCAAAACTTCTAGAACAAAACATAGATATCTTCATCAATGTTGGATTAACAACAATCTCTTGAACAGGATGCAGAAAACTCTAACCAGAGTTCCCACAAATTGATAAGAAAAAGCAAACAACCTAGTGAAAAAAAAAAAAAAGAGCAGAATATCTGAACAGGAACTTCCCCAGAGAGGATATTCAAATGGGCAATAAGCCTGTGAAATGGTGCCCAATATCATTATCCCTCAGGGAAATACAAATGGGAACCACAGGGAGATACAACTACACACCACCCCCACCACAGAGTGGCTAAAATTAGGGACTGATAATATTAAGTGTGAATGAGGATATAGAGCTTTGTACAACTGCTTGGCAGTTCCTAATGGAGTTTCACGTGCTCTGTGATCCAACAGCCCCACTCCTAGATGCACACCTAATAGAAATGCATGCACAAGGCACTCAAAGACACATACAAGAACGTCCTCAGCAACATTAGTTACAATAGCAAAACAACTGAAAACTTCCTGAATGCATATCAACAGAGAAATGGATAAATGAATTATGTTATATTTATTTTATTTATTTATTTTTGAGCTGGAGTCTCACTCTGTCCCAGGCTGGAGTGCAGTGAGGCAATCTTTGCTCACTGCAACCTCCACCTCCTGGGTTCAAATGATTCTCCTGCCTCACCCTCCTGAGTAGCTGGGATTACAGGCATGCACCACCATGCCCGACTACTTTTTGTATTTTTTAGTAGAGACAGGGTTTCAACATGTTGGCCAGGCTGGTCTCGAACTCCTGACCTCAGGTGATCCACACCCCTTGGCCTCCCAAAGTCCCAAAGTGCTGGGATTACAGGCGTGAGCCACCACGCCTGGCTGGTATATTTATTAATCAAATACTACACAGCAATAACAGTGAACTAACTGTGGCTACAAGCAATAATGTGGATAAATTTTACAGGCATAATTTGAGGAAAAAGAAACTAGATATGATAGAGAATATGCTATATGGTTCTATTTACATGAGGCTCAACCACAGGCACAATTCATATACAAGTGATACAGCAGTTTACTTTCTGGGGCAGGGAGGAGATAACTGGAGGAGGCTGAGCTGGGGGCAGAGGTGCATCTGAGGTTCTGAGAATGTTCCAGAGCAGGCTATCTCCACCTTGGCACTAGTGAAATTTTGTTGGGGAGACTGTCCTGGGCACTGTGACATTCCCGGCCTCTACCCACTAGTGCCGGTACCACGATGTCCACCCCACCCACCACCACCCCCGCCTCATTTTGGAAACAAAAATGTCTCCAGACATTGCCAAATGTCCCCTTGGGTGGAGGAGGTACAAAATTCCCCTGGTTGCCCTGTTTGATTTTGGGTCGTGGGGGAATTAGGGGTGTGGGCTCATTTATGGAAATTCCTTGAGCTATATACATATGATTCATCAACTTTTCTGTACACATATAAAGCTTTTAAAGTTTTTAAAATAAAAAAAACAAGTCAATGAATGACTGAAAGAACCAGTAAGTTTTCCAGCAATCCGAGACAATAGACAGAGTGGGGTTTAATGTCTTGTTCACAGACAAGGAGACTGGGATCCAGGGTGGGTCAGGGCAGGGGGCCAGCAGGATCCAGGAGGGAACTCATTCCCTGACTTCTCCTCCACTTCCTTCCCCCATGCTCTCACGCATTCTTGCTCCCGAATACTAGCCAAGTCCCTATAGAGGCTGATCCCATGCAGGGGCTCGGTTGGACCTTTAGCCTCAAACCCCCGTGGTGGAAACAGTTAGGATTGGTGGACGCTGCACCCAGCATCCTGCAAACAGAATTCTGAAAACTGATATCTCATGCAAACAGGATATCAACTTTTGTCAGAAAGATCAAAAAGAGCTTGAGGTTTTTCTTCACAGCCTCAGCCTTGCCTCTCCCCCTCTTGTTTTATCTCCTCATTTCTGTGTGCAGGCGAGCTTCTTGGCCTACGGGCAGGAAGAGATGGCAGCGGGGGAGACGCAGCTCTACGCCAAGGTCTCCAACAAGCTCAAGGGCCGCAGCAGCCCCTCGCTCCTGGAGCCCCTCCTGGCCATGGGCTTCCCGGTGCACACCGCGTGAGTACTGCCCAGAGACCCCGGGGCCCAGCCAGTGAGGCCCAGCCAGTGAGCCAGACCCTGCTGCGGCCCCCGGCATGGAGCTGCAGGGGTGTAGGGTACGGCTTTCTGTCAAAGCAGTGCACCTTGCAGGGTAAGACACTGCCTCTTCACAGGGCCCTCTTCTGCTTTTCGTAAATGAGGTGACCTTGACCAAGCTTGTCCAACCCACGTGAGGCCCAGGACAGCTTTGGGCTTAAGCCATCATCCCACCTCAGCCTCCTAAGGCTGCCCTGTTCAATTTGTGTTGGCTGCCCAACACAAATTGGTAAACTTTCTTAAAATATTATGAGATTTTTTTTTTTTAGCTCATTAGCTATTATTAGTGTTAGCGTATTTTATGTGTGGCCCAGGGAGGCACAAGAATACCCCTGATATTCTTGACCTTTTAAAGACCAGCTCGGCTGGCTGACTGGGGGACCCTGACATTTGTGAAAATCAGAAGCCATGTATTACTCCGGGTGCCCCATTTTGGGGGTTTGGAGGAGATTGGGGCCTGGTTGTAATCTCTTTGTGTGGAGCTCAGTGACTCTGAAGGTGGCGTTTCAAGATATTCAAACTCTAACGTGAAAGGCCCCAAAGGCTGCCGAGTCTCTAACACTGGGACCAACTGTCAGCAGGGCTGTGCTTCCACGCTGCCCGGGGAAAGTCACTTGTCCTCAGAGACAATCCCTTGAGTGTCTGATAATGAAACAAATGGGTAGAAAACTTCAGACACAGTGTGAGCGCGACCCTGCTTACCCAAGGGAAAGGCCTGCATGTGGAAGAGCTTAGCGTTCAGAGTTACCGCTCTCGGAGAGGGAGGACACGACACCAACATTGGGTTACAGCCTTCATGGCAAACCAGTGCCTTAAATCTGACCCATTCATTTTTTCACATGGAAAAATGTATCAGAAACACACTTTAAATCTGACCCATTCATTTTTTCACATGGAAAAATATATCAGAAACACACTTTAGGTAACTTTGGGTTGGGGAAGGAGCTAAACTTTCCTTCCACACTATAACAAAAGCTTGGCCAAATTGGGTGAAGTAACTCTGAAGCTAGACAAACCCATTTCTTCTCCCCAAATCAGGGCTTTGTCGTCACCGTTATGTTCAAGCTAAGCCAGGGGCCTTTGAATGGGGAGTGGGGTCAGGCATGTGCAGGGTGGCCACCGAGCACCGTCCAGGCATTACAGACAAGGCAGCTTTTGTCCACTGCTCGCCACCCAGTGCAGGCAGGACACTGGGCCCAGAGAGTGCATTAGTGGCGGAGGTGGGACCCGAACCAGCTCTCCATGCCTTTGAAGGAGTCTACGCTGGATTTTACTACTAAACCTATAGCATGGACTTCTACTCAAAATTCCTTCCAGTTTAAACATTAAGCACATGTTGGAGGAAGAGAAATGTGTGTTAATTTCCCCACACCAGAGCACCTCATAGTAAGGGCCCTGCACCAAGGCTGTCTTGTTCAAACCTCTCCAGGTGGCCACAGCCCCATCGGTACCCACCCAAATAGCAGCATTCGGCATCATGTGGTGGGTTCCTCATGGACGCCCGCTGTTTCCAGTCTGCATTCCTGATAAATTACCTTTGCTCTATTCCATTCTGTTTCATTTGGTCCAGTTCTGCCCAATTCAATGCAATGTACTTACGTCCCAGGTTACCATGATGAAAAAGACTCAGTCCTGTGTTCAGGGAGCTCTTGGTCTAGCAGGGGAGAGCCGTGGGTGCAAGGGGACTGTGTAAGCTGTGACAAGTGCCTGCCTGGCTGCTTTGGAAAGGGCTGTTTCCCAGCAGAGAGGTGTGGGAGGTGAGCCTGGGGATCAGGGTCGCTGATGCTGGGGTGAGGAAAGCGTGTGTCTGAGCCAGGGGCACGTTCCACAGGGTGGGTCCATTTGCTCTAGGCAGTGGGGAGGGGCAGGCCAGGGAGAGGAATTGCAGGAGCGGGCGGAGGTCAGGTACTCAGCACTGAGACCCCGTGCCAAGGGCTGAAGCGGGTAGCCAGGGAAGGACAGTGAGGGGGAGGTGTGAGCTGGTCAGCATTGTCCAAAACCACGATGGCAGCACTCAGGGGACAGGCGCTGGAACTTCCAGCTGGAAGTTCAGCATCAGGCCCTCTTCAGAGCACCCCCCAAAGATCCTGGGTGTGCAAGGCTACACCCTGCCTCTCTGACCCTTTTCCCAAGAATGAGCGACGTGACTCTGTGTCTGTGTCTGCTCTTCTGCAGGCTGAAAGCGTTGGCAGCCACGGGGAAGAAGACGGCGGAGGAGGCCTTGGCCTGGTGAGTGCAGCTGCTCCTGTAGACCCAGGGGCGTTTGGGCTGAATGCCCTGTGCCTAACGACTCCCTCCCACCAGGGCTGACGCCAGGAAGAGCCGGGCGCCTCTGGGTGGGATGGGGCCACTGCGGAAGTGAAACAAAATAACCTCTCTGCCTACCCATAGTGCACTGAGGGAGGGGCACAGGGCTTTGGTTAACCATGGAAAGAGAAAGAGAGAACTCTGAACAAGGCTTTCTTCACTTACAAACCTGATTCAATCCAATTTGACTGCCAAGAAGAACAGGTTCACGTGCTTTGTTGAGTAAATGGGGAAGACATGATTGTTGTGTTGTGATAAGCACGTAAATGAGGGTAATTGTTAGAATAAAGTAATTAGGTTAAAAATGGTAGCATTTGGGTTTTATATTAGTACTGCTAATATTCAACCTATTTGAGTAATTGAAGAGCAGGCTGGGATTTTGCATACTTGTGTTTGATTATGTCCTCCTCAACTGCCTACTACGATGGATAAGATTGAGATAGATAGGAGGATGTTTGTGTTTATTGATGGAAAGATTTGAGACATAATTGACATCTTTGCTGATAGAGACTAGCGGCCACCATGCTCTCGGGCTGCCTCTGAGGGGAAGGGAGTTTACTGGTGGTCACGAAGCCAGGTGTGTGGGTCTAAGGGTGCCAGGTGTGTGGGTCGGGTGAGGGCTCTGATTCGAGGTGACCTCACCAGGTACCAGCTGCGTGAGTGATTCTGCAAGCCACCCACTGCCACGGGCCTGTTCTCTGCTCTGGGGATGGAGAGGAGGGCCACCGTTTCTCTAAAACCCTCTCCCACCTGGATGTGCTGTGGGGAGTCCTTCATCCTCTGCCCTGAGACAGCCACGGGGAAAATCAAACAATAAAAACCAGGTCCCAGGAGGCTGGAGTGTCCTCCCCAAAGCAGGAGGGCAGATACTGATCCTGGGTCTCTGAACGTGCAGTGTTCCCAGTGGGATGCCCCCTCCTCCTCCAGAAAGTGTAGGCCACGGGCAAAATGGGCAACCCCTTCACAGAGTCCACTAAAGCCAGTTGCCAATTTTGGATCAGAAACAAGCCCACTGCTGTGAGGGGCATGGCCAGCACCTGCCCACTGCAACCCAGTCAATAAGACTAGGAACCCCACCAAAAAACAGGGAGGCAATGGGGTCCCCTAGACTGTCAAGAGCACCCCAACCTCTCACTAGTAACCAGGGAGGTGGTGCAAATTAAGATATCATTAGAGCAAACAAGGTAACTCCAAGTGTTCATGAGGGTGAGGGAAGCGGGGCCTCACACGTCACTGGTGTCACTGAGGAAGGCAGTGCTGGGTATCTGCCAACCTTGGCAACATGCACAGCCCACCAGCCTCCGTCGTGTGTCTAAGCAGATTCCCTGGAGAAATGCAAGGAGCCTAAAGAGACATGTACAAAGATCTTGATTGCAGGGTTATGAAATGGTTTTAAAATAAAATAATTTAGATGTTCATCAATGCGGGAATGAACAAGTGCAACATTGTATATTTATACATGAACTATTACACAGCCTTTAACAAATTCGCACTGACAAACTTCACTAGACATGTGTGTATCAACAGGGATTAATTGAAAAGACATGGTAGAGGAAAAATGCCAGTTGTAGAATAATTTGAATAACAGCTTATGATTTATGTAAAACAAGTGCTATCTATAAGTCCGTTACTTAAATTTCTGGGAGAAGACAAAGCAGCTTCACCCTCTGGGTGAACCCTGGAAAGGGGGAGGGTGGGAACCACGATGGAGAGGAGAGGTAACTTCTTCTGTGATTTTTATTGAAGAGAATGTGGTCTTGCGTAAGTTCTAGTGATTGAATACTACTTTCTAAATTGAAAATTATATCACAGGCACTTTGCTGAGTAATTAGAAATTCTTCCAAACCATGATTTCTAATGAATGCATGGTAAATAGATTTGCTATCAGTTATGGAGTTTTTCTTCTTTCTTCTAAATAACCCTAAATAACCTTCTAACTTTCTTCTAAGTAACCCTAAATAGATGTTTCATGTGCAAAGTTTTGCCTATACAGTACTTTGTGCTCTTTCCTCGGGAGAAATTTCTGGAAGTAGAATTATTAATGCAAAGAATGTGGGCATTTTAAGACTCTCGATACCTATTGGCAAATTGCTTCACATAAAAGTTGAAAGGTCTGTCCTTAAGTCCTGCTGCACCTTTTACACATTGAGCAGAACTTTTATCCTTTTTATTGAAAAAATGTTTGTGAACTTGACAGATGAGAAAAATGCCGTCTCAGAGCTATTTTATTTCCATTTTTATTGTTAGTGACAATGAACTCCTATGTTGGGTCATCCGTCATTTTTCCTTTAATTTAAAATAACTGTCTGCCTGAAATCCCAGCCAGTCAGGAGGCTGAGGCAGGAAAATTGCTTGAACTGGAGAGGTGGAGGTTGCAGTGAGCTGAGATTGTGCCACTGCACTCCAGCCTGGGTGACAGAGAAAGACTCCATCTCAAAAATAAAAAAAAATAAAATAAAATAACTGTTTGAATCTAAAGAAACGCAGCAGGTACCTAAATTTTGTCTAGGTTTTTGGTTTTGGTTTTTATATATAATTTGAAGTTTGAGGTAAAATACAAATGTGAGGTTTTTCCACAAAATTTTCCCACACCATCAAGGAGATGCTGGGCCCACGGATCATTGGAAGACCAGGTTTTAGGTCTTGCTGTCAACTTTCTTTCATTTTTTCTACCTTTGACTTTGGAATCAGACTAAGGTGGGTCTGAGAGCAGGACTTACACTGACCAGGTCTGTGCCACACACAGCTGTGCTGCAGTGCCTCCCACCAGTAGGATGGCTGTGACATTAATTTATGTCATGAGCATATATGATGTGTTCAGTGTGCCCTACAATTCTGCATTGCTGTCATTGTCATTCTGTTGTGTGTCCTCAAAGGGGAAAACCCTTTTTGTTGTGACGGTGGGTGACGCCGGCTTGCTCTCTGTTGCAGGCTGCATGATCATTGCAATGACCCTTCCCTAGACGACCCCATCCCCCAGGAGTATGCCCTTTTCCTCTGTCCAACGGGGCCCCTGCTGGAAAAACTTCAAGAGTTCTGGAGAGAGAGCAAGCGCCAGTGTGCAAAGAACAGAGCTCATGAGGTCTTCCCACACGTGACACTCTGTGACTTCTTCACGGTGAGTCAACCCAGTGTGCCTTCAATGCTCACGGCAGCTGGAGGCATTTTTCTGTGCTAACCAGGCCATGATGGGACAAAGTTGACTTATTTAAATGGGATAGTCCAGAACTGCATCATTAGCTGGCACCTTCACATGAGCTGTCCTTTATTTTCCTCTTTGCCTTCATCTGGTCAACTCCTGTTCATCCTTCAGAACCCAACTCATTTATCCTCTCCCCTTTTTGAGTCTTCTCCAGCTCCCCAGGCAAAAGGAGTTGCTGCCCATTTTCTTGTTCATGTGTCTAGTGGCACTTTTGTATCATATGGGCCATGTGTCTGGTGCAGCACCGCATCCCTCACCAGACCGAGTCCCTCAAGGGAAGGCAGATGCCTCACTCATCTTTGCACCCCCAGAAACTAGCACAGCCCCTAAAACAGAGTTTGTGTTTCCAAAATGTGTGGTAAGTCAACTTAAGGACGGGTGATTGTTGGCTACCCCCAAATGCAGAACTTTTCCCTGTCTCAGGGACCAGCCGTCTGATTCAGAAAAAAAATGGCCCAGTGGGTAGCTCCACAGCAAAACACAATGGCCCAGCGGGCAGCTCTACAGGGGCACCGGGAAGACAAGAAGAATGTGGGAGCTGCTCAGGAGAAAAGAAGGAGAAGGGAGAGACAGACAGCCACTGCTCTACTCAGCTCCGCCAGAGGGGCTTAAGGAAGGGCACACCCACTTCCGCTACCGTGGCCTGGCCCCAACTCTGCTGTTGGCAAACTGATTTGTTCCACCCATTTCAAGGAATTCCATCAGGGCCCAAGGAACCCTCCATTCCAACACCAGGCCCCTCGGTGCTTGATGGAAAGGAGGAATGCAAACCTCTGAAGGGAAAAGATTTCTGGAAGATGTCCCAGGAGAAGCGGTACCTTCCAAAGCCTCCAACCACCACCCCAGATTGCCCGAGACTTGCAGGGATCCCCGGAGCACAAGACTAAACCTGGAAAAGCCCCAGAAAAATCGAGAGAGTTTTCCCCCTACATCGACATCAATGGTACTTGTGACAAGCTGACTCCCTTCTGGCTCACCCTCTGGAGCCAACGGGGAAAGGCAGGGCAGCCCAAGCCATGTGACACAGCTCAGAAATCAGAGCAGGCCTTGGCCCCCCGCTCTTTCCCCAGCCCACTGAGGCGCAAGCACACACACACACACAGATAGACACAGAGACAAACACATAGCTCACACACATAGACACACACAGATTGACACAGAGACTTACACATGCACACAGATACACACACATACATGCATACAGACATACATAGATATAGACACACAGACACACACAGACATGGAGACATACACACGGCACACACAGATACACACACATACATGCATACAGACACACACAGAGACACACAGATACACACAGACACACACAGATAGACACAGAGACGTACACACAGCACACACAGATACACACACATACCTGCATACAGACATACATAGATATAGACACACAGACACATACATATATACATGCATACATGGATACAGACATACACAGACACACACAGATAGACACACATACACACTACATGTACATAGGTACACATGCAAACAGATACACACAGATATACACACACAGGAATACACAGATACATGCACATAGACACACACAGACACACACAGAGACACACATTAGATAGACACACATGCACAAACACAGACATGCACATACATGCACATACATAGACACATGCACACATACAGACACACACATAAGCACCACATACACACATATGCACACAGATACACACATGCATACACACAGACACACATATAGGCATACGCAGACACACATAGACATACGCATATGCAGACACACACACAGACACACACACATATAGACATATGCAGACACAAACACACTCACACACCTCCCTCTGTCGTTAGCTCCTCCCAGTCCCCCACCCCAGGTCTGGCCTGGCCGTGGTTAGTGGAGCTTCCCTCACAGGCAGAAGAGTGTAATGGAGACTCACTGTGTACCTTGATGCTGTAAAATGAAAACACTAATCTTCCGAAGTGTGATATTGATCACAGCTACACTTATAACATGACTATTCTTGAAAATTACATATCTGAGGCCAAGAAACACAATGTGAGACGGATTCAGGAATGGACACGCGTTCACTGGGTGGTTTTGTGTTGAGTGCCGTTGAGGGCTGCAGAGAAAACAGACAGGGAGGAACGTCAGGCCGGCCTGTCCACGGGGAGACGGAAGCTGCATTAAACACTGTGATCTGGCCTCATACTTGGGCTTGTTAAGAAGCACTGGGAGAAATTCCGAGGGCAGCCCGGTGCTGGAAAGAGAAGGGATCAGGCCAACTCCCGCCAGGAGGATGTGGTGTCTGGGTTTCCCCTGTGGTCCGATGTGGCCAATAGCACTGGGAAGGTCTTCAAGCCCAAGGAGCAGCCTCCCCAGGGCGGTAGGCAACACCGAGCCCAGATGTCAGGAGAGGCTGCGTCTGGCTGGAGGATGGGGGTGGGAGCCCCACGGGCAAGGCTGTCGGGCCAGCACCTGTCGGGCTCCATGGGCCTGAGGGATTCTCCAGGTGACAGAGAGCCTGCAGCCTCAGGGGTGGGAGCTGCATCAGAAAGAGGGTCCTGCAGCCACTCAGGGGGCATCAGGGAGGCCGGGCCAGGGGCTGTGCAGGCTCAGGTCCTCCAGGGAGCAGACCCCAAGGCAGAATTCCCAGTGCAGGAGACGCACAGGGGAGAGACTGCTGGTGAAGGCAAAAGAGGAGGAGAGGGTTGGAGGCAGGCAGAGCCTCAGTACCTTAGAGGAGTCCCTGTGGAACCCGACTCAGTGCTCAGCCGTGGACGAGAGGGCGGCCCCGCAGCTGGAAGTGCAGCTGAGTCCCCCTCACTACAGGCTCTGAGCAGTGCCTGGGCAGCCTTGGAGCCTGCTAGAAACGTCCAGAAGCCAAATCATGCAAACCTGAGCAAAGCAGTGTGCCATGGGACTGAGGAAAGGGCCTAGCAGGTGATGAGCACGTGCCATGGAGGGAGGGGATGCAGTTCAACAACCAGGGGATTTCCAACCTGGGCACCTAAAGGAGACTCCAACCCGCAAAGAAACTTACCTGAAATATTTGAAAAAACCGAGGTCCAGGTATAGAACAAATCCATAACCCCAGACACAAAGGGACACGATAAATTATGTTACAGCACTTTAAACAGAAAAGAGTCTCACTTTAATTGCTGCCTGATTGTTATTAATTAAATTAATAGATGACTTCTGATGAGAGGTGTGGAAACACAGGCTCTGTCTCTGTCCCCTTAGTGTGAAGACCAGAAGGTGGAGTGCCTGTACGAGGCGCTGAAGAGAGCTGGAGACAGGCTCCTGGGCTCCTTCCCCACGGCCGTGCCCCTGGCTCTCCACTCCTCCATCAGCTACCTCGGCTTCTTCGTCAATGGCAGCCCCGCAGACGTCATCCGGGAATTCGCCATGACCTTCGCCACAGAAGCATCTCTCTTAGCAGGTGGGCAGCCCTGGCCAGTTGCAAACACAGGGCCGGATTCACAGTGAGTGAGCCCTCTGTGGCAGGGACTAGCCCCCGGCACATGGATGCAGTGGGTGGGTTCCAGGGGAGCAGAGCCCAGCAGCAATGGTGGGATGGCTGGGTGGGCTTTCTTCCGGGCTCAGTGGCTGCACCTGTCCTCACCCAGGCACTTCCGTTTCCCGCTTCTGGATTTTCAGCCAGGTGCCTGGACATGGCCCTAACCTGAGGCTGAGCAATTTAACTAGAGCCTCCTTCGTGAGCCACTACATCCTTCAAAAATGTAAGCCATTAGAAAGCTTCCAGACCAGCTTTGGTCTTCTCTTTAGGCGGGAATAGCCTTGTTCTCATTATGTGGTTTTTAAAATGCTTAGCTATATGCCAACAGCCTGGGAAAGTGCCCCAGAAGGGTGTGCCAAGCATCAAGCCTGAGTGGGTGACTGTGACGGGGTTGGAGGCTGGTGCACACAGGGAGTCAGGGCCTCCCCACCCCAGCCTTGAGTGGGAGACACACAAGTCCTACGTGACTTATTTCTGTATTTTCAGTATGAGCTTAGTGCTCTCTCCTTGGCCTCTCCGGGGAAAGATTATTTAGACTCATATTGAGAATCATCAAAATTCCCTTCTCTCCAAACACCAGCCCTGGCCTGGAGACCAAGGCTACCATTGGGGTTTAGTGGAAAGGATTGTGGACTTGACGTCAGAAGATGTGATTTTTTTCTGTGTCCCTGATGAGTGGCATGCCCTTAATCAAGTCATGTCCACTCTCTCTGTCTCTTTTTCTTTCTCTACAAAACAATGAGGGCTCTCACTCTTCAAGAACAATGTTGCCTGAGTCTGTGGCCCATCCCACCATAGTTCCCGGGACACAGAAGGCACTCAGTATTGCTGAGATTTGCCGACTCTAAAATCTGACGAGGCTGCAGTGCCTTGGTGGGAGGGCTCCCCACTTTCTCTCTCTGGGAGTGTGTCTGTCTGTGCTCAGACATATATGAAGCACAGATCCTGGCCTGTAAATCCATCCCTGAATCCTGGGCTTCCACTTGGATGGCAGCTTGTGAGTCTGGAGATCGAATCTGCTGAATAATTAGAAAGTCCCCCCCGGTCTTTGTGGATTAGTATCCTTTATCAAATGATGGCTCTTTCACTCCCAGGCCCTCCCCCAGTGAACCTCATTGGCAGCATCTTAAAAACAGGAAGACTGAGGCTGCAAAGGGTGAAGGGCCTGCCCAAGGTCCTGTGGTGTGTAGAGCGGTGTCCCCTAAAAATGGATGTCCACCAGGAACTTCGGAATGTGACCTCACTTGGGAATAGGGCCTGTGCAGATGCGATTGGTTGGGAGGAGTTCACACTGGAGTAGGGTGGGTTCCCGTAGGTGTAGAGGCCGCACAGAGACACAGAGAAGCCACACAGAGAAGTGATGTAGCCACAAGCCAAGGGATGCCTGGGGCCACCAGAAACTGGAAGAAGCCAGGAAGGACTCTTCCCGGGAGCTTTCAGGGAGAGCGCAGCCCTGCCAACACCTTGATTTTGAACCTCTAGTCTCCAGAAATGGGAGACAATACATTTCTGTTGTTTGAAACCAATCTAGTCCCCTAACCAGGCTGGCGGAGCAGGGACCTGAACCCACCTCTGTCCTGCTCCGTGCTGCCTGGGTTCATGCTGGGCAGCCCCACTTCCTGTGGGAGCCAGCGTTGACCTCACATCCATGCCCCGACCCTGAGCAGGCTGTGTCCTGCCCTTCCATGGCCCATGCTCTCAGCCTGACACCGAGGGGGTGGAGGGGACTCTCTCAGTGATGAGTGACCACTCACTGCTCTGAAGTGGCCAAGGTCCCTTTTGGGGCAAATGCATGAGGCCCCCTTGCCCACGTTGGCCCTCCCCAGTGAAACATGCCCATAGGCACAGGTCTGCAGAGAGAAGGAAACGCAAGGGCCCGTTCAGAAGTCGGTGTGACTCACTCTGACGTCAGCAACCTGCAGTGGGTCTTTCCCAGGCCACACTCACTCACATGGCAAGGCAGTCCTCCCCGACTGCTAAAAACAAAAGTCAGAAAAGGAATTTCCCCGCCACCTACACACTCATGCTGCTCTGGGCTGCGCAGCCTCAGTGCCCCAGCTTTCCTAGAGACCGTGGGAGCGTCCCATTTGCCTCTAAAGGCTCACCTCTCACGTGGGAGACAGCAGTGAGCCCCAACTTTGGGGCTCCAGGGAAAGGCTTGCATCACCCTTGACCTTTTTTAGGGGGTGAGCAGATCCTGTTTGTAAGTGCCCTGCCGTGGAGTGGGGGCAGGGTACGTCTGTGCACCGACACGGCGTCTCTAGCAGGAAACTTTAGGTTAGGAGGCTGATTTCCCACTGCAGCCTTGGCGAGCAGGTGCTGCCATCCTCCAGCAGATGCTGCTGAAGCAGAAATTGGGCCAGGCCCAGAGGCTTGGTCAAGGTCACCCTGCAAAAGGGGGCACAGTGCAGCCTAAAACTAGGTCTATCCGACACCAAAGTTTGTGTTGTTCCCGTCAAGACACAGACCGCCTCCCTAGGACATAAAATACTTTGTGGCTCAACTGAAATCAGATCCTGGCGGCTTCGGTGATGCCAGCTGCTCTGCTCAGACTGACCTGAGAGCCCCTGGCAGGACCAGGGAGGGCTAGGGCCACAGGGGCAGAGGACACCCAAAAAGACCTGAGACTCAGCCACTCCCAGGACTTCCTGCTTCACCAAAACAAGGTGAACCTTAAAGACACTGTGTGTTTTATAGTTTGGTTGCCTAAAGAGTTTTCTTCTTGAAACTCTACAATTAAACAAAAAGCCGTTGAACTGGAGCTCGGGCCTGCAAGTCCAGGCCACTGGGTAACGTGCACACCCCGGGGAATGGAGTAGCCGTTTACTCTGTGCATCTGAATCGTGCGTTCGGGCAGCTAGCCTGCAAACCGATAGGCCCCCAAGACCCTGAACCCACATCTCCATATCCTCCTCTTTCCTACTTCCTGGAAAAATCTGCAGGGATCCAGCCATCTCCTTTATGATGTGAGTTCTGAGCAGGCCAAATGAGCTCTGAGTTCTGAGAGCCCTTGCCTTGTGGAAGAAGCATGGAGGTCGGAGGAAGGAGGCATTTAAGTAACGGTGCCCTGGCACCCTCTGTGTTTCCCTGATTTCACAGACTGCTCCGTGAAGCCTTGCACCAAGCAGCTGCATCTGACCTTGGCCCACAAGTTCTACCCCCACCACCAGAGGACACTGGAGCAGCTGGCCAGAGCCATCCCCCTGGGCCACAGCTGCCAGTGGACCGCAGCACTCTACTCCCGAGACATGCGCTTTGTGCACTACCAGGTGAGAGAGCTGAGCAGGGGCTCATAAGAAGCAGATAAATGGGCTGGGCTCGGTGGCTCACGCCTGTAATCCCAGCACTTTGGGAGGCCGAGGTGGGCGGATCATGAGGTCAGGAGATGGAGACCATCCTGGCTAACATGGTGAAACCTCGTCTCTACTAAAAATACAAAAAATTAGCCAGGCGCGGTGGCGGGCACCTGGAGTCCCAGCTACTCAGGAGGCTGAGGCAGGAGAATGGAGTGAACCCGGGAGGCGGAGCTTGCAGCGAGCAGAGATAGCATCACTGCACTCCAGCCTGGGCTACAGAACGAGACGTCTCAAAAAAAGAAGCAGATGAATGAACGGCCACTCACCTGACAGCACATACCCCCTGGAGCCCTCCAAGGGAGATATGTTAGTAGCAAGGAAAATTTCTATTGCTTCCCTAAAGCTATTCTCTTTCTTGTGCAATTTACAACCAGCATTCCTTTATATGTGAGTTAGAGTTGCACAGACAACAAAATAGAAGCATTTCCAATATTAGAAAAGGAAGCTGGGTGTGATGGCTCACACCTATAATCCCAGCACTTTGGGAGGCTGAGGCAGGTGGATCACTTGAGGTCAGGTGTTTGAGACCAGCCTGGGCAACAGGGCAAAACGCTGTCTCTACTAAAAATACAAAAAATTAGCTGGGCGTGATGGCATGAACCTGTAATCCCAGCTACTCGGGAGGCTGAGGCAGAAGAATCACTTGAACCTGGGAGGTGGAGGTTGCAGTGAGCAGAGATCGTACCGTTGCACTCCAGCCTGGGCAACAGATCGAGACTGGCAAAAAAAAAAAAAAAAAGACAGAAAGGAAAGGACTATTGTAAAGATCTATGAATACATGTTTTGCTTATTAATTCTTTTTTATTTATTTATTTTTTAAATGTAGGGGCCATGCTAATCTTCTCTGCAGCATTCCAATTTTAGTTATATGTGCTGCCAAAGTGAGCACAATTCACTTTAAAGAATGATTTGAGTGAAACCTCATTCTCGGACTTCCTGCCCATGAATCGATGGGTTTAGAAACGAAGTGTGTGATGCTCCTTTCAGACCCAGAGAGCACGTGTGAATGAATCCACCATGTTCTGTATCGTATGAGAAGGTGTCAATAACCTCACACTGAGGAAGGCGGATGTGAAAGTCTGCTTATGCCTTCAGATCTTTTGTAGACAAAAAAGTACCTAGATGGATGGATGATGGATAGATCCCAAAATGTATTTCTTTTTTTTTCTTTTTTTCTTTTTTTTTTTTTTGAGAGGGAGTCTCACCCTGTCACCCAGGGTAGAATGCAGTGGAGCAATCTGTGCCCACTGCAACCTTCGCCTCCCAGGTTGAAGTGATTCTCCTGCCTCAAGCTTCCCAAGTAGCTGGGACTACAGGCACCCGCCACCATGTCCGGCTAATTTTTGTTTTTTTAGTAGAGACGGGGTTTCACCATATTGGCCAGGCTGGTCTCAAACTCCTGACCTTGTGATCCACCCACCTCGGCGTTCCAAAGTGCTGGGATTACAGGCGTGAGCCACCGCGCCTGGCTCCAAAATGTATTTCTAAATCTATCCAAAGAATTCTATGCTGCGTTTCATTACATTCTGTGCTATATATTGCCAGACAAAGCTTTGGACGGAGTCTTGGAGACACAGAACACATTGGAGGGGCAGAAAGCAGGAGGTGGCAGGTGATAGGCCTCCTATTGCTGCCATTTTCCAATGTAAATCTTTGCTCGAGACGTGAAACCCCTTTGCCTCTTTTCTAGACCCTGAGAGCCCTATTCCAGTACAAACCCCAGAACGTGGATGAGCTGACGCTAAGTCCTGGTGACTACATCTTTGTGGACCCCACGCAGCAGGACGAAGCCAGCGAGGGCTGGGTGATTGGGATCTCACAGCGGACAGGCTGCCGGGGCTTCCTGCCGGAAAACTACACGGATCGAGCCAGTGAGTCTGACACGTGGGTGAAGCACAGGTGAGTGCTGCCTCTGGCTGCAGCCCCGTCATCTCTCTCTGAGTTACTGTGTGAGAGTGCCCACCTGTCAACAGTGTGCTTCTAGACCATTCCATTATTGGTAAAATTGCATTCTCTATGCTGGCAAAATTATTCCTGCAGGTACATAGTAAACATCTTGGTTCGTCCCCGGTTTTCTGATGATAACATTCAAAAAAGAATGAATTACTCTGCATTAGAGTAATTTGAGATGGTAATCCCCAAATTACTGCAAAATACTACTTCTTTATCACACACATAATAAATTATACTCAGAGGTCCTGAGCTTGGGTTTATTTATTCTTCTGCTCCATGTATGAAATGTAAAGTCCTAGGGTGTATTATTAGTTTTCTATGACTGTATAATAAATTACCACTAAAACAAAGTGCAATTATTATCTTATTGTATTTATGGGTTGAGAGTCAGAGTCCAGCTTCACTGGGTCCTCAGCTCGGGGTCTCAAGGCTGTAATCAAGGTGCCTGCCAGGGCTGGGCTCCCCGCTGAGGCTTCATACCCTCGCCTGAGCATACACAGTTGTTGGTGGGAGTGATTTCCTTGAAGCTGTAGGGCTCCTGGTGAGTTGCTTCTTCATCAGCTGAAGAATCTCTTAATTTTAGCGCCTTTAGCATCATCTGGTGAGGCTAAGGATTTTCAGAATCATCAGATACTTGTTCTTTTTTGTTCGATGTTCTTCCCTCAATTTATCTCTTTCCTCTCCCGCTTCACTATAAATAACATGAAGAAACCAGGTGATGCACTTAACACTTTGTTTGGAAATAGCCTTAGCTATGTGACCAACATCATCACTTACAAGTCCTGCTCTCCATGGACAATTTCATTAAATTCTCTGGCACACATGGGAAGGATCCTCCTTGCTCTGATTTCCTGGACACCTGTCACATTCCTTTCTGAGTTCTCCCCGGAGGATTCACCTTTAGCATCCCTATTTCCTCTAGCAGTCTGTTCATGGTGATTTGGGCTTTCTCTGCCGTGCTACTCAAAAGTCTCTTAGCCTCTACTCACTGCCAAGTCCCAAAGTTGTTTCCACGTTTTAAGTTCAGAAGGTTTCCAACTTACAATGGTTTGGCTTAGGATTTCATAATGGTACGAAAGTGATATGGGTTCAATAGAAACTGTACTTCAAGTGCCCATACAGTCATTCTGTGCTACACTTTCAATCCAACATTCAACGAATTACATGAGATACTCAACACTTGATTATAAAATCGGCTTTGTGTTAGATTATTCCGCCCCATCATAGGCTACTGTAAGTGTTCTGAGCGTGTTTAAGGTAAGCTAGGCCAAGCTGTGATGTTCAGTAGGTTAGGTGCATTAAATGCATTTTCAATTTATGATGGGTTTGTTGGAACATAATCCCATCTGAAGTTGAAGAGCATCCCCTGTTTGTTAGAACAGCACCCCATTCCTGATATCAAATTTAGTAAAAGTTTAACCAGAGATGCAGAACCAGTCAGTTTCATACAATATATAATACATATAAGTATATGTACAGTTGTCCCTTGCTATCTGCAAGGGATTGGTTCCAGGACCCCCACAGATACCCAAATCTTCATGTTCTCAAGTCCCCGATATAAAATGCTGTAGTATTTACATGCAACTTATGCACATCACCCTGTATCCTTTAAATCATCTCTAGATTACTTGTGATACGTAATACAATATAAATACTATGCAAATAGTTGTTATATGGTATTGTTTTTTATTTGTATTTTTTAAATTGTATTGCTATTTTTTAATTGATTAATCTTTTGAATATTTTCGGCCTGCAGTTGGTTGAATCCACAAATGCAGAACCTCCAGATACAAAGGGCTGACTGTACATACATAGTATTTTATATTATATACACATGTATCACACACATATATATATGGAAAGGTATATATGTATACACACATCTATATTGATTTACTACAATGAATTGCCTTATGGAATTACTGGGGCTAGCTAAGCAAGGGCAGACAGGCAGGAAGGGAGGATCCTACTCAGGCTGAAAGCCCATGGGCAAGCTGAAGCTTGATGTCCACATGTGGCAGTTGGAAGGACCACCCGGGTGATGGGAGAGCAGTCACAGACACAGCTGCTATTGAAGTCTCTGAGTGTGAGGAAATCCTAAGTTTTTTAAAAAATGCCTTCCAACTGCATAAGTCAGGCCTGCTCAGAATAACCTTGCTTTTGATTAATTTAAGTTCAGCTGATTAGGGGTTCTAGTCGCATTTGTAAAATCTCCTTCCAGCAGCACCTAGACTAGCATTTGATGGGATGGCTAGGAAGGCTGTGTGTGATGCTTAGGATGGCTACTGCCTCCCTTCCATCCTCCAGCTCTCATGAGAATGCCTCTTGTAGCCCACCCTGATCAGACATGTGCTAAAAAGGAAGTCTAGGAACTGTCATTCAGTCTGGCCAAGTTGCCACACAATAAAGCCATTGCAAAGTATTAAGGTGGCTCTTGTGAGCTTTTTTACTCTCTTCTCCCAGGTTCCAGGAGAGTGGAGAGAGCAGGCAGAGGTCAGAGTACCCATGGTGAAAAAAGAGAAAAGCTGCTCAGCCTCACGGTGTGCATGTTGGGGTGGAGCTCTTGCAGGTGTCAAGACTGATGGTTGGAACAACTGAATGATGAGAGTGGGAGGAGAAGGGCAGAAATACACAGAAAAACCCTATGTTGTGGTTCTGGGCTTCCTGGCACCTTCAGAGCTGTGTGGCTGGGGAAGAGAGCCTGGAAAAACACCATCGTGGCCATCCCTCTGTCTCCAGGCAGGAGGTCTTAAAACCATTTTATATTTCACTCATTTGTTTAATTCTCTCCTAAAATGCTCCACAGCTTCTCTAGGGTTCCCCCCACCACCCTGACAAATAAATAAATCATTAAGTGAACACAGATGTATCAGCATCTACTCAATCTACAGATTTTCAGATCTGTGCTGGACATTTGCTGTGGACTTCTATTTCCAGCATCTATACATCCAGGGAATTATTTTCTGTACCCTTCCTAATGAGGTTCATGCACATGGCAAAACTATGAAAATTGTGACATTTTATTTGAGTAGTCATTAAAAGCTACTTAAAAATTGTCAGAGGCTATATGGATAAGCCTCTGTGTGGATAAGACTAGCATTTTCAGTAAATTAAGAAAGAACATATTTTGAAGAGCTGAAATAAATGATTGCATATTGGTCATTTTTATCAAACCCCCCAAAAAAGAAAAGAAAAGATGGTTTAATAGTACCTGATAGAAGCTCTTGGTGAAATGATTAGAATTTGCAAGAAATAGTAGTAAAAATAATGGAAGTATTGTCTGAAATATTTATAAAAGATTTGGTGACTATGGCTGATTTCTTTAAGTATTATATTTCTTTTTGCTAATTATTCATACACTGAGATTTGTATAACAAGCCAGGGACAGTACCTATGTCCCTGGGCTCCCCCACTAAACATAATAGCCACTTGACATTCAAGGAGAACAGATTCCAGCCAAAGCCCCACAGCTGTGCATACATGACTTCCATATCATCTTCTCTTGCGGCCATTTAACTTCTTACCCTAATGAATAAGAACTTAGGACCACAAAATGCAAATCTGGGATGAAAAATGCAGCCGTAGTCACATGTCTTTATTTATTGATGTGTTGACTCCTAATCCACTTAAATCTTATTTAAGGCAGCTTAAGAGATGTCCAATAGCTTTGCACACTAACATCACCCCCTGTGCCTGGCTCTGTGCCATGCATTTCCCTTATTAACTGATTTACTTCTCCAATACCCCCTGGATAGGCACTTTTATTGCTCCATTTTATAGTTGATGAAACTGAGACACAAAGAGATCAACTCAGTTGCCTGTGTTCACACAGCAAGTGAGCAGAGGAAGCCGGATTCCAGTCTTATACCTAATCCCACGCTTGGGCTTTCAACTATGACCTCAACTGCCTATAGAAGAGATCATTAAAATTTAAAAATAAGTCCATAAAATAAATTATGACACATCCATACAATAAAATATTTGCAGCTTTAAAATAATTTAAAGGGAGAATTTTATATATTGATTTGAAAAAATATGCAAGATTTATTGATAAATGAAAAAAATAAGTTGCAGAATGATGTGTATGGCATGATATACTTGTGGGGGAAGGGGAGAGAAACACATAACTGTCTGTAAATACATGTGCACAATAAGTATTTCTATACATGTGTATGCCTAAAGGTTCCCTGGAAGGGAGAGTGTCTAGAAACTTCTAACCATGGTTACTGGTGGGTGTTGGGAGTGGGAGCCAGGGGAATGGAACAGAAATGGGAGGGAGTCTTTTCAAACATGACCATTTCATAATGTTTAAATGTATGAAGTATATAAATGCATTACTTACTCAAAACATAAATTAATCCATTTTAAATTTCAAGAAGAGAATGTAAGAAAGCTGGGTCAAAGGGAGAGTAAAGCTAGACAAAGCTAGGAAAAGCTAGACAAAGCCAGGTCTGAGGTTTGTCCATACCATGGCGTGCGCTGTGAGCTCCCAGCTCCGAGCTTTCCCACATCCAGTGAGAAAACAGACACACATTCAACCAACAGTCATGGCCATCCCAGATGCGTGCAGACCAGCGGTTCAGGAGAAACACAATTTGCTGACATAGACATGTCCGTGGGTCCAGGGGCCACATCAAAATCACAGGATGTGGGTGCCACAGGGGATTGTAGAGATAACCAAAGGCAGCTCCCCTGCTTGAGAGGTGAGAAGACTCGGGCCCAGGAGGCCGGGTGACGTTGTGCAATCAAGGAAGCTCTTGCTTTCTTGCAAGCTCAGTTCACCACCTGATCCAATCAACAGTTTAAGGAATAGAGAGGAGATGCTGGCTATGCCCTAACTAACCATCTCAATTTCAGGAGGGTTGGGGCTCCCCTGTGGCCCCGCATCATTTAGCATGTCCTTCGCTCTCCGCCCGGGATGGGAGAGTTTCACGGTCACAGAGGAACCACAAAGACTCTGCAGAAGATGAGTCAGCGGCTATGATACTTTTCACTTCACAATTAATACATCAGACACCTGCCATCAACATAACCATTCCAGCTTTTATGCCTGACATTTCTGGGACTATTCTTTCCAGAGGAACTTTCTCTTGAGAAGTAATCAGTATTAATGAAAATTGCAATGAAAGGAAAGAGAAATAAGCACTGGGCTAGGTGCTGTGGGTTGTCTGATTGGTCCTGTTTTGGAAGCACCCTCATTGTGGCTGGGGGAGCAGCAAGACACCCTGACAAGCTGTGATCTGTGCTTATGGGCCAGTGAGGCAGATGACGGGAGCTGTTGGACTCCACTGTGCTGGCTAAATCTTTTCAAACTGCTGAAAATCCTTATTAAACATCTAAAGCTTTCAAAATCGGAAAATGATCCTTGAATGTCTCCACACATCACTGACATATTCATTAGTGGAAAATGGGGTCAGACAGCAATGTCCAGAGGCCAGCTGACCCATGGACTGACAGATAGCTGTGCAGATGTTGAATAATTACTTCCTACGAGCCCTGGTCAGGACTCACACTTGCACGATCCAAGCAGCAGAACCACTGGCGTTAGAGTGCCTGGAAACAGACCTGCAGGCGCACCAGGAGGAATCCCCCTGCCCGCCACAGAGGGCACCTTTCCAGGTACGAGTCTGCAGCTCTGATGCAGAGTACTTGTCAATTAACACATCAGTCACCCATCACCACTATAATGACCCCAGCCTCAGCCTCCGTGCCAGACGGTGCAGGGATTCTTTGGACTTATCTACCGCAAAATCACACTGTGATGTTTGTCCATTGCTTTGAAGATCAGAAATGGCCTGGAGAGACTGGTGATGGAGGACCGTATTCACAAACCACAGCAGCTTCCAATCCTCTGTCCAGGAGAGCAGAGGGAGCACCCCTGCGGGACAAAGAACAGGGGGGCTTGAGTGTGAGGGCTCGGGAGAATAAGTGCCATCCCCCAGTCAAGATGAGGACGTTCCCAACACTGAAGACAGACACAGCAGATTACTTCAAAAACCTCAGTGCAAGTTTACAGCAAATATCTCAGACATAAGAAAGGTACAATTAAGGGCTAAACTGCATCCTGCCAACATTCATATGTGGAGGTCCTGACCCCTAACACCTCAGAATGTGACCTTATTTGGAGACAGGGTCTTTAAAGAGGTGACTAAGTTCAAATGAGGGCATTAGAGTGGTCCCTGATCCAATATGTCTGGTGTCCTTATAAGAAGAAATGAGGACAGACACACACAGAGGGACAGCCTGCAAGGACACGAGGAGAAGGTACCTGTCTACAAGCCAAGGAGAGAGGCCTCAAGAGAAACCAGCCTCAATGATGGCTTGCCCTCAGACTCGCAGCCTCCAGGACTATGAGGGCATCTGTGGCTGTCGTTGAAGCCGCTCAGCTGTGGGACTTTGTTATGGCCACCCCAGGAAATGAACACAGGGACGTAGTGATGCAACCCCCAGATGGCAGCTATGTCCTTTTAAGAACCAGGGAGAATTCAAACACGTCTGTTTCATGGTGTAAGTTACCGTCAAGAGGCTCTCTTAAGTTAAAGAGAAAAATGGAAATGTGAAAATGCTAAGCTCTTTTCTTTCTCCTTCTGTCACCCATGTTCACAGCATAATCTTGATCGTATTTCATTTGAAAGACTAGCAAAATGCACTCCGTTTCTCTCTGTAAACCTCACAGATGTCACCAGTTGATAGCAAAGCCCTACTGTCTGCAGAGCGAGCCGCAGGGAGGCTGTGGGTGCCCTCGCCTTGCCCTCAGGAAGGGGAAACCAACCAATATTTCCTGTGCTAATGTGGGGCTATGAATTGTGCCTCACTGCTCTGAGCATGTTAATTTGAAGAGGAAACTGTCGATTGTTCCAATGAGACTATCTATATTCCTGGTCTACTTAGGATCAACTCAAGTGTGCATTTCCTATCTATTAGCATCTGACAGCTTGAGAAGATGCAAAGTAAATTGGCCTGGACCTGCCATAGTTTATAGATGGAGACAGGGCAGGCAATAGTGTGAGAAGATCAGGTGCAACGCAGGTGCTGAGATGCAGAAGAACAGATGCCCTTCCTGGCTCTGGACGGGTCTCGGTGGAGGCGTGGGAGCTACTGCTGGTTTTATGAGAATGTGGGGACTTGAGACCTCTATGGGAGAAATGCAAACATTTGCAAATGGGCTGGATAAATAGAAACGTGCCCTGTGCATGGCTGAGAACAGTAAACTGTGGCGGTGTGTCAGTTCCTCCCAGAGTGGATCAAAGGGGATGGTGTATTAGTCAGGGTTCCCCACAGACAGAGACAGAGACAAAGACAGAGAGACAGAGAGTGACCGAGAGAGAAAGAGAGAGAGAGATCTAGTTGAAGGAATTGGTTCAAGACTGTGAGCCTGGCAAGTCCACAATTTGCAGGGCAGGCCGGCAGATGGGAGACCCTGGGAAGCGTTGAGGTTACAGCTCAAGTCCAAAGGTGGTCTGGAGGCAGGATTTCCCCTTCCTCATGGGACCCCAGTTCGTTTTCTCTTAAGGCCTTCAACTGGTTGGATGAGACCCACTCACAGTGATGTGTCGAGACATTCAAGGACCATTTTCTGATTTAAAAAGCTTTAAATGTTTTTAATAAAGACTTACAGCTATTTAAAAAGATTGAGCCAGCACCATGGAGTCCAACAGCCCCATCATCTGAAGGGTGGTCTCTGCTTTACTCAGCCTAGTGACTTAAATGTTAATCTCATTCTAAAAAAATACCTTCATAGTGACATCTAAAATAACATTTGACCCAATACCTGGGTACTGTGGCCTAGCCACGTTGACATGTAAAATTACCCATCATAGACGGTGATCATTGTAATAAAACAAACACATCATCCACACTTCCTGAGTCTTGAGCACTTTGCACACGCTACTTCATTTTGTGCTCATGGGAACCTTTCTGCTGAGGTTGTCCCGGACATTCTCAAGTACGTACATGACCAGATGCTGGGTCTCCATGGCAACAACATGGTCTCACTTCTGTTCAAGCCATGCTTTCCTTCCCCCGCAGGATGTACACCTTCAGTCTAGCCACAGACCTGAACTCCAGAAGGGATGGTGAAGCCAGCAGCAGATGCAGCGGGGAATTTCTTCCACAAACAGCAAGGAGTCTTAGCAGCTTACAGGCCTTGCAGGTAATAGAACATTCCCTTTTCTCTTTTAAGTAAACTAAGCAAAACTACACTTTGTATTAACTTCACGGTGGACGCAGCTTCGTAGGTGTAGATTTTGTTCCATAGACACATCCTCCCTGCCCCAGAGCGTGGTCAGCAAGGGGGCCTCCCAGGTCTGAGGGTGCCAGGGGGTCCTGCCCTGGTCTGTCTGCTCTGGGCAGACAGGGAGCCACCCCTTCATGGCAGAGTGCCCCACCTTGAGCTCCTCAAGGCAGCTTCAGTCATGGCACCAGGACACGGGGCAAGGAAGAGGCAGGCACACAGCACTGCCCTGAATCCCGAGTTCTCATCCCATTCCCTCATTCATGAACCAAGAGGCCCCCAAAACGTCAACTGCCCCGGTGCCTTGGCCCCTCATCTTTTGAGGCAAAACTCTCCATAACCTGGGGTTCAGCAGACTCAGGCCAGGGTCCAGGGCACAGCAGGGCACCCCGAGCCAGCCACCCTTATGGGGCACATCCAGGAGTGCAGGCTGCCAGGCAGGGACACCAAGGAGCAGGCAGCCCCTCCCTGAAGGCAAACAAGTGACATCACATCCCAGATCCCTGTCCTGTGATCTGAAGCTTCACACTCCTTACAGAGGAGCCCTCAGGAAGGGGCTGTACCTGCTGCTGGCCTTTGTCTGGTTGCCACAGTAGTGGAAATGCCTCTCTGTCCTTGTTCTTCCCAAATTCGTCCGCCTGTGCCCTGCCATGTGCCGCACACATTACTTTAGGATCTCTCATCCCTGCTATCCCCAATCGACACAGGAGGCGCTATTCCTGCCCCCTACCCATTTTACAGATCTGAAAACTGGGGCTCATGGAGGCTAGGAAGCTTGTCGGAGAGCACACAGACTCCTAACCACCCTCCCATCAGATTGTTGGAAGGATCACATGAGATGGGCCATCCAGTGCCCACCACGGCCAGGCCCCTGGTGCGGAGAAACTATTGTGCCCAGAGGGTGGGGTCACAGTAGCCTGGCTTATTCCCTAGTCCCCAGGGCCCAGCCTGGTGCCTGGTCCATAAATCTCCAGAACAACCAAAGAAAGGCTCTGCCGGGACTTGTCAGTGGCTCACTCTAAGGTCAACGCTCACCCTCTGTTACGGATTGAATTGTGTGCCTCCAAAATTCCTATCTCGAAGTCCTAACCCCCAGTCTCACTGAATGTGATTGTATTTGTAGACAAGGCCTTTAAAGAGGTATTTAAGGTTAAATGAGGCAACACAGGTGATGCAATCTGATCCAATCTGACTGCTGCCCTTATAAGAAGAGGGGATGAGGAAACAGACACACAAGAGGGATGGCCCTGTGAGGACACAGGGAGGGGACACCACCGGCAAGCCCCAGAGAGAGGCCTCAAAAGGAACCAGCCCTGGCAACACCATCATCTCTGACCTCCAGCCTCCAGGACTGTGGGAGAGTAAACTTCTGCTGTGGAAGCTAAACAGTCAACCCACACGCAGCATCCCTGTCGCCATTTGCGCCTCCTGGCAGCTGGTGCAAATCAGCCCAAAGCTAAGTGGCCTTGGCAGGTCTTTGCAGCCTTGGTGGCTAGGTGAGGAGGCCTTTTCTTGAGAAATCAAGAATGTGTCTCCGAAGCTGGGTCCATGTGAAAAGGCGATCAGCGTTCACCATGTGAGAAAGGCCCAGACTTGGGAGAGCCGAGACTCCCCAGGGCTGTGGCCTGGGGATTTAAAAAGCTGATTTAAAAAGTTTTAAATGTTTTTAATAAGGACTTTCAGCTATTTAAAAAGATTGAGCTAGCACCATGGAGTCCAACAACCCTATCATCTGGAGTAAAACAGAGACCACTGTGTTTTACTCAGCCTAGTGACTTTAATGTTAATCTTATTTTAAAAAAATACCTTCACAGTGACATCTAAAATAACATTTGACCCAATACCTGGGTACTGTGGAGAAGTACCCAGGTATTGGGTAGGGGGAGAACCTGGAATGGAAGTCTCTGCTCGTAGCTCAGCCTGTGTCTAAACCGTGCTTTCAATGGCTGAAAACAGAGCATGCGTCTGCCTGTGAACTGGCGCCCCTCACACGGTCTTCTCTATAGGGATTTCACCCCTTCCCTACAGTAAGAAAATACAACTGGCCACAGGTCTGGTAGAATCATGGCCCCAGAGATGATGCCCTAAGCCCGGGAACTTGTGCATGTGACCTTATTAGGAAAGAGAGTTTCTGCAGATGGGATTGACTGGAGGGTCTTGAAATGGGGAAATTATCCTGGGTCATCCAGGAGGGCCCTAAACCCCATCACGAGTGTGCTGACGAGAGAAAAGCAGAGGGGATCTGATACAGCAGCAGAGGAGGCCATGCAGCCACAGAGGCAGAGACTGGAGCAATGTGGCCACAAGCCAAGGAACACCTGGGGCCACCAGGAGCTGGAAGAAGCAAAGAATAAATTCTCCCCTAGAACGTCAGAGGGAGCATGGCCCTGCCAACACCTTGACTTTGGACTTCCAGCCTCCAGAGCTGTGAGAGAATAAATGTCTCTTGCTTTGCACCACCCAGCCTGTTATGGCAGCCCCAGGACACCAATGCAGCACCTTCTGTCTAGAGAATTGGTGCAGCCCTGCCTCATTCCACAGATCCCAGGGGTCAGTCCATTCCACTCCCCACAGGGCTTTCTTTTGCTTTATCATCATATTCCTGTGGCAAAGCTCCATAGAAGAACATTTAAAATGCTCTGAGCTCTTCCAGGAAGAAAATACCCCAAATCCAAAACTTCAGCCCGCAACTTCAGGGACTTTTTTACTAGGCAGAATGAGGTTCCAAGCACATGCATGCTTTGCAATCTACTTGCAGATCAGCTCTCTACAGCTATCTAGGATTTTTTTTTTTTTTTTTGAGACAGAGTCTCGCTCTGTCGCCCAGGCTGGAGAGCAGTGGTGCGATCTCGGCTCACTGCAAGCTCCACCTCCCGGGTTCACGCCATTCTCCCGCCTCAGCCTCCCGAGTAGCTGGGACTACAGGCGCCCGCCACCATGCCCGGCTAATTTTTTTGTATTTTTAGTAGAGACGGGGTTTCACCATGTTAGCCAGGATGGTCTCAATCTCCTGACCTCGTGATCCACCCGCCTCGGCCTCCCAAAGTGCTGGGATTACAGGCGTGAGCCACCACACCCGGCCTCTAGGATGTTTTAATATTCATTCTGGGATAGGGGTGGTGGGTGCTGCCTCTTGGTGTCAGTGTAGGCAACCTCTGCATAACCACACTTCACATGCAAGAGAGCAAGACAGCAAGACAAACCTTCCCCTGAAGCTCTTCCCCAGGAGATGCATGTTTCTATCCTGAAACAAGCAACTGAAGTTCTCCAATAAGGGAAAGCAATACTATTCACTTGGCCTTACCGTATATCCGTTTTGAAGACTCAGCCCAGTGACCCTAAGAAAGTGTTTGCATGGTGACTGCAAACGTTCTCACTGGCTCACCAATCCCATAGTTTATGCACCTACCAAATGTAGTCAGGGCCACTGAGAACTGTCTGGTCCTGATAAATTTCAGCAGCTGGAAATTCTGCATTGTCCAGGCCAGCGTGGACTTCACAAGGGATCCACAGGATCTGGCAGGAGCTGCCCGTGGTGCTGACCCCAAGAATGCTTGCAAGGCAGGTGAAATTGGCCCCCACCCTACTTTCTGGTGTCCCTTCCTTCCCAGTAGTTTCCAATCACTTCCCTAGGTACAGGGACACCACAGGGGACCACTCTTGCCAGAGCGAGTGGCCAGTTAGTGCAGACCCTTGAGACTGGATCACTGTTCACAGAAGAAAGTCCAGACAGGAATGATCAGCGGCACTGGCCAGGTGGAAAATGAGTCCCTTCCTCCCCGAGGGTGTTTGGATGTTAAAGCCATTTGCATTTTCCTCTCTAGGATTTGGAGGGAATCAGGGCGATGCTGGGGCTGGTGTATGAGGGTTTATGCGGACAAGGCTTACCTCTCCTCACCTCTCTTCCTTACCCTGCTCAGTGGGAAAACACACACAAGAGCCGCCCTCTCATTTTAGCCCAGAGAGAGCTGTGTGGCCAAGAGGGAGCAGGGCAGGGATAGTGCCTGACTGAGCTGCCTCCTGCCCAGGGGTCCTCCCTACCCCGTCCATCCCTGGTCGCCTAGGCTCCAGGCAGGATTTGGTCCCCAGAAGGCCCCACAGCCCACCTCCCGTGGCAGGCCCTGTTCGCTCTGCCCCCACCATCTCTGTTAATGACTCATCTTTCCATGTTCATCCCTTGGCCCAGGGAGACCTGCAGCTCCCTTAAGCAGGGATGCTGTGGACTGCAGCTTCATGGACCAGCATGTGACATGCTCCCCTCTGCGGTGCCATGTCACAGGGAGGTTGAGGCATGAGTCCTGGGTGCCAGAGGGCAGCACCACTGGGCCTGTGTTGCTGCAGGGCTCCCCACCTCTTGCTCTGAAATGGACCCCCCTGGATAGCCTGGGCCTGGCTCTGGGGCTGGGAATGTAGGTGAAGGGCCGATGTCAGCTGGCACATTAGTGCCCTCCAGGGAAGCAGCCGAGCCTGGTGTCTCCCTCCAGGGTCCTGGTGCAGGGCTTATGCTCCACGCAGCTGTCCTGGTGGCCTCTAGCTGGCTCGGCCCCTAGCACTCTGCTCTCTGGTCCCAGGGGGGGCATCCTTAGCTCTCATTCACTCTCTTCATCTCATTTGCAGTGGGTTCCTCTCAAGGCCAGTCCCTCAACTTGATCAGCCCTGCACAGCATGGGGAGAAGGGTGGCCTAGCCCCTGAGGACAGAGCCCCCCACAACACCATCCCACACAGTGGAGGCCCCTCCCAAAGGGTAGCCAGCCTCGCTGCCCCAAGCATGACCTTTGGGCTACTTCCCCAAAGCACAGGCTCCCCAGAAAGAGGGCGGGCGTGAGCCCTGTAACTGCAAGGCTCCAAGGCCATCCTGCGGCTGCCTGAGGCCGGGGAGGAAGGTGCCAGAGAGCTGCTGTCCCTGGCTCGAAGCTGCTGGCCACCGCCAAGCCCAGTCTCATGCCAAGAAGAAGTAAATAAACTATAAAGTACTGTTTTCCTTTAGCATTCAGCCAAACAGAGAATGACCAGCTATGGGAAAACAGCAAGGGGATGGATGAGGGCTTCTCCCCTTGGTGCTCAGAAGCAGAATTCATACCTGGGAGCCATAAAAGGACGGCCCCTCAACAGGTCAACACCAGGGCAGTCCTGGAGGGTTTCTCAGAAGAAGTGTGCCAGCAAGAGAGGAGACTAGATATATAGATAGGTAATCTATACTATAACAATACATATTATAATATAGATAGGGATAATGTCCTAAGACGTCTCTATGGGAATGATAAAGACTTAGAAAAGACAGAAAAGTAGAAAAACGGATGTGTCATGGTAGGGGCCAATCCTGTCTCTTTTCATTTTCTTGATGTTAGAAGGCCCAGAAAATAAAACATTGGAAGAAATTGAAGAGATTGCCAATTTCATGTTCTCTTTCATTCTAATGATTTGGGCAAAATGGGCTGAGCTATTGATTAACGAAGGAAAAGATTCCCTCGCAGTTGCTGGGTGACTGGGAGAGCTGCCGTTGGTGCAAGTCCGGTGAGTTGGATGTTAAACTGCATGTGCCTTGCTTCCTGCCCCACCCCCCAGGCTACCGTTGCAAGGAAGAGCGTGCTGGTGGTTCGCCACGGGGAGAGAGTGGATCAGATCTTCGGGAAGGCATGGCTGCAGCAATGCTCCACTCCTGATGGTAGGTCATACTCAGGCGGGTCTACGGACAGAAACACTGTAGATCTAACCAATGAGATCTCCTTCTTAATGACCTTACATGGCACCAGATCCCCTGAGGCACCATTCTGTAGAATGACCATGTGTAGACTGTATGTGTGGAAAACGTGCCTGCTACATCTTCCTCCAGGGGTGTTCCATGTATGCATTTGAGTGTCTGTGTTTTCTGTAAGAATCTTCCATCAACTTCTCTGTGGATCATGGAGGAATGGTTCTCCATAGGAAGCAGTTACGCTAGTGTGAATGCTTGGACAGGTCTTTTCATCCCAGCAGCATATATATGTCATTTTGTTAGTGAATGCACCCCGACCTGTGGTCTCTGACCATGCCACTTCTGGCACATGCTGTACCTCTCAGTCTCATCTCTGAACCTCTCCAACCTAATCTTAACTGATGTAATTTTTGGCTATGCTGCTTAACAGATGGACGTATTCTTGAACATGCCTCTTGCACACCCCAGCTTTTCTCCTCTGAATGCCAGGAAGTAAGAATAGTGCTTATAAATACACATACCCACAAGCCAACCTCTGTATTGATGATCAATGTCCACATCAATGCTAATCTCCTAATAGGAAGCCTGTAGTGTCACAATTTCTAAGCCATGACCCATTACATAAATTAAGGCATTGAATGTAGTGACAAAATCAATTCACAGTTGCTAGGTTAGCCGAACCCTTTTGGGATCCCCCTCCAGAAGCCCAGCAGACCCAAGAAAGTGGGAAATGAGTAGGGAAAACCATTGGCAGATGACAATCACACATCAGAAAAGATTCTGAGCAGATAACATCATGATCAAGCATATTTCCAAGAACTCACAGAGCTAATAATATGGTCACCTCTATAAAACAAGATCAAGTAAAGATACAAGAGCTTAAAGCAACAATAAGACAATAGGTGGCTATCAGGATGCATTAACAAACATATAAGAAACTTTTTTTCAATAAAACAGTTTTTTTAGCTATTGAATTACTGAAGCTATAGATTGAACTGACACACCTTGTCCATGGTGGGGAGAACCAATACAAAACAATCAACACCAAAAATAGTTATTGAACTCCATAGAAAAAGAGAAAATATTTGGTCATCTGGACAAAAGATCAAGTCACTTATAAGGGAAAATATTTTAAAGGCACTGAAAATCCCCATCTGAAAGGAAACTCCTAGTGGATCTTTTCCCAAGGTAGAGAGGCCCTTGATAAAGTGAAGAATTACATCTAGTTTGTCTGAATTTTGTACATTGCAGGGTTTAATAAATCACAAGGAGGTATAGCCACGTCCTCCCCCAAGGTGACCAACCTCAGGGGACACAAGAGAGATTTGGGGGGCTCTACTGGCCTCTCCCCAGCTCAGCTCACTTTTGGCCCAGGCACCCACATCCTCACGGGGCCCCTCACCTCACCCCATATTCCACACAGACTCTGCTCCCATCAGGACCTGACCTTGCCCCACATCCTTGTCCTCTCCTGAGCTCTGCCCTCTGCCCCCAGAGTGATCACAGCTGAAGTGTCAATGACAGCAAAATACCTAAATGGAGTGTCTTGACATTTTAGAGGGGGATCACAGATGCCTTTGAGAACACAATGAAATTGATGGACTTTCTCTCTGACTTTAAAACTGCCTTTCCCAAGAGCTAATGTTGGCATTGAATAAACACCTCTAAAATGCAGGGTTCAAGCAAGAGTCTCTGCCCATGGAAATCCCAGGGAGGGAGTCTTCAGAAAACTCCTATATGGAAACTAAAATGCAGGCATGAAAAATTGCCCCCCGCTGACCCCTGCTGCCCCCCACTGCCCCTTGACTCTGGGTTTGTGCAGGGCTGTGGGCCAGGATGAAGGGGCCTGGCATATTCCGGGGTGCAAAGGGCAGGGCCTGCTATGTATGGCAGAGCAGGTCTCAGGAAGGTCAGTGTGGCTGCTGGAACCTCCTAATAACCAGGAGGCTTGGGGTCCCTTTGGAGAATGTGAAGGCAAACCAGAGTGCACTGGAGGGAGCAGTGTGTCGTGGTGTCCTGTGTGAGGATAATCAGTCATCCTGACGTGGTGACATGAGACCAGTGCCCCGATTCGTTGACCACTCCCTCTTGAGTCAGACGCTGGGCTATGGGTGTTACCTCACTGACACCTCACAATCGCTACTCTTTCCCTGTTTTTTACTGATAAGAGAGATGAAGTCATTTGTTTCTGGCTGCACAGTGAGGAGATGGTGATGCCAGGATTTGCTACCAGACTGTCAGATCTTAGAACTCAAGGTCAAACTCCACGTGAACCCTGGCACCGGGCAGCCTCTGGTGGGAGACAGTCCCAGTGAGCCCACCTGACTTCCAGCCTGGCTTCAAGCAATTGACTAAAGAATGCACAACACAGGCATCTCCAGCTCAAGCGCTCTGTCCCCTGAGCAAGAAGGATACGTTTAAAGCTAGGGGGATGGATCATTGATGCCAACTTCAGATTCTTACCGAGTTACACTAAACTAGTCATAGAGACACTTTATCAGGTTCTTCATCAGGAAAATGTAAGAGTTAATCTTCATGGGGCATTTTGGGAGGACAAAGAGGGTTGCATAGTTCCTGGGGCTGAAACCTAAGTTTTCTGCATTTGAGAAAATGTTGTGTGCACAGCCGAGCAGCACTTTCTTCTCAAATTGAAGCCACGTTGCAGAGCATGTTCAGAAACAACACAGTTGACAATAATTTCAATAATAACATTGCTGTTAGCGTGGGTCTTGGTCTTGGGAGTTTTGTGGAACAAATCTGTACTAACTTGATGAAACTGAACGTCTGATGCTTATTTATACTTCAGGGAAATACTACAGGCCAGACCTGAATTTCCCCTGCAGTCTGCCCAGACGGAGTCGTGGGATCAAAGACTTTGAAAACGATCCCCCATTATCATCGTGTGGCATTTTCCAGTCCAGAATTGCAGGTATGTTTGAGGGCTGTCTAGTAGGAAAGGTAACAATAACAGCAACAATGATTATGGCTAGCAGTCTTCCAGCCTGAGCCCCAGCTACACACCCTTTGATATAGTGTTAGCTTTGTCTCCAGTCTGCTGAGGAGGCTGGGGCACAGAGAGGTTAAGCAACTTGCCCAAGGTCACACAGCAAGAAAGTGGCAATGTAGAGGTTTGATCTAGGAATGGATGATTCAGGAAGTTGGCAGGAATGAAAGAAAGGCATGGAAAGAACAAGAGAGGGGAGGAAAAATCAACAACCAAGGAGCTCCAAGGAGCTCACTTTACAAATGGAAAAACCACATCCTCTCATTCGTTGGTTTTATTTCAAAATCTGTCACTTTGGGCTTTTGTTTCATGTCTGGCGGTTCTACTTCTACGTGACTGAGTTTATGTAAACAGAAGAGACCATTGAGTTCATCGAGTCTTCATTTCCTAAATTCAGAAAATGGAATCCAGAGAAGCAAGTTACACCAATGGTTAACTGCAGAGACCCCCACGGCCCACTCGCCCAGGGCCCCACTCAGAGGTGTGCTCAGAAATGTTTACCCACCTGCTCCAGGCAGGGTGGGAAGTCCGAGTTATAGAGTTATAGAGTTAGTTATAGAGTTATAGAGTCATGGAGTTATAGAGTTAGTTATAGAGTTAGAATCATAGAGTTATAGAGTCATAGAGTTATAGAGTTAGAGTTATGGAGTTATAGAGTTATAGAGTTGTAGAGTTATAGAGTTGTTATAGAGTTATAGAATTATAGAGTTAGTTATAGAGTTATACAGTTATAGAGTCATAGATTTATAGAGTTATAGAGTTAGTTATAGAGTTATAGAGTCATAGATTTATAGAGTTATAGAGTTATAGAGTCATAGAGTTGTAGACTTATAGAGTTATGGAGCCATAGAGTTATAGAGTCGTAGAGTTATAGAGTTAGTTATAGAGTTATAGAGTCATAGAGTTATAGAGTTAGAGTTATAGAGTCATAGAGTTACAGAGTTATAGAGTCATAAAATTATAGAGTTAGAGTTACAGAGTCAAAGAGTTATAGAGTCATAGATTTATAGAGTTAATTATAGAGTTAGAGTCAGAGTTATAGAGTTATAGAGCTATAGAGTCATAGAGTTATAGAGTTAGTTATAGAGTTATAGAGCTATAGAGTCATAGAGTTATAGAGTTAGTTATAGAGTTATACAGCTATAGAGTCATAGAGTTATAGAATTAGAGTTATAGAGTTATAAAGTCATAGAGTCATAGAGTTATAGAGTTAGTTATAGAGCTATAGAGTTAGAGTCATAGAGTTATAGCACTTGCTGAATGCAGTGGTGAGAATACTGCACTCCCCGACAGCTGATTCCAGACTCCCAGTGTGAGCTCCCAGGACACTGAGTCGGGAGGAGATGGTGGTCCCAGGCCTCTGTCCCTGGCTTGCAGGTGACATTTTCTGTCTTCCTCTTCTCTTCTCTGCATGTCTCTGTGCACAGATTTCCCCTTTTAGAAGGGCACTGTCACACTGGATTAGAGCCCACCCTAATTTAATTGATTGAGGTGCACACCCTTATTTTAACTTATCACTCTGTAAAAATCCTGTTTCCAAATGAGTCACATTCTAAGGCACCAAGGGTGAGGACTCTAACATGTTTTTCAAGGGAGGGGATACAGTTCAACCCAGAAGAGCCTCCACTGAAACCTCGCTCATCAGCTTTCAGGCTGTGCAATTTTTGTGCTGTAGGGACTCCCATATTTCCCTGAGAGCAGGGCTTCCAATATCACAGGGGGAAAGGCAGAGTACAGGCTTTTCCTTCCACGAGCTTCAGTGGGTCTTGAGTTTTCTCAAACGACCACAAATGTGAAGCCCCGCCCATTTCTGAGCTCACAGTGGTGCAGATCCAAAGCCCAGGCCCACGAGGCTGCTTCTCTGCTAAAGGTCTTAAAGCCTGAAGTCAAGGTCTCTGCTGGGCTGAGTTTTCATTGGGAGCTCAAGTCTCCTTCCAGACTCATTCTGCTGTTGGCCAAATTCAGATCCTTGCAGTGGGAGGACTGAGGTCTGTTCCTTGCTGGCTGTTAGCTGGGGGCTGCTCCCAGCCCTAGTAGAGGCTGCCCACATTCCTTGCCATGTGGTCCCCTCCATCTTTGCAGCCAGCAATGGAGAATGTTTTGCTGAATCCTTCTCACTTCACACTTCTCTGACTTTTTTCCATGACTGGCTGGAGATAATCACTGCTTTTAATGGGCTCACCAACTTGTCAGCCCCACCTTGGATCCCTTCCCTTCTGCCATAGGATGTAATTGTCCCAGGAGCAACAGATCATTCTGGTCATGGGTTCTACCCATACTTGGAGGCTGTGCAGGGTGTGTCACACGAGGGGGTGGAAACCCGGGGCCCTTTGAGGACCCTGCCTACCACAGGGAGCACATGGCTCATCTGCCATCAGAGGCTAGAATTATGAAGGGGCATTTTCTGCCTTTTTCACTATTTTCCAGGGGACGCGCTACTGGACAGTGGTATCAGAATCAGCTCTGTGTTTGCCTCCCCAGCCCTCCGCTGTGTGCAGACAGCCAAACTCATCCTGGAAGGTCAGTGAGAACCTCGGTGAGCCTCTCCTACTGCCTTGACCTTGGGGCTATTCTCCAAGGGGAGTGGGAAGGGAGTGGAGGTGGAATTGGATGACTGGCAATGAATGCCCACACCAAAGTCATCAGGCAAGTACGAGCCAGCCCTCCAAGAATGCTGGCAGGCATGCTGGGTCCATGAGCGTGTCTGGAATACCAGGACTGTCAGACCAGTAGGGGCTGGTGTAGCTAAATGCCAGGGCCTGTCCTCATACCGTTTATCTTTGGCCTCCGTCAGCTAGGCATTTTTAAAATACACCTGGAAAGCGGCATTCGAAAACCTTGAGAGCTGGGAACTGCTACGGTTCCTTGTAAGTCTGAATTGCATGACCCTTCCCAGGGCAATGCACTGGGCCAGTGGAGCTGTCCAGCGTCCTCAAGGGCTGATGTGTGTCAGGAAGTCCTGGGCAGACCCTTCTGCAGCTCCCATCTACGGGAAGAAGAAAGTTCCTGCCCATAGGAGAGCAGCTTGTCCCAGAGGCCTGGGCTCTGCCTTCAGCCTGAACCCTGTCCTGCTCCTCTTTGTCTGGGAAGGGGGATAAGATCTCGGTCCCCAGGCAGGGACTGGCCATGGCCAGGAGCATGGGTGACATGCGAGAGGGCATGTCGCCTCCATGGTGACAAGGGAGAGGGCAGAGCACACAGACGCAGATGCAGCAGGAGGGCAAATGTGGGGGACAGGGCTTGCCTCGACTTTCTCAGAGACCTAGGAAGTCAGGCCACCAGCAGAAAGTGGGGGCAGGGACTGTGGGAAGTTTGGGGTACGCCGAAGGTATGAATGCCTGTCAGGCAGAGGGGCCCAGGACATGGGCTGGGAGATGCAGAATGACCGCTGGGCAGCACTCAGAGCCCACCCACAGTTCGTGAGCATGAGTTTAAATGGAGATGCATCAGCCGGGCTAGGGGGTCTCTTCCAGCTTAGACCGGGAGTAGGTGGAGAGTGGGATGCAGGTAAGGGCAGGGTTGAGCTGTGAGAACGGTTGAGCCAGAGGGGACGGGAAGACTTGAGGGCATAGTGAGGGGGTGACCGTGCCCATGGACTTTCAGCTGGGTCAGCTAGGAGGCAGAGCACGGGGGAGGTGAGTGCAGGAGAAAGGAAGTGATCTGAGCGAGGCTTAAGGTCCACGAGGGGGGCTGCTTGGAGACAGCAGAGTTTGGCACTGCACCATGGCGGGGCTGCAGTGGCTAGAATGACAAGTCCCAGGTGGAAGGAATGGATGCTCAAGGCAGGGAGGAAGCCATGTCCTGCAGGAGGGGGGCAGGAATAGAGGGGCCATGGAGGAGCCATCCCGCAGATGGTGGTCTTGCCGGGACTTGCACATGGGGCCACATCAGAGCTGGGGCCACAAGGGGCCGGGCCCTTCACAGGAGGAGTTGTTGGGACAGCAGTGGATTCAATGCACACATGTGCATTGCCGGTTCCCATGTCCTCAGATCCCCTCCACCCCGTCAGAGACGCTCCCTCAGAGCACCTTCAAATCCAGGTGCCCAGGAAGCCCCAGCCAGGAGCGGACCTGGTTCCACCCCGGAGCCTCTCAGTCTCATCATTCCTGTCCTGTGCTCTCATGAACTTTCCATCCCATAATCCGGTCCTAGTTTCACGAGGCACAGAAATCCATTGTATCAGCATGGAGCATCCACGATCCACCTTCCACACACTTGAAAATGTCGAGACACTTTCTGCCCACCTCAGTCTTGCAGCTTCATCCTTTCATTTCCCACCCAACTGTGGCACAGGGCCCCACCCCTCTGCACGGCATCTCGGGTCACAAGACAGAAATGCAGACTTACTTCACTTTGCCTTGGAGGTTCCCATGCTGATTGCATCACGGCACCTCTGGGCTCTCAATGAGCCAGATGAAGATCAAAGAACAATGTCAGCTTCTTTGACCAAACCACGAAAGGACTTGCGAATCCCCAAAGGCCTGACGGCAGTGTAGCCGGAGGCCAGAGGCAGCTCCACCCGAGGGCAAGCAAGGCTTCCACAATCCTTGTCTCTCCTCACAACGCTGGCATGCACATACACATACCACACAGCACACACATCCACACACACCACACGCCACACACACACTACACACACCCACACACACACCATGCACATCCACACACCACACACACCCACACACACCACACACACCCACACACACTATACATACACACTACACACCACACACACACCACACACCACACACACCACCTACACCCACACACACCCACACACAACACACAACACACACACCACACACATAACATACAACACGCTGAACACACACACCACACACACCACACACCTCACACACACCACACACATACACACACCACACACACGACACACACCACACATCCACACACACACCACGTGCCACACACACCCCACACCCCACACACACCCACACACAACACATACCACACACCACACCACACACTACACACCACACACCACCTACACCCACACACACCCACACACCACACACACAACACACACCCACACACACACCACACACACCACATACACCCCTTGGGGTTTCACTTGGGGGCCGAGTCACAGACCGCAGAGGAGGAGACTGTAATCTTTGAGAGCCATGACCCCAGCTCAGGTGACAGGGTCCCGCGATGTCCGCCTCTCCCTGTTCCCATGCTCACAGCAGCAGGTCCCGCCTTCGTGTTTTCAGGAAGGCCTGAGAAACAGGACGTGGCCTTTCCAGCTCTGCGCTTTGGGAGGGACGAGGGTGGCAAGATCAGAAATGTGAAGGGGCAGGGTCTCCGAGTATCTGGGGACCCTTCAGTGTGAGGGTGGCTCTTAATAACTACGATGGAATAAAGCAAAATTGATATATAGCAATTTCATCCCTGGTTGTTTAGGATCAATGTATTTATAATTAACCAAACACCTATAATCATCAGATGTGAACCAAGCAAGAAATGCACACAAATATACGACAAGAGGGGATAGGCCTGTGCCTCAGTTTCCCCTCTTCTCCCCTGTCCCTGGTCTTTGCACCCCACCACTCAATGAGCGCATTTTGTTGGAAACCACCTAAGATGCTGCTGTTCTTCCACTAAGTTTCAGAATCACTTTGGTTTCTGCCACTGGCTGGCCGCCCACTAGCAGGCCATGCGAGAGTCCCCAGGTCGCCCGTGCCTGCCAGGCCAGCAACAACAGTCTCCTCTCACTGGGGCTTTTACTGCCTCAGCCTGCAAGTTTCCTTTCTAGTGAAAACCTTCGTCTTTCTTTCCCTACCCAACCTCTCTCACCACGATAACAACAACGAATAAAAAAGGAATCTCTTGGCCAGCCTTTGTAATAAAAGAATACGACTGACTAAAAACACTTTTCACAATTTTATCTTTTTTTGTCATTGTTCGTGGTTCCTCATTAACACACTTATTCTCGTTTTTGGTGGATTTTTTGACTTCTATTATTTGGGTCACTTGCATATAAAAAGCTTTCAAAAATGTCTTTTGCCAGCAATAATGTCAAAATCCTTAATGTGATCTCTCAGTGACCTTTAAGTGCAGATGATGATGATGATGGTGATGATGATGATGCCTGTTTAAAGGGCATGGGTTTATAAATCCTCTGTTAATTCAGAAAAACAAGGACACCCAGTCTTCTTTACAAGGCCTCAGACATGATCAACCTGCTTATCAGATGGTGTCTGAGATGCTAAGGTGCTCAACTTTGTTTAAATTCAATGTCAGAGAATGTCCACATGAACCATTTCACAGCCAAGTCCACAAAACACTGGCCTGCAAGAGGTCTTCAAAGGAAAGAGACCCACGGTCACACCTGTCTGGGAAGCTCTCACACTGTTCCTTCATCTTATTTGTTCACAATGGAAATGAGCTCTTCACAGGCTTGGGGGAGATTTCAGGGGCCTGGTTAATCAGGGAGGACTTGGGGGCCCGGTTGATGGGGGAGGACTCGGGGGCCTGGTTGATGGGGGAGGACTCAGGGGCCTGGTTGATGGAGGAGGACTCGGGGGCCTGGTTGGGTGGGGGAGGACTCGGGAGCCTGGTTGATGGGGGAGGACTCGGGGGCCTGGTTGATTGGGGAGAACTTGGGGGCCTGATTAACTTGCTTTAACCCTCTTTTCTAAGCATGCTTGATGAAAGAGCTCCTTCCGTCTACCTAAAACACATTTGAGGAACTGATTTTATGTCCAGCCTTTGAGTTCAATGACATCTTCTCCATTCCCAGTGAAAACATTCAGGTCTTTTTTTCCACTCAAAAAGAGATGGCCTTACTTTATGCCTCTTCCTTTAATCAAAATATAAAATGCTTGGGAAATGTGAGTTGCAGGGAGTCAGAATATTCCAGAAGATGGCTCCTTCCATTCTTCACCTCTTGCCCCGTCTGTGTAAGTGTTTATCAGGAAAGTGCCTCATGAGGCCAACATTCTTCGTGATGGGTCACATCTTGTCCATTGATCATTGGATCTGCCATGTTGGAGGATGCAGCCGGTGGGCTGGTTTCACGGTGGAGCTGTGCTGGGTGCTCAGGTGAGCCCCAGCATGAGCCTGCTGCCTGGGACACTCACCAGCTCTTGGGAGACTCTGGCCCTTCCTGGCACACAGGGGGCCATCACTCCTCTGATACCTTCCCACTGCCCGTCAGTTTTGACTTCAGAAATAGCACAGCTATGCTTAATCACAGAACGGTATTTGCCAAGAAGAAAATCACACTGTTTAAAAGGCATGATTTAGACGTGTGTGTGACGGTCTGAGATCTAAAAGGAGACTTATTTATGCAAAGTCAGGGTGGATGTTGAGGAAGATAAACACTTGTATTCTGTTGAATCCAGAACTCAAACTGGAGAAAAAAATCAAGATACGAGTGGAACCTGGAATCTTTGAATGGACAAAATGGGAAGCTGGCAAAACCACCCCAACCCTCATGAGCCTGGAAGAGCTGAAAGAGGCAAATTTCAACATTGACACTGATTACAGGTATGCTGTTCTAAAGTTCTCTGCCACTGGGGCTTTTCCAGTTATTGTTAAAGAAAAATTTCATGACACTGTTAAAATGGTAAGAAAGACTTTATTCAAGAGGGACCACTGCAGTGGGGTTTTGCAGCAGGGGAGAGAGGTGGGGCTCAACTCCTAATACAAGGAAAAGAGGGGAGTTATAGCCACAGAGCAGGGTGGGGGTCAGTGGATGGAAAATTCCTGAGAAGGTGGGTCATTCTTGCTAAACTGACCTAAATGGGGACTCTTGCTGAAGGCAGGCCAAGGTGATCAGACATCACCTGGGGGGTGGTAGAGGACAAGGAACTTGATCAGATGTCGAGGGTAGGAGGTTCTTGCTAAACTCACTCTGCAAGAACAGACACAGAAGCCCAAGGGTCAAGACCTCATCGAGAAGAAGGTTCAGAGGAGCTGGACTGCAGTTTAGTCAAGGAGAGAGTCTTTGTCATTCTCCACCCATGTCTGACTCTGCCATCACAGAGCCCTCCAGGTGTTGAGTAAGAATGTGTGCTGGAGATTGACTGTCAGTGCTTTGCCAGTTTTCAGCACAAAACTGGAGCCTCCCTGTTGACCATGAGCCTGCCTTGAGGCAGAGCCATCCTGGAAGAACATTCTCCTTCCCCAGCTAACTGCAGCTGAGCCTTCCTAATCCCTACGAAAGTGCCAGGGCAGCAGCCTCTCCTTCTCATCCTTCCAGGCCCGCGTTTCCCATGTCCGCCCTCATGCCGGCCGAGAGCTACCAGGAGTACGTGGACAGGTGCACGGCGAGCGTGGTGCAAATGGTCAACACCTGTCCGCAGGACAGTAAGTGCCTCACCATCCTCAGTATGAACAGCCCCTGGGGCTTGGGGAATTATCTCTGAGATGGAAATTGGCCAATTTTCTGAACCTATGAATGCCCCTACTTCTCCTGCCTGCCCCCCCCCCATTCTCCAGCAACAAAGTTTTCATCACTGCTGCTGCAGCTGCAGTAACCGGGTGCACAGACACACACTCCCCTGCCGCCCAGGCCCTGGGACCCCCCATCCTGGGACTGAGTGCTGATGGGAGGGGAATTATCTCTGAGATGGAAATTGGCCGATTTTCTGAACCTATGAATGCCCCCGCTTCCCCTGCCCGCCCCCACCATTCTCCAGCAACAAAGTTTTCATCACTGCTGCTGCTGCTGCGGCAGTAACCGGGTGCACAGACACGCACTCCCCTGCCGCCCAGGCCCTGGGACCCCCCCATCCTGGGACTGAGTGCTGATGGGACCCAGGCCAGCAGGGTCAGCACAAACCACCTGTGTCCAAGGGATTTGAGTCAGCTTCCTGGGAAACAAAAGAACAGAGAGAAAGAACAACCAACTTCCAGGTGGCGCCCCCTTCCCTGACCCATCACGCGGGTCTCCTAACCCTTCCGTGTTGCTTTGTCCTGGATGAAGCATGCACAGAAGCGCTGACTTCCCACGTCTTCCCCTGAGCTGGCAGGGACAAGCGTGTCTCCTGAGGGAGACCCACTCGGCCTGTGGTCTCCAGGTGTTCGTATCTAAAGCAGGAGTCGTAGCAGGCTCGTGTGACAAAACAACTGGCTGACCTTTCTAAAGTGAATCAGGTCTGGCTTGGGCGTCAGCCACCGCTACATCCCAGTCTGTGGCTGACAGGGCCCAGGCAGCCAGCGACCACAGGGGGTGGCTCAGCTCACTTCCTAGGCCTCCCCGAGGCTGGTGGGCAGCTGCTGCGTGCAGAGGAATCCATGAGCGAGGGTGGGACGCAGGCATCACTGAGCCGTTACCAGCCACACTACTTCTAGCCCGGGGGTCTCGCCAGGCTTCGGGGCACTCTGAGATAGCTCTGCCCCCCACCACTTTGGGGACCCCAGTCTAATAAAAGGTGCTCTCTGGGGCTGCTTTGACCTGGAGGTGTGCTTGTTTTCCACAGCGGGTGTCATCCTAATTGTGAGTCACGGCTCCACTCTGGACTCCTGCACGCGGCCACTGCTCGGGCTGCCGCCCCGGGAATGCGGGGATTTTGCCCAACTCGTGAGAAAGGTACGCACCCACTCTTGGCTCTTTGGGCCACAAAATCAAGCACCCCGAAGACACAGGTTTATCACATCCACTTCTCGGAATGAAAACAAGTGTCTGGCTGACCCAGGGCCACCAGGATCCACGTGCCTCCGGAGACTGTGCCCACCAGCTCTTATGCGAAGGGTGACTTCGGGCTGGGGCTGGTGGATAGGTCAGTCAACCTCATCATCATTGGCCACTTGCCAACTTTTTACCAGTCAGCTCATGCCATGACCCCTTGCAGCTCTCGTAGAAAAACAGACGGTCCAGGAAGGAGTAAGCAGTTTAGATGAGGAGGGAAGAAACGACTGTGGGACTCGATTCTGGCCTCTTCTGGGGACCTGGGGCAGGGCGGCTGATGGATGAAAAGGAGCCCCTTGATCCTCTTGCCCTTGGAGTCACCCAGCATGGAAGAAGCTTGAGCTGGTTGTAGCTGCCAGAGTGCTCAGGTGCTGGCAAGGGCCTTGTGAATGACAAACAGAGGATAACGCACACGTGGCATCTTGGACAACCTTGATTATCACTCAGCAAAGCCAGAGGGTGATGTCCAGTCCATGGGTGAATTGAGGCAGGCAAACTCAGGAGTGCAGATCCCACCCCAGTCCCAGCCCTTCCCTGCAGATCTACTCAAGGCTGGACTCGCCACAGTCCTGACCTTTTTATGAAATTCATCAGTCCACTGGTCAGTGCCCAGGCAGCACGTGCAGCACAGACAATGCCTGTCATCGGAGGTGCTTGAGGCCCTGACCTGGTTTCTTCACATAGCACTGCCACAGGACCACACTGGCCACAGCTTGTTTGCCATAAGTTGTGGGCAGGAGTGGGGGTTGCTGAGTCCCCCCAAGAGGTCGGGGGCTTCAGAGGAGCCCAACTCCCGGGCCCAGCCCAGTGACACCAGCCATGTGCCTGCAGGAGGGCTTAGCTCTCTAGCTACGCCTGCCTCAGCAGCCAGATGAGAGGTTACGCACACGAAGAGCATGCCTGCCGTGGGTCATTGTCACTCAGCAATTAGGCATCAGACACCCGAATCTCCCTTTCTTGCTCCATTTTCCTCTGCACCTGAGTAGAAACATGCTTCCCCTGCAAAATGTCTCCAGGGTGGTGTGTCCCAATTATGATCCAGACATTTCCGAGCGCCCTGGATTCTGGAGCCACCAGGTGAGCATTGTCCAAATAGGGCAGCTCAACCCCCCTAGGCCACACTGGTAGAGGTCTGCATGGATTTTCCTGGGGACTGTCCGGGGCAGCCCCGGCACCACCTGCTCCCAAAATGTTGCTCTTGCTTCTGCAAATGGGTCTCCCACACATGTGCTCTGATGCATCCCTCCTGTCCCTGCCCCCACTTCCCGCAGTCCCATATACACATACCAAGCCTCCAGCCCCAGGCGCTCCTGGGGGTCCACGTAACCAAGGGTGGCAGCACTGCACACACCAGCTGCTGACAGTTCCTCAAACCCATGAGCCTTTGTGGCCAAAGCTCCACCCGCTCCTTGGACCCTTCACCCCCTTCCATAGATGCCAATCTTGAACTTCCAAACTCCTGGACTTTCTTATGCTGGTCACGTGGTGTTCACCCTGCCCCTGCCCCTACCCCCAAAATAAGCTGGACTTGCTCATGCATATCGGAAAATACAAAGGAGTCTCTACCAAATGATGGGCCCCCAAATCAGGGCAGCTGGAAAGGGAGCACTCAGGACCCTCCCCGGCCAGCCCATCACCGCCCCCCGCCCACAGCCTCTACAAGCACGAGGAGAGAATCACCCTAGAGTCAACACCAGCCTCACTCAGACCCCCCTGCCAGTTGGCATTTTTGTAAATTTCATCTGCCTGAGGAATTTCTAGACATTAGAAAGAGGAAGGAAAGAAAGAAAAGAAAAGACAAAAACAAGAAAGGCTTCACCACAAAGCTCTGTTCCCACACATCCATTTCACAGATGAAGGGATGCAGGTGTAAAGGTTCACTTTGTGCTTTTCTTTTGGGTCTGAAAACTCAATGTCTGTGTCTTTTTGTGATGCTGAATATGAGAATATGAGTCACTCCTTAAGTGGTGGACGGCAATCTCCACCTCAGCCTGCAGACCTTTGTGGTGGGGGCCGTTCTACTCATTGTAGGATGTACCACCTTGTAGGACCTCTACCTGCTAGGTGTCGGCAGCACCTCCAACCTCAGTTGTGACAATCAGAAATGTCTCCGGAATTACCCAGTGTCCCCTGGCTAGGGGACATCCCCCACGGGGCACCGCCTGGGCAGATGTTGGTGCCATTCGATGGTGGCAGTGCCGGCCTGGGCAGTTGCAGACCCTCCAAAGTAGAGGAGTGCCTGACAGTTGGCTTTGGGGCTAGTCTGAAATTGATGGACTTGCTATAAGATATTAACAAGTGATTTAAAACTCTGTTCCAGATCCCTTCCCTGGGCATGTGCTTCTGTGAAGAAAATAAAGAGGAAGGAAAATGGGAGTTGGTGAACCCACCGGTGAAGACCCTGACCCACGGGGCAAACACAGCATTTAACTGGAGGAACTGGATCTCAGGCAACTGAGAGCCACGGTGATGTTCTCATAACCTCAGAGTGGAGAGGCAGAAACCATGCGCAGAGGCTGGGAGATGCTGCTGTTTCCAGAGGCATCTTAGTCTCACCCAATGTGATTTGTAGAAGCACAAGACGCACTTTTATATTCTGGAATATTTCCCTCCGGCTTTCGCCTTTGTAACTCCTATCTGTGGACCCATCGTCCACCAGCCCAGCTGCGGGGAGCACGGGGCAGGTGGCTGGGTGAGGATGCCGCCCTGCAGCATGTACACCGAGTGTCTGCAGCTGGGGACACAACTGCCCGGGACTCTAACTTCCAGGAATTAAAGACTCACCACACACGAAGGATCTAACCACTTCATTTTCCATGGTCTAATCATTAAATTCCCAATCGTTTTTTCTTTTTCTGCGTCCATCACTCTTTAGCCATATCCACATGGGCTAAAACAGGTGTAATAGTCAATAAAATGGTCCCAGAAAACCATCGACCAGATCAAAACTGGGTTGCTGCTCCGTGCTGTCAACATTCATGTTACTATGTCTCTGTGGTTGCTGTAACCAATGACCACAAACCTGGGGGTCATGGAAAGAACACAAACTTTACACACACACACACACACACACACACACACAGAGGCATATACACACATGCACATATGCATACAAAGACACAGGCACACACGAGCATGCACACACACAAACACGTGCACATACACATGCGCACACACATGCACACGCACATGCACACACATGCAGGTACACAAGCATGCAAACACACATACACATACAAACGCGTGCATGCATACATGCACACATGAGCACACACTCGCACACATGCACACAAAGGCATACACATGCAATGCACACACACAAACACACATGCACACACAGGCACACACATGCTCACATGCACACACACACACGCTGACTCTCCTACGGTTCCGGAGGTTGGCATTTTCTCAGCAGGCTATGTTTCTTCTGGAGCCTCCAGGGGAGGATCCTTGCCTTTTCTCACTTTTAGAGGCCACCTGCATCCTCCCTCCTCAAGTACAGCAGCGTAGCAGCCTCCAAGCTCTCTCAGTCTCTGCCTTCACAGCTACATCGCCTTCTGCTTCTGACTCTCCTGCCTCCCTCCTACAAGGGCCCTTGTGTTGACACTGGGCCCACCCAATAACCCAGGATCAATTCTCATCTCAAGAGCCTTAACCACACATGCAAAGTCCCTTTTGCCACATAAAGTTGCATATTCCCAGGTCCCGGGGATTAGGACATGAACATCTTTGGGGGTTATCCTGTAGCCTGCCATAACATACCCCAATCCTTCCAAGCACAGCAGAGCTGCCCGTACAGGGCCTCAGACATAGGGATTTGAGACCCTCCCCTTGCAGGCCTTTTTTGGCTTCTCCTATTCTTGTTTCTGATCACGTAGAGGAGAGAAGAGGACTTTGCCAGTGGGAGAAGTAGGCTCCCCCGATTTAATGGGGCCCCAAAAGAAGGGCCACGAGCAAAGTGGAGTCTGTCCATGATGGTGATGCTGAGGAAGCTGGTCCAGCAGGGGATGGGGTCTCCCCAGTGGGGAGTCTCATGCCCCAGCCCACAGGTCACACCTGCTCCCACAGCCCACACATGTGGTGCCTCATGCTGCAGGCAGAGATCCCAGCACGGTGTAGTGACAGTCCATCAGTCTTTCATCTTTTCTAGCCCCCTGATCCAGTGCAGGTGTTATTTCATGATTGCAGTTTGGGGCTGTGGTGGTGGCTCTGTGAGTGCCTTTTATAGTGTGAATGCAGAGACAGGGCAGGAAGGACCCATGCTGCACCCTCAGCCTCCCCTGTGAGCACCCAGGCAAGTGGAGGGCAGAACACAAAGGGAGCTCTTGTAGAAATAAAGATGGTGAACACCCCGGGCTGTGACAAAAACGGCCCACATTGTGTAGAATGCGCAGGAGGCCAGACCCAATAAAAGTTTCCTTGCTGTTTTAGTCAATCAAACACGACCTCCTGAGAAAAAGACGCATCTGTCTGTCCCTTGTTTTATTTCACTAATGATGTAGTTTTTCTGTGTCCAAACATAAAGAAGTTTGAAGTTGACACAGCCACAGAGAGCAGAGCATGCACCCCACTCACAGGCCTGCTTCGAGTCCAGGCCACACCGAAATGACGTCTTCAGGGAGATTGTTCTAGATGCATCCCAGCAGATACCGACTAGAGAAGAGATGGATTCACTGGGATGTAGGTGGCTGGGCAGTACGTCCTGCAACAAATACACCCCACCGCTGGGCACCTGGGTGGTTGTTCTTTCTCCTCAGCAAGTGTGTGGTTGGGTCCAAGTCCCTCCTGGATACCACAGTGCCACGCTCGCTAATCATGATGATGAATTAAAGTGCTCCAAGTCAAGGTATGGCATTGAAATCACAGTCACGTGTTCAGGTGGTCTGTAATGAATCTCTGGAATCACCTTCTCAGGGGTGAAGCTTCCAGGTCCCCCACACTGGGCAAAGCCAGACACAGGTAATTCCCCTCTCATCGTGCTGGGCTGCTCACAGGTTTTGCAAGGAGAATGAGATGGGTTTGAAACTCAGATCTCCAGATCTCCAGATCTAGTGTGCAAGAAATAGCATTTTCTCGATATTCTATGCTTCTGGTTCTGTCAGACCCTCATTCCACCCCCAAGGCAGAGGACCCCAGTTCAGTGATTCTGTTCCTCCAGAAGGAACCATTCGCTGTATGGACTGAGCCTTGCGGACAGAGCTGGGCTGGAAAAGGGCAGAGATGGAAATGCCTGGTGGGATTATCATGATTGGGTGTAAACTGTCTACTCTATGAACCAATAGGAAATCCCAAAAAAAGAAAACAAAAGACACTCTTTTTTCCTTCCTCTCCCTGGGTGGGTCGCTTTGGTGTTTGTGAGCCAAGTCTGACCCCTGCTGACACCGTCTGGAAGTGGACGTCCTGTCACCAACGCCATCCCAACCCATGCCCCACCCACATTCTCTTGTTGACTTCCTCACTGTGTGCTTGAAAAAAAACAAGCCTGGGCCAGGCACGGTGACTCAGGCCTGTAATCCTGGCACTTTGGGAGGCCAAGGCGGGCAGATCACGAGGCCAGGAGATCGAGACCACCCTGGCCAACATGGTGAAACCCCGCCTCTACTACAATACAAAAACTTAGCCAGGCGTGGTGGCGCATACCTGTAGTTCCAGCTACTCAGGAGGCTGAGGCAGGGGAATTGCTTGAACCAGGGAGGCGGAGGTTGGAGCAAGCCGAGATCGCGCCACTGCACTCCAGCCTGGCGACAGAGCAAGACTCCGTCTCAAAAAAAAAAAAAAAAGAAAAAGAAAAAAACAAGCCTGAAAGGGAATTCTACCAGCATTCCCTGAGGCTGAGCGGATGACAACGTTGTTTTGTAGCTTAATGTTCCCCTCTGAGACCTGGTTCTTTGGAAAGATGGAAAGTGGTGAGAAGGGGTCGGAGCCGGCCTCAAGCTGGGCAGCCAAGGGGCCAAAGGCCTAAGCCAGTGCCTGTCTCCAGGCTGCAGCCTGTGGTGCTGAAGAGCTTAAGGACAGGCCTGGGGCCACCAAGCCAAGCACTGGCCCTGGCAAACACTGCTGCACTTTTCTAAGAAGAAAGAGCTATCATAACCGTCCACCAAAGTACATCTTATTTTAGAACCAAATTTGAGATTTTTTTAAACGTGATTCATATTGGTGCATATTATGGGCTGAGTTGAATGCTCCCTCCCCCACCCAAATTCAACCAGCCAACAATTCTGCAAGGATCAGAGGTCGGAAGAAAGGAAAATGGCAGCATCAAATGCACAGCCACAAATCCCAAGAAGGCCCCAGGAGCCTGGGAGTGGCTGCGGAGGAATTTAGGGCTGGATGGCCCACAGGACATGGTGAGAACCACTATCATGGGCTGAATTGTGTCCCCCTAAAAAGCTATGTTGGAGACTGATATGGTTTGGTTCTGTGTCCCCACCCAAATCTCATGTTGAATTGTAATCCCCAGTGTTGGGGGAGGGACCCTAACCCTAACCCTATAAACATGGTATTTTTTATATCCTCATATCCTCATACCATATTTAAACCTATGGTAAGCACCTGCTCTTCCACAGGAACAGCAGATAACTGGAAATCTTAGAGGCCTTCCCAGAACTGGGGTTCATCAGAACATGGGTGGCTCCCGACCCATCACTCCCAGACCCAGAGCTTATGCACCATAGGGGAGAGGTGGTTCAGAAGGGATGTGCAGGACAACTAAAGTACAGTAACATCGAGGTCGCTTGCCCTGAGGGCAGGACCTATGGTAAGTACCTGCTTTTATGTAGGTATATACAGTAAAGGGAGCAGTCATAGCAGTGGGGTAAGGAAGGTGATTAAATAAATGACACTGGGACAACTGGATCACATTTGGGGAAAAGAAGGTTGGAATCACTCCTCATTCCTCATACCAAAAAAAAAAAATCAAAGATTTAAATATTTAAAAAAAAAGAAATCATGGGCCGGGCGCAGTGGCTCACGCCTATAATCCCAGCACTTGGGAGGCCAAGGCAGGTGGATCACTTGAGGTCAGGAGTTCGAGACCAGCCTGGCCAACGTGGTGAAACCCCATCTCTACTAAAAATACAAAAATTAGCCAGGCATGGTGGCAGGCACCTGTAATCCCAGCTACTCAGGAGGCTGAGGCAGGAGAATCACTTGAACCTGGGAGGCGGAGGTTGCAGTGAGCCGAGATCACACCACTGCACTCCAGTCTGGGCGGCAGAGTGAGACTCCATCTCAAAATAAATAAATAAATAAAAATAAACACTATCATAGAGTTAAAAAGTAAAAGGTAAGCTGGGAAAGCTGTGTGCTTCTCATGCCACCCAGTTCCAGCCCACCCCCTCCAGGAAGCCCTCCTGGCTGCCAGCCCACCTTGCTGCCCCTGAATCCCAGCTCAGGCGTCCTCTGCGCAATTCATGTCAGTTGTATCTGCCTTGTCCTATTGTTGCGGTCTCTCATCGCCTTGTCTGTCACTCCTTCCCAGGGGTTGCAATAGTGACCGTGTGCCAGGCTTCCAGGCAGCCCCAAGTCCAGTGGGACCAGTGACCCCCCTGCAAAGCTTCTCTGCTCTTATAGGCCAGGATTTCCCAGCCTTGGCACTATTGACATTTGGGGCCAGATACATCTTTGTCAGAGGACGCCCTGTGCATTGTGGGATGTCCAGCAGCATCCCTGGCCCTCCCCTACTGAAGCAGCAGTACGTCCCTCACCCCAGCCCACCAGTTGTGATAACCAAAGATGTCTCCACATGCTGCCAAATGTCCCTGGGGGAGCAGGATCGTCCCCAGCTGAGAAGTACCGATGTATTCCCTTCACAGGGCTGCATGAAACCCTGGCCTCAGGGCTCCCACCAGGGCACTCAGGCACAGCGCGATTGGGCACAGGTGTGTTAGGAGTCTGGAGTCGCACATGTGCACTCCTGCTGAGCAGACAGACCTTTATGGAGACGAAGGTTGGAAAGGAATCGGTGCACATCTCGAGCTGAACACTTGTGTGATGCTGCTACGGAGGAAGTCCGAGCAGAACTGGAACTTTGCGGACACTGCCCCTGGACGTAGGTGTGGGCCTGGGCAGGGGGAGCCACGCGGAGGTGCGACCAAGTCCTGCACGGACCCCACTGCCTCCGTGTGATGTGGTGGCTGTGCTGTGATGGCAGCTGAGCCCTGTGTCCAGCCTCGTAGTCCTCTTGGCTGGCCCCACACTCAAATTCTAGAACACTTAAGTGCACCATGGACACCACGAGGCTCCACGCTGTTGGACTCCAGTCCTTTAGCCCAGCTGGGAGCAGCCCTGACACAATAATTCTTCAACAGAGGCTTCTCCTCAACCCTGTCTCATGCTTCTCCTCTCCCCTCATCCCCAAGGCCGACAGACGGTGGCTGCACACACATTCAGGAGACTGCAGGAAATAATTTCCAACAGCAAATGAGACATTAATTATTCAATGCAGATAAACATCAACAACAGCGCTTCATCCAAAGGAATTCCACTGCGATCCAGGGGCTCTGAGTTGGAGCCCAGTTCGGTCCTCTACTCATGGTGACCTCAGACACAGTCTCTGTGTCTCGGGCTCACTGCTGTAAAATCATGCGGCCTGTCGATGGGTCCATGTCACTTGCAGCATCTTAGTCGTCATTCTGGAGGACACGTGCCCTCTTAGCAGTGAGCCCTAGAGAGGCTGACTCGCAGTGTCTGCTGTGTTTTCCAGTTTCCATGATGTAAACGCACCAGGGCTGATTCTGGGCTGCCAGTGTTTTGACAATTGATTTGCAGACTGCGTGAAAATTTAAAACTCAGCTCTCTTGAGCTGATATGAGCCACCCCAGCCCACCCCTGCAGCAGGCGCGAACGTTAGTTTGCAAGGAGAAGCCAGCTGAGCTGCTGCACTGACCTGCTGGGATCATCACAGCTGTGCGCTTCAGGCCAGTGCCTCTTCCTGCAGAAGGAAACAACATTCGCTCTACAGAGGATGGAAGGACAGAAGGGCTGAGGCCCATGTGCAGGCGGGGTCAGGAGAGAGAGGAGGCCAAGTCCCTGGGCCTAGGAAAGACGGGTGGGTGGAGCCAGGCCAGGGGCACTAAGTGGAACGCTGTCTGCTCCCTGCGGAGCACTGGACAGACTTTTGGTTCCAGGGATTCATCCCGAGCTGTGTCTCTTCCGGGATCCTTGGCCAGCAGCGACTCTGGCACCTGGAGCACACCTGAAGAGAGCCCCCAAGCTCTCGCCTCTCTCCAGCCCTGCTATCCAACCAGATGTTCCCACTCCTGCTCCTCCCTGCCTCATCGCCTCAGCCGCCCGGGGTGAGCCACCTGCTCTCCCAAGGCAAGACACAGCCGGCATGCTTCACACACTCACCTTGAAGTTCAGGGTTGGAAGGTCAGTCCATCCAGCTGAATTTCACTGCTGGAGATGTAATTGAATCAGCCCTGGCAGGAGCATCTGGACCACAGGAACAGGCGAACACGGCTGCGAGTCAGCCCCTCCAGGGCTGGCTGCTAAGAGGGCACATCGTGTCCTCCAGAATGAAGACTAAGATGCTGCAAGTGACGTGGACCCATCGACAGGCCACATGATTTTACAACGGTGGGCCCGAGGCACAGAGACTGTGTCCGAGGTCACCATGAGTAGAGGACCGAACTGAGCTTTAACCCAGATCCCAGTGGAATTCCTTCGGATGAAGCGCTGTTGTTGTTTATCAGCATTGAATAACTAATGTCTCATTTGCTGTTGGAAATTATTTCCTGCAATCTCCTGAATGTGTGTGCAGCCGCTGTCTGCCGGTGCATAGGGGGTTCTTCATGAAAAGTGAGAGGGGTCCAGCTGTGTGAAAGGCCTTTGCAAGTTGCCACAGCAAACTCCCAGAATTATGATGTACTTCTTCCTGTGTGGTTCCAAGTAAATGCCACTTCCGGCTGTCCAGTACCATTTTTTCCTAGGACTTAAGGCCACAAAAATGGATTAAGAAACACACATGCATACATGCAATCTTCCTGGTGAAGTCTTCAAACAAAGTTCTCCAAGAAGTCATTAAAAAATTAATCATCTGGAAATGTCATGTTTCTCCTTCTCTCTCCAAAATGTATTTCTTTCAACCATTAACTCATTCTCTTTCACTGTGTCCCATAATGAGACAAAACTGTGTTAGGACAATAAACCAAGCAATTTTCCAAAGAAGCTACAGCACGAAAGCAACGTAAATCCCGAAGGAGAAACGCCTGCGAATGAGCTCACCGAAGGCACACTCTCCTCCCAGGAGCCTCCCCGGAGAGGCAGCCCGTTTATTTGAGTTAGTGATTTTGGAAGACACACTGCATTTTCTTTGCCTCCAGCTATCCTTGAGCCATTTTGTTCTCCTTGCCAGGTACTGATAGCACTTATTATCTAGAAAATATAACCAGACTTTGAGGAAAGGCAAGGGGCCCTATAAATTATTTATTTTTTTGCTTCTCAAACTCTGGACTGAGGACCAGGATTACAGGCATTGCCTGGGAGCTTGTTAGAAATGCAGGGCCTCAGGCACCCCCGTCTCCTGTGTCAGCAGCTGTGTCTCAGCAGGATCCCCAGGGCATTGCCTCACAGTCAGGGTGGAGCAAAAGTCCCACCTGGCGTCCTGGTGAGTGGACCAGGAGGGGGCAGGTGAAGGCGATATTATTGGTCCTTCGACTCCAGACAAGAACTTGCAGCTTAGCCTGAGGAAAGAAATTAGCCCATATGATGAAACACAATCTGATGACGTAAGGATTTTTGTACTTATGCCCACATGTTTAGACATGGCAGCCCGCATCCTCTTAAACCTGAACTTTAACATACCGTGACTTAGAGCCACAAACAACAAAACAGAGGGCAGGAACCAGAGTTCTCCAGAGAAACAGCCAGTGGGAAACAGGACCCACATCCATACGGATACAAACATACAGATACAGGCTGGGAGAGGGAAGGAGAGAGGGGCATTGGCTCACACTGTTACAGAAGCTGAGAAGCCCCACGATCTGCAGGAGCTGTTGGCCTCCCGTCTGGAGGCCAGTAGGCTCGAGACCCAGAGAGAATCGATGTTTTCATTCAAGTCCAATGGCAGGAAAAAGCCAATGCCTCAGTTCAAAGGCCGTCAGACATGAGGAGTTTCCTCTTAGCCTTTTGTTCCATTCAGACCTTCAACTGATTGGATGAGGCCCACCCACCCTGGGGAGGGCCGTTTGCTTGACAGTCTCCTGATTCGAATGTTCGTCTCATTCAGAAGCCTCCTCACACACCCCCAGAGTGACACTGGGTCAAAACGTCTTTGCACCCTGCAGCCCAGTCAAATTCACATGTGCAATTGAGCTTCACATTGGGCGTTTCTGCCCTGGTAATGTCCTCCCATTACCAAGAGCCTGGCATTTGTCCTTCTTTTCAGTGGGTTTCGCAGCCCAGCAGCAGCTGGCACTCTTGTAGAGCAGCAGTTCCCAGCCTTTTGGCACCAGGGACAAGTGTCGTGGAAGACAATTTTTCCACAATCCAGGGTGGGGTGGGGGTGGGGAATGGTTTTGAGATGATTCAAGTGCAATTACATTTATTGTGCACACTTTATTTCTATTATCACGTTGTAATATATAATAAAATAATTATACAACTCACCATAATGTAGAATCAGTGGGAGCCCTGAGCTTGTTTTCCTGCAACTAGACAGTCCCATCTGGGGGTGATGGGAGACAGTGACAGATAATCAAGCATTAGATTCTCATAAGGAGCTCACAACCCAGATCCCTCACATGCACAGTTCACAGTAGCGTTCACAGTCCTATGAGACTCTAATGCCACCACTCATCTGACAGGAAGCGGAGCTCAGGCGGTAATGAGAGCAATGGGGAGTGGCTGTAGATATAGACGAAGCTTCACTTACTCATCCACCCACTGCTCACCTCCTGCTGTGCAGCCTGGTTCCCAACAGGGGTTGGAGGCCTCTGTTACAGAGGACCCTCTCCTGACCACCAATGACACCCACGAGCTCACCGTCTTGTCTGCCCTTCCACAGCCCACGCCCCCTCCTCAGCCCACGCCCCCTCCTCAACCCACGCTCCCACCTCAGCCCACGCTCCCTCCTCAGCCCACGCCCCCTCCTCAGCCCACGCCCCCTCCTCAGCCCACGCCCCCTCCTCAGCCCACGCCCCCACCTCAGCCCACGCCCCCTCCTCAGCCCACGCCCCCTCCTCAGCCCACGCCCCCTCCTCAGCCCACGCCCCCTCCTCAGCCCACGCTCCCTCCTCAGCCCACGCTCCCTCCTCAGCCCACGCTCCCTCCTCAGGCTCAGCACTGGGAAGAGTTCGTTCTTCCTCACCTCAGCCCTCATGTGTGGAGTCCGGCCCCTCAGTCATCCACTCAACAGACATTTATGAGGGAATGCTTGGGTGCCATTAGCACTGCTGGGAAAGCAGCAGTGGATCAGATACAAGCTCACTCTCAAAGAGCTTATATTTCAGTGGAAGGTGGTGAGCAATGGACTAATAAGCCAGTGAACACATAACACCTCCTCTGCCAATACGTGAGGTGAAGAGAAGACAGCAGAGAGGGGGACAGAGGCGGAATACAAATGTTATGTTAGCAGTGAACAATCAGTAAGTAAAATAAAAACATCACTTATAGTAGCATAAAGAAACCAGAAGCAAAAGAGGATGTACTGCATGATTCGATTTATATACAACTATTTAGAGACAAATCCAATCTGTGGTGACAGAAAGCAGCACATCAGACGCTTAATGCTGGGAGTAGGGGAATGGATTGCAAATGGGCACGAAGATATTTTCAGGCCGACGGGAATCTGTGTGCTGATTGTAGGGTGGTATATTAGTCTGTTCTCACGCTGCTAATAAAGACATACCTGAGACTGGACAATTTATAAAGGAAAGAGGTTTAATGGACTCACAGTTCCACATGGCTGGGGAGGCCTTATAATTATGGCAGAAGACGAAAGGCACATCATACATGGCAGCAGGCAAGACAGAGAATGAGAGCCAAGCGAAAGCAGAAGCCCCTTATAAAAATCATCAGATCTTGCGAGCCTCATTCACTACCACGAGAACAGTATGGGGAAAACTGCCCCCACAATTCACTTATCTCCTACCAGGTCCCTCCCACAACATGTGGGAATTATGGGAGCTACAATGCAAGATGAGATTTGGGTGGGGACACAGCCAAACCATATTAGGTGGTCACATGGTTGCCTACATTTGTCCAAACTCATTGAACTGTTCACTTAAAATGGATGTTTTACTGTCTACAAAATATACTTCAAGAAAGCTGATATAACATGTTTTTAATTTTTTAATTAGATTGGGATATTAGGCTACTGGTGCCAATGCCCAAGGGCTTCCCGTGGGCCCCACGGAGGGCCAGCTCTTGTCACACCCACCGGGTGAGGCACAGAGAGGCCAGTGTTCCCTGAACCCATAGCCAATGGCAACTGATAGAGCACTTCACATATATCTTTATGATGGTTAGGGTATTTGGATGATTTTGTTAATTTCTGAGTTGTCTACATTTTGGGGCGTTGGTTGGAAGCGACACTCTTACCAGGTTCGCACAACACAGGAGCCAGATTTCGAAGTGGCACAGGCAGTCTAGGGTTGTAATTACATGAGCTCAGGTTGGTTCCTCCATCCGTTAGCCACCAACCCCCTTCCAGTCCCTCTTCCACATACCTCCCTTCATTCTGTGCTGTATTATTATTATTATTATTATTATTATTATTATTATTATTATTGAGATGGAGTCTCACTCTGTTGCCCAGGCTGGAGTGCAGTGGCATGATCTCCGCTTACTGCAAGCTCCGCCTCCCAGGTTCACCCCATTCTCCTGCCTCCCGAGTAGCTGGGACTACGGGCACCCACCACCACACCCGGCTAATTTTTTGTATTTTTAGTAAAGACGGGGTTTCACCATGTTAGCCAGGATGGTCTCAATCTCCTGACCTCCTGATCCACCCACCTTGGCCTCCCAAAGTGCTGGGATTACAGGCATGAGCCACCACACCTGGCTGCTGTATTATTATTTACTCACATACATATCTTGCCATGACGTTGCAGGGATGCAACATGAGTTTACTACTCCATGCTCCTTCCACATAGCCACCCCCACTCCTGCCCAAGCCTGACTCCATACGCAGTGTTTGATCATAGTCCCCATTCCATAAATTGTGGTCATATTAAAAGTGAATAAAATAATCCCCAGAGTTTAGTTGTGTATCATTCTATTTCAATAGTTGTTTTTATTGTGGTGGTAAAACTAATATAACCTAGTTATAACACTCTTTATGATATTAATATAGCCTCTAATCTGTCAAAGTTTCTAATTTTGTGGGCACTCCTTTTTATTGTATTTGCAAAAAGCAGTAAAATCCAGGAATGCAGTGTACTCTTGTTCCCGGACCAGGCTGAGTGTCGGGCAGCTATTTCTTGTGACCCAATAATGAGATGCAGATGAACTGGGGAGGAGGAGAGTTTTTATTTCTGAAACCAGTTACAGGGAGAAGGCCTGGAAATTATCACTAGGCCAACTCAAAATTACAAAGTTTTCCAGAGCTTGTATACCTTCCAAGCTCTATGTCTACATGTAAGTGTGCATTCATCTGAAGACTTAAGTGATTAACTTATTTTAATCTATAACTAATGTCTGAGTCCTGGAGACCTTCCTCTGGAGCCTCAGTAAATTTACTTATCTAAATGAGTCCAGGTGCTGGGGTGATTACCCTTATCTTGACTTCTGCTAAATCTTGGAGGTCTGGGGAGTTCCTTCAGACTTCCAATAAACTTGTTTGTGGAAGCCTGGGGAGTTTTTTAACCCCAGTAAAACTTGTTTAATCCTAAATGGGTCCTGTTAAGAATTCTTTCATTATTTTGTCATGCCTTAAGGCCCAGGAAAGGCCTGGGCAAAACCCTTGGTGGGCTTTTGTTACATTTCAGCCTTTGTATAGGGGCACTGGCTTTTCTTAGCTTTTAATATTTAACTTAACTACTTGGTCAGTACTGAAGCAGTTGTTATGGAGGCCTGCGTTAGTGAAACCTGGCCTTCCACACTCTGTGTTACATACTCTTACAAATCCAAGTTCTAGAAAATTGTTTTCAAATAAATTTATCTTATGCAGCAGCTGTGTTCTGGATTGCAAGTGGATAAAATGAAACTGAGTGGATTTAACCATGCAGCACCAATAACTACCAGGTAGGGGCTTCCCACGTGGAGGTGTCAAACGAAGTTCGTTCCCTGCACTCCCTCATGCAATCCTCAAGGCAACATGTGAGATTTGCAATGAAGAAATTATACAACACGCAGAGATCACAGAGCTAGCTAACTGTGACGCTGATGTAACCTGGAAGTTACCAGTCTTTGAACTGGACGACTGTTACACTGAGCCGTGAAAGCTGACGGTTCTCAAAATGTGGCCCCTGGACTAGCAGCACCTGTCCCCACTGGAAACTTGCTACAAATGCACATGCTCAGGGGTGGATCCGAAATTTGGGATGGGGCCCAGCCATCTGTGATTGGACAGGCTCTCCAGGTGATTCTGATGCAGCTCAACCCGAGAACCATTTCTCTTGGGGAAGTGGCTTTGTGGAGGAATGCCACTACAGATCCAATACAAAGAATGGCCCTGGGAGGTTGGCAGTCAGGTGTTCAGGTCAGGTTTCCTCAAAGGCAAGACTCCTATATGACAGGAAGATGATCCTGTGACTTCATAACTACAGATGTGTGTGTGTATATGTATCTATGTGTGTGTGTCTATGCCATTTGTATACACTTTTTTTTTTTTTCTTCCTACAATGTGATGAAGAATCAAATTGCAGGCTCTTAATCCACAGAAATTCCCCCTTGTGATCTGAGGCTCTGCCAAGCAGTGGCCCCTCCCCAAAGCAGCCCCAGTTCTCCACTTCCCTCCTGGCCCCCACCCTTGATCATGGCTCCTGAGCATTTTGGGTTTTGTCCAGGGGCTCACTAAGAGCTCTGAGCAGGAAGTTCTCACTACAAAGATTCAGCTGTGGGCGAAAACCGTATCATTTCCCCAGGTGACGTGGGGTGTGAGGGCAGGGCTGGAGTGCCCTGGGTTCACTGGGGAGCTGCAGAGACTATCACTTGCCTTCCAGGAACCCTTACCGTGTGCCAGCTTCCACAGGACTGTGGTGGAAATGTGGTCAAGGTCTTAGGAGCAGGCCACACGGGGATGGTTCATGCACTGAGGGAGGGGTGTGGAGCCTCTGATTCTGATGGGACTCCCAGGGGTGCTCACAATGGCAAATGGGCTGCTGTTACCTCCTAGCACTGGACTCTGGGTCACCCGCAAGTGTAGGTCACTTCCTTGCTGGTCAGTAATGGGGCACAAGTCACCACAGCAGGCGCTGCTCCTGAAACTCTCTTCAGGGATAGCACGGGGGGAAGTGCAGGCAGCAGGCAGAGCATGGAGGTCCGTGTGGTGCTCAGTCACTATGGCAACTAGAGATCACAGAGCCACAGTCACCATCCCCCTAGGGCACCTGCCCAGGGAAAAGGAGAAATGTAAAACCACAAGCATACAATTAAGAACAGGTGCAGAGACCCAGCGGCTTCCAGGGCAGCTTTGAAGGGATCCCTCATCTCTCTGGTCCCAGGACATCTGTGCCAAGGGCCAAGAATGGGCCTGATTATAAGGAGCAGCACTGAGGTTCCGATTAAATGCTCAACCCTGCCTGATCTCTTACAAGGAAAGGGTGTGATATGTCCCCACCCAAATCTCATGTTCAATTGTAATCCCAAGTATTGGAGGTGGGGCCTGGTGGGAGGTGACTGGATCATGGGGGTGGATTTCCACCTTGCTCTTCTCATGATAGAATTCTCACGAGATCTGGTTTAAAAGTGTGTGGCACCTCCTCCTTCTCTCTCTTCCTCCTGCCCTGATCTTGTAAGAGGTGCCTGCTTCCCTGTCGCCTTCCGCCATGATTGTAAGTTTCCTGAGGCCTTCCCAGCCATGCTTCCTATACAGCCTGCAGATCCCTGAGTCAATTAAACCTCTTTTCTTTATAAATTACCCAGTCTCAGGTAGTCCTTTATAGCAGTACAAGAACAGACTAATACAAGGTGTCCATGGGGAAAGACACATGGAGAGATTTGGGCAGAGAAGAAAGAGAGGCTGGAAATTTGGAGCTGCCAATTCCCCTGAACCCCTGTTGTCTACAGAGGCAGCTCCCCTTTGCTCTCCCTTCTCTTTCTCCCCTCCTCTCTCCTCCTTTCCCTCCCCCTCCCTTTTGCCCCCTTTTCCTCCTTTCACCTCCCATCCCCCATGGAACCCAACACTCCTCTATTAAAAAGCCTTGCAATGACTGCACCTGGGGAAGTTGCCTCTTGAGCTGATGCCACTTCCCCAGGACCCACCTCACACCTCTCATTGCCTCCAGTCCCAGAAAACAGTTGAGACCATCAGAGGCAGGGTGAGGAGGGCCCAAGACCCCCCTGGGAGGAGGTTGCCTCAACATGGAGCTGCAGGTCCACTCCAGCAGGTAGCAGCTAGAGCCTGGGAGCAAGTGTGGGGTGGAGTCTGACAGTGCCTGCCCCACATGGAAGAGAGCGAGCCTGGATTAGGCTGGGTTTCAGGGTTTAATATGTTGGCTCAACCCCTGAGAAAGTGGTTAATAATCCTCCAGGTTGGCTAATTGGACAAAGTTAATGAGATTGAAAAGCTTGAAATCCTGGCACGCTCTAGAGAACAGAGCTCAAAGACTCAAGGAAATAGAAATGTAGAAAGGCGCCTACTATTTTCAACTGACTCAGACCTTCCCTAATATGCTTCTTCCCCAAGGGGCCCAGAGGAAGAGAGGAAATGCATTGGTGAGTCCTTCACCAGCTCTGTGGGCCGTCCTCTGTGGGCTGGAGGCCGCGCCACTCTAAGCACCAGAGTAGGGGTGGCTCTTAACCATCAGAGACAAGGCAGGTCTCAATGCCCCAAGGAGCGAGGGATTGCAGGTAACAGTATTTTGACCCATAATTGTCTATGGCAATGGGTCCTTGGTCACAGGCACCCCAGACATGAGACAGAGACCTACTAAGTGCTGTTTGACATATTTAGGTGGGGAAAGCCCAGGTCTGCTAGGAAGAATCCTGCCTCATGGCTAAATCCCAGGTACCAGACTTAAGGCAGTTTGTCACCTTTATCACAGGGTTCCAACATGAGGGCCCTTGAACTCTCCTATGGTGAGAGGCCATCTGTTTCCTGCTGGGATCCTGACTGAGAGGATGGTGCCTTCACAGACCTCACATTTCAGTGAGGGGGAGGGTCAGCACAAAGGTAATTATGCAAATTAACACAGCAGGAAGTTCTTATCAGGAGATAAACAGTACAAAGTCATGCACAGCATATCCTGTTAAACCAAAATACAAAGTAAATAGTGAGAAGTAGGGTTTGATTTAGAGTCTATCTTGATCAATTAAAAATTATGAACATTGGTCCATTTTACCTTGTATTTTAAAAAGGTAAATTAGGCAAAATTGCAACTATGCCCAAATTCTTAAAATAATAGTAAGTCAACATTAACGGTGGCGGTAGAGTTCTTATACATTTTCTGACTATGTTTTATGAGAGCAGAACGCAACATTTTTAACTTCATGTTTGACTTAATACATCATGTGTTCAGCAAAAGAGTCATTTTTACAAAAATGTGTATGGCCTTTAATTTTCCCAAGAGCTCTTCATCATCCTTTGAATTAAATTATTTGTTTTGTCAGGGCTGGTTTGTTTCTGTTTGTTTGTTTTTTCTTGTATCCCCCTAAGTAAGGAAACAAAGGACTAGTTGTTGACAGTCTCATACCCTATTGTTACTTAGTCTCATTTTTCCAGAACCTCCTTTGTCAGTAGCTTTGTGTATAATTTGAGTAGTCCCCCACATAATGTTAATCAATTCCATGAAACCTTACAGCGTTTCCAAGATTGAAAATTTCCCTTTGCCATCCATTGGTGTTATATTTGTATTGTGTTGTGGAAAATTTGACAATCAGAAAAACTGATTGCCAAGCACGTGGACACAATGGTTAGAGGCAGAGAGATGCTCAGGCTAAACAGGGCAGGTGTTCAGTGAGGGTGCAGCCTTTAAATGGTGCGTTTGTGGCAAATATTTTCAAGGCAGTCTGACCACTTTTGCTTCTCTACCAACTTTCTAATACGGGGTCCGAATAACGAATGCTTGGAGGGCATCCCTGGCCTACCCCAGCCCCAGGCACAGTGCCTGGCACACCCTTAGCTTTCCAGAAATAGTTATTGACTGGATGAATTGCAAATTATGGTAAATGGCATTGGTAAAAAAAAAAAAAAAAAAAAAAAAAACTTCAGCCAAATTAAATTTAAAGGAGTTTAATTGAGCAATGAATGATTTGCGATGCGAATCAGGCAGCCTTCTGAGCCAGGGTAGGCTTAGAGACTCCAGCTACGTGATGGAAGCATATTTATGGACAGAAAAAGGAGAGTGACGTACAGAAAACAGAAGTGAGGTAGGGATGCAGCTGCATTGTTTACAGCTCGGCATTTGCCTATTTGGATACAGTTCGAACAGTTGGCTGCATTTGATTGGCCAAAACTCAGTGATTGGCACAGGTGTAGGCCAATCTGCTTACACCTCCACTTGTTAGTGTTCACGACTTACAGAGAAACCTTTAGGCTGAACTTAAGTATGTACGGAGGCTAAACCTGGTTTAACAGCATAAAGAAAAACAAAAGAGCCAGGAAAGAGGACACCAGAGAGGCCTTAAAGAGTCTAGAGGCAGGGAAGGCCTCTGTGCGGGGTGAAATGGGAGGAAGTGGCTGAGGAAAAGAGGAGCATGGGGCAGGAAGTACGGGTCAGGTCAGGCGAGGGTACCACGTGTGAGTGTGAGGCAGGAGCGCAGCAAGGTGGAGATGGGGAAGGCGCGATGACGTGGGCCCTGCAATGACGCTTGTCTCTGTAAACCACAGAGCAGCAGCGGTGGACAGGGACAGAGGCAGTAAACACAGGGCATGATCCCCTCCCCACCCCAGGGCCAGCAGCCCTAAGGAAGAGTGACTTAGGAGAGTAGTGGCTGACCAGCTCCAGCAGGGCCTGGGGTCTGTAATCCTGCTTGAGGGCTTCCAGAATTCCAGTGCTGCATGCTACTTTCGGTTTAGAAATAAAAGTATTCAGCTGGGTTTGGTGGCTCATGGCTGTAATTCCAGCACTTTGGGAGGCCAAGGCGGGAGGATCGCTTGAGCCCAGGAGTTTAAGACCACCCTGGGCAACATAGCAAGACCCTGTCTTTACAAAAAATAAAAAAAATGAGACTGGCTTGGTGGTATTCACCTATAGTCCCACTACTCAGGAGACTAAGGTAGCAGGATCTCTTGAATTAAGAGGTTGAGGGTATAGTGGGCTGTGATTGCACCACTGCACTCCAGCCTGGGGAACAGAGTGAGACCCCATCTCTAAAAAAAAAAAGAAAGAAAGAAAGAAAAGCATTCTCATAGTGTGATTCCCTTGTACCTGTAATAGGTCCATTGCCTGATACACTCTGCAAATCAATATGCTAAGACCCTGAGCTGCAGCAGAGAAAGAGGCTTAATCATGGGGCTACCAGAAGAGGAAATGGCAGGAAACCTCAACTCTATCTCCCCAATGAGTGTGGGGCTAGGGTTTTTAAGGGTTTTGGCGTAGGCTGCAGTGTGGAGATGGTTGATAGGTTGGAGAGTGGAATGAAGCCGTGGACAGGGAGATGGAAAAAGGGTGTTCTCATGCTGACTCGGTTCCTGTTGTGGGGATCTTCAAACCGGTTGGCAACAGCTGTTCTGCTGGAATTCAGGATCTGCTTAAGCAATTCTTAAACAGAAGCCTTACGATTCTAACAGCAGGGAAGTTCCTGTCTAGAGGAACAGTGGGGTGCAGATGGTTGGTATCTCATGCTATGGGACTTTCCCTTACAAGGAAGTGGGTCAAAGTGTAGCCTGATTAATGTTTAATTATAATGATATTTCTGTCCAGAACTATTCTTAACCCTGAACCATGGCTCCACCATGATTTCAGATAGCAGCGGCAGCAGCTCCCTTCACCCTCCGCCTTTCTTTCTCCACCCTTTTCTACCTTCTGTCCCTTCCCTGCCTCCCTCTATTAATGGTGCCCTGACTACAGTTCCTCCCCTTTCTCCACTATCTACTTGCCCACTCAAAACCACCACCATAACCACAAAATGCTGTGTGCAGTCCCAACAAGAGTGTCCTCTGAGGCTGCGATCTCAGGGCAGGAGAACAGAGAAGTTATCCAGGGTCAGGGCCAGCCCTCATACCAGCTGGGGGAAGAGCAGGTGGAGTTGAAGGGTTTCTCCAAGGTGGAGGTCCCAAAACCCCCGCTCAGGAAGGCATTGATGCAGGGTGGTGCTAGACATCCCCTAGACAGGCTCCGGTGAAACTGCCTTTGCAGTATATTATGACAGTAAGAGAAGTCCGACATCATTGACTCTATCTTGCTTCTGACTACCACGCCATCCTTGGTCATTCCTGGGCACAGGCCAAGCTAACTTTGGGGAGAATTTATAGTTTAACTTGAAAGCAAGGATGATAACAGTCCCTTCCTAAAACTAACCCCATCCGTGCTCAGGAACTGAAAACCACCTTGTAAGACTAATGAAAGGCCACAAGAATAGGATTATAGGAGGGACCTGAATTCTGCTAAAATGTAGGCATAGTTTCTATAATCCCTTCTTTCCAGGGGCCATGTGGGGATTTGTGATTTTTCCCAATTGCTTCTATAAATAACATCACTATTGTAAAACCTAAGTTTTTTTTTTTAATTATTATTATTTTTCCAGACTGACCCTTTGGGGATCTGGGACTCATGACTCAACCGGTCTTGTGGCCCCACCCAGATGCAGACTCAGTACATGTGGACCATTTTCTGCACCCCTATGATTTCATCCCTAACCAATAAGCAGCACCCATTCCCTAGCCTCCTGCCCACCAAACTGTCCATAAAAACCCTAGTGTCCAAGGCTTTGGGGAGAATGATTTGAGTAGTAACTCCAGTTCTTCTGCGTGGGCCAGCCTCGTGTCAGTGACACCTCTTCTCTACTGCAATGCCGTGGCCTCGGTAAATTGATTTTGTCTGTGCAGTGGACAGGAAGAGCCCATCGGACGATTACACTGGCCGGGGGCCTGCTCTGAGGATGCTGACGCCAAGGAGACTCAAGAGAGCTGGCAAAGGCCGGGAACAGCCCAAGGTGGTAGAGATACCTGAAATAGGAATCACGCACATCTTGAGATCAAGATGAATATCTTAATATTTCAGCTTATGATAAAGACATTTGGTGATCGAAACTTTTCTCTACCCAGAGTCACATGCTGCAGTCTCCATATCTGGTCAGCTCCTGCCAGAGCCAACCCTTCTGCAGACAGCAGCTGTCCACGCTGGAGAAATTACAAAAAATAACTGCCTGATGCCAGCGGAGAGTGAATAAGATGAAACCAATTCTGGAAGGGAGTTGACACTTGGAAGAAAGGAGGGCAGCAGGGAGCTTCTGTCGTGAAGGCTGTAGTGGTGGCGGTCGTAGCCATGACAAGTGACCAAAGGAAAACAGAAAACCGCAGGCTTTCTGGTCTGCAGAGCCAGCGGACTAAGCTCATGGCAGCCGCAGCTGATAAAAAGCAAGTGAGCACCCAGGACAGAAAAGGCCACAAGGAGGAGCCTCAAATCCTGTGGGTAAACTCTGCCCAAATTAGATCATCAGAGCTTCAGCCTTTGGTGACAGAAGCCCTCATCTGCACGTCTTCCCAGCAAAATGGAAAGCGAGCATTCCCCATACAAAAACCAAGTGCACTAGACTTCCAGCCACTGGGCTGAGCTCTTCCCCCAACTCCGACTCCACCGCTCCCAGCTGTCCTAATTGAAACTCAGAGTGGAATACCAAGGTCTTTTTAAAACAAACAAATAATATTCAAACTTCTCATCAAGGACGCAGTTGAGAAAACAGCAACAGTTTGTTGTTGAGCCACAAATTAAGCAAAACCTTGCTTCTGACAAAGGAGAGAAAATGTAGAGGATTTCTACAATCCAAAGAACAAAACAGCCCAATACAAACTTGAAACATATTTGAACAGGCATTTCCCAAAGGAAGAGATACAAATATTCAATAAGTACATGAATGAATGCCCAATGTCATTAATATTAGCTAAAAAGGACATGATGGGGGCAACTGGTACAATGTGAATATGCACTATGGATTACAAAAATTATATCAATGTGAAATTTCTTAATTTGATAATTATACTCTATTTATATAATATCTTGTTTTTACAAAATAGATACTGAAATAGGCCTATCATACTCAAAAGGTTGTGAAGAAATGGTGTATGTCTACCGTGTATTTATACCTTCTCTACATGCTATTCTCCCTCTGTCTCTCTCTCTCTCTCTCAGCAAGATGATAAAGCAAATGGGGCAAGATGCAAATAATTGCTGAGTCTAGTTAAGGAGTATAGAGGAGTTTCATTCTCTATTCTTCCAAGTTTTCTTTAAGTTTAAAATTATACAAAAATAAATTACAAAACATCAAAAACACTAAAAAGTACTGAAGTTTTCAAGGACCAATGGGGTCTTGTCAACCGGACAAAACAGTGGCATGAAGAAGCTACCACTGGCCAAAGTTGTGTCTGTCTCTGCATCATAAAGAAAAGTGATTGGAGTGGATTGAAATGCATTGACTCAGTGACATCCACAAGCCCATGGTGACTATGCAAAAAAGATCCAGAACAAAGGGACTTGTCACCTTTGAAGCATCTGCTAAACTAACACCTCGCTTATAAAATTGGTCATACAAGGGAAAGAATGAAAGGTTTTATTCTGTTTTTCTAGGAGGAGCTGCATTTCATGGGAACCAAATAAATCCATGATTTACAGCCTAATAAATTCAGAAGGAACAGTGGAGTTGGAAAAACACCATCTCGCAAACCATACTTGTAGTGGGCTGAATCATGACCGCAAAGATATCAGGCCCTAATCGTTATCTGGGGTTAACTGCTAACAGTGGATCAACCAGATAGGCTATGCCTTAGGCTGTAATGAAGGAGGAAGTCTGTAGCACCACAAATGTGATTTCCAGCTAAGAACATTACCGTGAATCCACCAAACCTTTAGCTCCAGCTTCTTTGGCAGTAAGAAGTGCCCAGAGCTTAAAGAACAAGAGAGCCCAGACAAGCCCAGAAGATGAGATATTCTGCCAGGCAGCCCGCCCAGTCCCTTCAAAGCCAGCAACATGAAAGGGACTGCACTGAATGAAAAGAATGGGGTGCAGGGATTTCCATGAAGCTGACAGCCTCCAGCTTCAGACTCTGCACAGGCACAGGCCCCTTGCAAGGTCCAGACAGGGTGTCCACCTGGCCCTGTGTTTCATCTATTTTGCATTAGTGAAGGCTTTTAACCATAATCGTGCCTCTGCCACTTTCCCCTCTAATTTCAATCAGACATGTGTCCCCTCAGGTGGAAGGGCATTGAAGTGGCCACAGGCACTTTTAGAATCTGTTTCAGGGGCACTAATTGAATTGAATCAAGGGTGGATGTGGTGGTTTGGGTTCCAGAGAGTATTTGTGTATGCCACTGGTTTGCAGTAATTTTCATATGTAGTACAGTTGCTGCCACCTGTCCTGGAGTAGTATCACTTCCAGAAATACTTCTAACACTCATTTTGCTACTTACCTAGAATTGAGACACGTAAGTGCAGGGTCAAACTTCAAATTCCAGTATGAACCTGTCCTCCAGCTCCAGCACCATTGCGTGTGGGAGTGCAGAAGAAATTAGGTTCAAAGTGCACTGAGTCAGAAGCTGGGCTATGGAGATCATTTCAATCATCAGAAGTGGAAAACTGTAAGAGTGCGCTGATGCCTGCTTCTAACCAGAATATCTCCTGTCAGGGGCGTAATGATATATCATATATATTTTTTTCTTTTTTTGAGACTGGGTCTCAACTGTATTGCCCAGGCTGGAGTGCAGTGGTGCGATCACAGCTCACTACAGCCTCAACCTCCTGGGCTCAAGTGATCATCCTGCCTCAGCCTCCTGAGTAGCCGGAATACCAGGCTAATCTTTGTATTTTTTGTAGAGATGGGGTCTTGCTATGTTGCCCAGCTGGTCTTGAACTCCTGGTGCTCAAGTAATCCTCCACTCAGCCTTCCAAAGTGCTAGGATTACAGAAGTAAACCACCATGACCAGCCCATCATATATAATTTTTTTTTTTTTTTGAGATTGAGTCTTGCTCTGTCACCCAGGCTAGAGTGCAGTGGCACGATCTCGGCTCACTGCAACCTCCGCCTCCCAGATTCAAGCGATTCTCCTGCCTCAGCCTCCCGAGTACCTGGGATTATAGGCGCGTGCCACAACTCCTGGCTAATTTTTGTACTTTTAGTAGAGACAGGGTTTCACCATGTTGGCCAGGCTGGTCTGGAACTCCTGACCTCAAGTGATCCATCCACCTCGGCCTCCCAAAGTGGTGGGATTACAGAAGTAAGCCACAGTGCCCTGCCCCTGTCATATCTAATTTTGGATAAGAATCCATGCAATTGGATTTATCAGCACACCTGTTTGTCATTTGCAATCCTGTAGCAGTTTCGTGCACGGTGTTATGTTTGTATGTGAAGATGAATGTTTTATGCCCCTCAATTATCAGTAGTGAACAAACCACACTAAAGAAAGAGTGTAATTATCTTGCTAATATCCCTATAGAAAATATTACAAAATAGTTGTAAAAAGAGGCAATCAAAGAGTATGCTGGAAAAAAATGCAGGAAAAGACGTATTACAGAGTTGTATTAAGCAGTGAATTAATAACAATATTCTGATAGTTTTCTAGATTTTGTGCTGCTTATCCACTTTTCATTTGTAATTTTATTATAATTTATTTTCCTATTCTAAATAAACATTTGTTTTAATCTAATTTTATATTCATAATGCTGTATGTGCTTTCTTTTTTAGATTTTTTTTAAATGTATTTCTTTAGGCTGGGCACAGTGGCTCACGCCTATAATCCCAGCACTTTGGGAGGCCGAGGCGGGCAGATCACCTGAGGTCGGGAGTTCGAGACCAGCCTGACCAACATGGAGAAACCCTGCCTCTACTAAAATTACAAAAATTAGCCAGGCGTGGTGGCAGGCGCCTGTAATCCCCGCTACTCGGGAGGCTGAGGCAGGAGAAACATTTGAAACTGGGAGGCGGAGGTTGCAGTGAGCCAAGATCACGCCACTGCACTCCAGCCTGGGCAACAAGAGTAAAACTCCATCTCAAAAAAAAATGTACTTCTTTAGAGATGGGTATCACTATTTTGCCCAGGCTAGACTCAAACTCCTGGGCTCAAATGGTCCTCCGGCTGCAGCCTCTCATGTAGCTGGGACTACAGGCTCGCGCCACCATACTCGGCTTGTGTGCTTTTTCTTAAAGAGGCCCTGTTCCATGAAAGGGCCGTGTATGCAAAGTAGACCCCAAATGCCAAAGGAGCCAAGAAACCAAAGGAGAAGGCAGACAAATCCAGTTTGTCGATATTGGTTGATGTATTGGGGAACTTACACATGGAAGCGTGGCCCTGGGCGGCCACAGGACAGGTGGCTCTCTGCACTGTTACTCCCCAGACCTGGGGCTTATATACTGCAGGGAAAGGGCATACACGCTCCAGCAAGACAAAGGCAACTCTCCAGGACAGCAAGAATGCCATGTGCACTGTGGCCTCTAATTTGTGCGGCAACGTCAAGGTTGACAGGTTCTTACACCAGAGACAGTAGATAAAGCGGACACCAGGAGGCATTCACAGGACTGGGGCCGATCAGACGTCAACATGGTGGGTTGCCATCCAAGAAGGAGCCACTTTTGTCTCCACGGGCCCCCTGTTTAGAGACATAGCCCCCAGATTATGTCTCTAGAGGACATTTTGGGGTGAACTGATAGTGTCTGGGGTGAACTGTTTCAGGGTGAACTGAAGATGTCTGGGATGAACTGAAAATGTCCTTGACATTTGTTAAACTAACTCTAAAGGACATTTTGGGATGAACTGAAGACACTTGCTCTCTGAGTAACTCAGGAGAGGGGAGGATACATGAAGCAGAGCCATGAGAGCCATGCACGATGGGGAGTCGGGCTCCCCTGGGAGGTCCTCGCTTACCTGCCCAGGAACAAGGGGGTGGCCAGGCACTGGGGAGAGAAAGGAGAGGCAGAGTCTGAGACAGTCCTCAAGAAATAAGAATGAGGTGCAGGTGGCAGCCTCTAGCACACTAAGAAACCGAAGCGTGTGCAAAACAGGCCAAAGCCTGGCCTGCGGGCAGCCCTTCTCCCCAGCGACCTGCAGGGCCCCCACAGTGGGCCTGGGCTCCACATGGAGAGGCGAAGGAGTGGGAGGGAACCCTGCGGGGCAGCGGGCGGTCTCCTACCCAAGCTGGCCGTGTACCCATCACACTGCATTCGAGGAGCATTGCACACAGCAATCCTCATGTTCTAAGTGCTTCCTACCTCCCTTGTGGGAAATCTGAGAGAGGGGTTTGGGTACAGAATTACTCTCCCATCTCAGCCAGAAGCCAAACTTCCATTCACTGTCTCCCGCAGATTTACAGTTTTCTCTATCCAAGAAGACACCACTGAAAAACCATGGCAAAATCACGTGGTAACCTTCAGTTTACAGAACTTGAAGCAGAGACTATTTCAGAAAGAAAGGATAATAAAGAGGTTTATTTGCATTTGTCAACCAACTTAACACACAGCTGAGAAAGAAAGACTAAAAACCCTCTAATAAAGATTGTTAACTGACAGAAGCATTTTGTTTTTGTTTATTTTTTGAGACAGGGTCTCGCTCTGCCACCCAGGCTGGAGAGCAGTGGCGCGATCTCCACTCACTGCAACTGCCACTTTCTGGACTCAAGCAATCCTCCTGCCTCAGCCTCTCAAGTAGCTGGAACTAGATACACGCAGCACCGCACCCAGCTAGTGACAGAAGCATTCTTATGATACGATCTCCTCTCGGCTCACTTCATCTTAGTCATGGAGGTCTGACTGTCTAGTTTCTTCTTCTTCAGAATTAATGTTTCCTGAAAAGAAAAGAGAAACATGAGCACATCTCATATTTACTTCGTTCTATTTTTAAAGTCTTTATTCACTAACAGATCTTTTGCCGAAAAAAATTATTGTAACTATTAAGCATTCATCAGTCAAAACTTGAATGTTAAATTTTATCTCATACGCACTTCAACAGTTTTTTTCTTTTGGTACCCGAAATAAAATAAGCAAAATACGTACTCAAAGTAAATGCTAAGACAAGACTATCCATGTAACATCAGTAATTCTCTTATGCCTGCACACCTGTCCAAAACAGCCAGATTTGTGGCTAAAACATGTAATTGCTTGGCTATTAATTTAAAAGAAAAGCAGGCCGGGCACAGTGGCTCATGCCTGTAATCCCAGCACTTTGGGAGGCCAAGGCAGGCAGATCACTTGAGGTCAGGAGTTCGAGACCAGACCGGCCAACATGGTGAAACCCCGTCTCTACTAAAAATACAAAAATTAGCTGGGCATGGTGGTGCATGCCTGTCAACCCAATTACTTGGGAGGCTGAGGCAAGAGAATCGCTTGAACCCGGTGGCAGAAGTTTCAGTGAGCCGAGGTCACGCCATTGCACTCCAGCCTGAGCAACAGAGCAAGACTCCATCTTAAAAAAAAAAAAAAAAAAAAAAAAGCAGAAATTTGCCACATTCTTATAAGGCGCTATATTTAAATGTTTTGTGAAAGGTAGAGTTATTTTTTATTATTAATTAAACTCTATAACTTTCACTGTTGGGTATATTAAAGAAGAAATTAGCAGGGTAAATCTCCAATGTAATGTGGGATTCATGATGAATACATGCTGAACTTGCATTATTTTGATAAATGTTCTGCCAACTAAGCCTATTTTGTATTACTCCCTTTTCACTTAGGGCCCTCCTGACACTGTGGCCTGGGTGACCCTTTGCTGGGGGCTGTTCTGTGCCCTGCAGGGTATTCAGCACCGTCCTCGGCCTCCACCCAGGAAGATGCCAGCAGCACCTCCCTCACCAGCCTCCCAAGTCTCCAGACATTGCCAAATGTCCCCTGGAGCCCCAAAACCACTGAGTTAAGGGGGTGTTCCCTCTGTCCAAGGCTGGTGCATGAACCCACAGTCTCAGACGCCCGCTGGTACTGGGCATCGTCCACTCGGCCCCATCTCTCCCAGTCCGGTTTTCAGGATTCCTCCTGCTCCATCCCCTCTGTTATCTCCCCCACCAAGTTTCTGGGGCCTCCTGCCTTGCCTGGCTCCAGGGCACCCATCCTCATTGCCCCAGAGAAGCTCAGAGAGCAAGCCTGATACAGGCAATCCCCACAGCCCCCAGAGGTCCCGCCTACTGGGCTCAGGATCAAGTTCAAAGGCCATCTGGTTCCAAGGGAAAGGGGCCACCTCCCCACCCCCACACTCTTCTGCTGTCAGACTCTGCTCTCTGCCTGGAATTTCCTTCCTGGTTTCACCCATTCCTTGCCACCTCCCTCCCAGCTAACCCGGAGTTTCCTGGTCCTGCCCCAGGTGAGTCATCACCTCTCCTGGGTACATGGTAACACGTCCCTGTCACTGCAGGGAACTCACTGATTCCTTTATTCCAGCTTCCCATTAGGTGCTGGAGGGCGAGAGCCCAGCCCCTCACTCCCACACTGCCTATCAAACCCAGTGTCTCCCCCTCCAGCCGTGCTCCACAGTGACTAAGGACTGACATCTGTGGGCCCAGCTGGATGCTGCTGTAACACCGTGCATACTCTAGCCACTCAGTCCTAACAGAATCCTGTGGACTCCCTACCTACCAGGGCTCACTCTGTCCACCCTCCCTGTGCAAGTCAGAGAAGCAGAGACGATGCTCACTTGTAAAGCCAGGTTTCCACCTGACCCCACGTCCCACCTCAGCACTGCGTCACTGGGTGCATCGCTACAGCGCTCAGGGGAATTACCGATCACGAAAGTCTATGCGTGCTTCAAGCATCTAAGAGAAAACTGCTTTATGTGATTTCATTATTTCAGGTATTATTTTCAAAGGAATGGGAAGTATATTCTTAATTTACAACAGAGACAAACTAAGTGGAATGGGACTGCAGACCCCGTGCCTGAGGCCGCCGTGCCCAGGCTGTTCCCAGATGGCCCTTTCCCTCACAACCACGACACACTCTTTCAGTCAGATGTGAAAAGTGCGTTAAGGGAAGAGAGTCCTCTCTCTGGGCTTTCTGCAAGTGCCCACAAGCACTTGGGGAAAGATTTTTAAAGATTCCAGGAACCTGAGGCTTCAGTCAGTCAGAACTGAGGTCAAATCCCTGCCCTATGAGCTGGCAGAGGCAGAAGTTTCTAGATTAATCTTACATACAAACCCATTGAAAAAGAGCTCGTTCCCGACACCACTAGTCTGAAACCATACTCCCGTTAGTCAGCCCTGCTAAAAATCATGCAAATCCCAGCACTTTGGGAGGCCGAGGCAGGCCTCCTGTGTGAGGTCAGGAGTTTGAGACCAGTCTGTCCAACACGGTGAAACCCACCTCTACTAAAAATACAAAAAAATTAGCCGGGCATGGTGGCATGCACCTGTAATCCCAGCTACTTGGGATGCTGAGGCAGGGGAATTGCTTGAACCAGTGAGGTGGAGGTTGCAGTGAGCCAAGATCGCACCACTGTACTCCAGCCTGGGTGACACAGCAAGACTCCATCTCAAAAAAAAAAAAAAAATCACGCAACAGAAGCAAGCCAGGCTCTGCATGTCTGACAGGGCTCTCCAGCCTGGGGACGGGCCCCCTGTGACAACGCGCATGGGCACCGCTGCACACCCAGGCCCCTCCCAGTGCAGCTAGGCTTGCAGGAGGGCCTGCCAGGAAGCAACGTTCTGAGATGGCTCCAGTGAGCGCTCACAGGGGGCCCCCTAAGCCTTCCCCGAGTCCCTGGGGCCCAGCTGAAGGCAGGCCTTGGTGGAGGGAAGGGGAATCCCACTGTTCGTGGCCCCTAAGTGCAGGCCCTCGCCCCACTTCGCTGCGCAGGGACCTCACCCTCATCCATGTCATAGTGGAACTCCTCCTGGTCATACTCCCGGCTCTCTTCCCGGAGGACGTCTGCATCTTCATCTCCAGGCCTCATGTCCTTCTCACCCTCGAAGCCCTGCAGCAGAGCCTGGGCCTCCTCCCCGGGTTCTCCTGCACCTGAGATAAAACACAAGTCGGAAGCCTGAGTTCCTGGGAACAATGGAGCCTGCAGACCTGTGCAGGGCAGCCGTCCCCTGGGCTGCCGTGCCCCCACCCTCCCCCTCCCACTGGCAGCACCTCGTGTTCCCCATCTCAACATCCACCCAGCCCAGCCCAGGCCTGGCCAGGGGAGCAGCCCAGTCCCCACTGTAGTCAGTGGCTCGGGGATGGGAGCAGGTAGTCTGATAACTTTCATTCCTGAGGGTGTTGATGAGACTCTTGAGAAAGAGAAGTCCCCTGGGGTTCCTGAGAGTGCCAGCCAGGGGAGCCAGCAGAGAGGAGAGCTGGGACAGAGGGCAGAGGCTGCCCGGCCATTCTGGGGGCTGTCCCGGAGCTTCCCAGTCACGTGAGCCAAGAAATTCTTAGCAGCATGAGTATTCTTTCACGGAAGCCAATCGGAGTTGGCTTTCCTCCGCTTGCCATGGAAGGGATCTCACCCGGGGTAGCCACCTTCAACTTTCCCCAGCACATTAAGGACTTCCAGAAAGACCACTGGGTTGGACATGGAGGCGCCACGCGGACCCTTCTTCAGGGAAGGGCTGTCCCCTCAGCTGCTGTCAGTGCCAGCCCGGTGTCACACCCACATTCACTCACTGACCTAGGTGAGGGGATAAGGGTCCCCGAGACGCCACAGTGCTCCCCATGGAATGAAGCAAGGTTGTGGAGGCCACGCCTCTGCCTCTGTCCAATCAACCCTGTTTCTTTCCTCTCCCCTCCGCTCTCCGGGAGTGTCCTCCAATCCCAAAGGCTCTCCCTAATAACATCCCGCACACTCAACTGACCCAGCATCTGATTTTCAGAGAGTCCAACCACACCTGGCCTGAAAACAGGATGTCCCCAACTCCCACAGCCCAAAGGCGCCCCACACCCTCCATCCCACAGCCTGGGGATGCCCCACACCCTCTGTCCCATAGCCCGGGGGTGCCCCACACCCTCTGCTGCCTCCACCCCACAGCCCGGGGATGCCCCACACCCTCTGACCCCTCCACTCCACAGCCCGGGGGTGCCCTACACCCTCTGCCCCCTCCACCCCACAGCCCGGGGGTGCCCCACACTCTCAGCTCCTGGAGCGTCTTGGCCAGGTCCATCCGTAGAGGTCGGCTTTTTGGGGAGAGTTGGTGTCCACAGGGCCAATTCAGTGATTTTGGTAGCTTTCCATTTTGGAACAACAGTTACTAATTCTTCCTCCTCTTCCTCTTCTCCTCTTTCCTATTTTAAGTGCAAAAATGTACATTTACCAACATTTGTGTCATCTTGGTCTGGAATATTAAAAGTGAGGGAGGAAGGACAAGTTTTGAAAGACAGGTTTTGGCTTGTGTTTCAGCCTTTTTAGGACGTCACTCAGGAATCAGACCAGTTGCCGACTATCCATGGTATAATCTCAGGGTTGAGAATGGATCTTGAAAGAGCCAGGGTGAGGAATAAGGTCTCCAGAGCAATGCTGGGCCAGCGAGCTTTATAATGGGTGCCACAAAAGGCTTTCAGATGAGCATGTCGCAGTCGCCTGCAATAGCTAAGACATGGCCAGGACTAAGTGGCCAGAACTGAGTGACCAGGAGTAAGTGGTCTTTTCAATTGTTCAGCCACATTTTGCAACTCTAATATAAAAAATCGTGTATTATATAATTATATGTCTATTGAGCTTAGTAGAAACATAATTATTTATATTATTCTTTATATATTATTTATATAATATATAACAGCCATTTGTTTTAGGCTTAGGCCTAAGAAGTTCCTAAGATGTCCATATGATATGGATTTGAATAAACACGAACGCTCAAGTGTCAAGGATTATGGGGAAAAATAAAATTCAAGGAAAGCAGAATGAGAGTTCATCAAGTCTGAACGTGGAACACTTTGTAATAAAAAATGTACAATTCCGACAATGGTGAGCAGCCAACATGTGCCAATTTTGCCAAGCATATTTGCCTACTTCTCAGTTTTGTGACTATCACAAAATTCCAAAGATCTGAGCATCAGCACTATGACTATGGAACACTTCGCTGCCACATAGGTGATAATACCGATGACAGAGAGGGGCAGACACCTGCCTCTTCCACTGAGTCACTGGGAAATCAATTACTCTGTATTTTGGTCTCAGAGTGTTCGAGTACGGCCACCCATGAAGGGTGACACCAATGCTGCAGGACAGGGTCCTCAAACGTGACTTAGATCAGAATCACCCAGAAAGCATTAAAAGACAGATTGCTAGCCCCACCCCCAGAGTTTCCGATTCAGCAGGTCTGGGATAGCGTCCAATAAGCTGCATTCCTAACAGATTCCCAGGTGAAGCTGACAGCGCTAGTTTGGGAACTGCACTCCACTTTATGTATAAAACCAAGAGGTGGAACCCTTTCACATTGCTGGTGGGAATGTAAAATGCTGCAGCTACTGTAGAAAACATTTGGCAGTTCTTCAAAAAGCAAAACAGCATCACCATATGACCCAGCAATTCCACTCCTCGGTATATCACCAAAGGAACTGAAAACAGAGATTCGACCAGATGCTTGCACACCAATGTTCATTGCAGCATTATTCATAATAGCTAAAATGTGGAAGCAACTCAATTGTCCATCAACAGACGAATGGATAAGCAAGAACCTTGAAAATGTCGTGCTAAATGAAAGAAGCCAGACACAAAAGGACAAATACAGAATGAATTCATTTATACGCGACATCTAGAATAGGCAAATTCATAGAGAAAGAAAGTAGATTAAAAGCTATCAGGGGCTGGGGGAGGTCGAATGGGGAGTTGTTGCTTAATAGGTACAGAGTTTCTGTCTGGGATAACGGACAAGCTCCAGAAATGCATCGTTCTCACAGCTGCACAACACTGAACGTACTGAATGCCACTGAAAGCATGCTTTAAAATGGCAAATTTCAAACTCTATAAATGTACATATAAATCCATAATTTAAAAAGAAACAGGGAGTGAGCCGTGGGCTGCAGCTTGGCAAGCCCTACTCTAGAAGGGATACATTCCCCTTACTAGGGAAAGAGAACACGGAGGCTCTTCTGTTCCACCACCATCCTAATCCATCCCCACAGCACAGTGGGAGGCCTTCCACAAAGCCCTCAGGTTGTTGCTGCATTATTTCATGGGTGGTTTTTCCTAAACAGCAACAGGACTTGGGGCTTATATCAGTAATTCTTTCTTAGATGTTACTGATGCTCCTTCTACCTTCTTCTCATCATCCTGAAATACTGACTTCTAGGAACTTTTTCCAGTAGAGTCTAAAGCTGCAAAGCACTTAATAAGATGGGCTTTATTTTTATCACTACACAAATGTAAAAACTTGCTCAATCACCAGTAACCCTAAACAGTTATTACCAGTGCTGACAAGATATCAGTTTAACCAATAGGTTCCTTCAGGGAACAGATGAGAGGTGTCCAACCCCATGGAAATCCCAGCAAAATACTAAATACCTCCCTGTCACAATCAAATCCTAAAGCTGACTGTCTTTCTTAGGCTTCTGACTATGTGTGTAGGAGGTTACACACACACACACACACACACACACACACATAAATGGAGTGGAACCTCGGGGGAGGACAGTATGTCAAATTCCTCTACGTTTTGTTAGATGCAGGTGACTTACAGGAAGCTGCCTTCCACCCAGACTAGAGCACCCTGCGGTCCATGAAGAATCCATGCTCAGAGGAGGTAGGGCCTCTTACTTAGCAACAAAATCAAGCATTTTGGCCATTTCATTTTCTGGTTTTCTAGGGACCTGCCCCTAGCCAGTGGTTCCTTTTAGCTGGAGCAAAGCAGGAGAAGAGGCAAAGAAGACAGATCACTGTGAGGCCACACAGGATTCTGGTCAGCCAAGAAGGCGGACCATGAGCAACCACGGGCTGTTTGGGGAAACTAAATAACCGTGGCCAGAGTGATGTGCAGAAAGTAGAATATCACAGGAGCGGGAATCAGGAAAAGAGGGTGGCTGAGGTCAGGGCCGAGAGCCCTGGGGATGTCCAGACTGTGGCCACTTGGGAAGCAGCAACGGAGCATGGACAGTCACTCGATCATGGGAGGTTAAGGGATAAAGATTCAAAGACTCCCTTTGGTTTTAGAATCTAACAAACTCTAGGAAGAAAAATGAGAAAAGTTAAAAAACTGTCTGGAGGGCTGGGCGCAGTGGCTTACGCCTATAGTCCCACCACTTTGGGAGGCTGAGGCAGTGGATCATCTGAGGTCAAAAGTTTGAGACCAGACTGACCAATATGGAGAAACCCCGTCTCTACTAAAAATACAAAATTAGCTGGGCGTGGTGGCACATGCCTGTAATCCCAGCTACTCGGGAGGCTGAGACAGGAGAATCGCTTGAACCCGGGAGGTGGAGTTTGCGGTGAGCCGAGATCACACCATTGCACTCCAGCCTGGGCAACAAGAGCGAAACTCCATCTCAAAAAAAAAAAAACCTGTCTGGAGAGCATTGAAGAGCATTGAATTGAAAAATTAGTGATGAGTTTAGACTTAGGATTCAAGGCCAGGGCCCTTGGGGTGAAAGGATGGAGCATTAGGTAGAGACAGCAGTGGGTGGCACGGAGCAGGTGCGGGACAGGCCCTCATGCACAGGATCTCCCGCAGCCTTCCAAGCTCCCCACAGTGTGGCTTCTACCTCCTGTGACCAAGGATAGCTTTCCACAGCCTCACACCTGAGCCCAAGGTGACGAGGAGTCGGTTTAAAGCAGGGCCTCTGGGTGATGCCAACGGCTTGATGAGGGACACAGCAACAAAAAAAACAAAACGAGGTGACTTGGCTCAGGTTGTGACATAGTTTGGGTGTTTGTCCCCTTCAAATCGCATGTTGAAATGTGACCCCCGGGGTTGGAGGTGGGGCCTGGTGGGAGGTGTTTGGGTCACGGGGGCAGATCCCTCATGAATGGTTTGGTGCCTTCCCTGTGGTGATGAATGAGTTCTTGCTCTATTAGTTCACACGAGAACTGGTTGTTAAAAAAATATATATATACCTGGCACCTCCTCCCCTCTTTTCCTCCTCTTTTGAGCTATGGTACCAGCTCCCCTTCACCTTCCATCATGAGTGGAAGCTTCCTGAGACCTCACCAGAGGCCAGGCAGTTGCGGGTGCCATGCTTTTTGTACAGCCTGCAGAACTGTGAACCAAATAAACCTCTCTACTTTATAATCTACCCAGCTTCAGGAATTCCTTTATAGCAGCACAAAAAGGACTAACCCAGGTTTAAAGGGCATTGATGTGATGGTAGACCCAAACAAGCCGTTCCCCGGCTTTCTTCAGAAAGAAAGTATGCAGATATGGGAGAGTTTGTGTACAATAATATATTCTTAACTCATTAGGAGGGGACACCTCAACAACTTCAGAGACCAAAAAACAAACAAAAGCGTGATTCCACGCTCCTCCTTAAAACTCAAAATTTCTTACAGTGAGAATGACCTCAGCTAAACAAATAAGTCAAAAGGATCAAAACCACTACCAGGGTCAGGAAATGTTACTGAATTGCTAATTATCTACAGGGATTGGTCAGACATTAATAATGAGAGGAATAGGAACACATATATTCCCACCTCAACACACATACGCATCTCGATGCCTTGTAACGGCAATATTAGCTGACTAGCTTTACTATTAACCAGGGAATGTCAATGTAGTGTTAATATTAATGTTAGATATTGGAAAGGAAAAAACGAGAGAAAGACTTACCAACGGCACGTTCAGAGGAGCATGCTGCACACCGGACAAGCTAACAGTCACTGGACAAACTGTGGCAACACCAGTTACAGATTCAGTTTTCACTTGCAGGACCTAACACTGTCTAGAACCCTCCCACTCAGGATTAGTTTTTTATTTGTTGTTTGTTTGTTTGTTTGTTTGTTTTTGAGACAGAGTCTCACTCTGTCACCCAGGCTGGAGTGCAGTGGCGTGATCTTGGCTCACTGCAAACTCTGCCGCCCAGGTTTAAGCGATTCTCCTGCCTCAGCCTCCTGAGTAGCTGGGATTACAGGCATGCGCCACCATGCCCAGCTAATTTTTGTATTTTTAGTGGAGACAGGGATTCATCATGCTGGCCAGTCTGGTCTCAAACTCCTGACCTAAAGCAATCCACCGCTTCGGCCTCCCAAAGTGCTGGGATTACAGGCGTGAGCCATTGTGCCCCGCCAGGATTAGTTTCTATCAACAAAAACGGTATCTATCAACAAAGTCTAGAGTTCTGCAATAAATGGGAAATGATATTGTTTGCTTCTGGCAATTTAGTTCTGTACTAACACATGCAGATAAGGAAAATGAAAATGTGAAAGTGCCTAAGAGTTGGCATAACTTTTAGGCGAATCACCTCCAACCTTGCAGGATCAATATTTTTGAGCAGCTACTTCCCTGTTAATGTAACAAAACCATACATGCTCCGCAACTTACCATATCTGTTAAACGATATTCACCATGCTGTTCACACCCAACATCAAATACATACTTCCCAGGGCCAACAGGCTACGAGCAAAGAGAAACCATTCTTAAGTGTCAACACCCAGCAGAAAATACAAAATACAAATGTCACCACCACAATACCCACCTCAAATCACCAAATTGGGTAAAGTGTAACGTGGATTAAGGAATGCTTCTGTGAACTCGTGGCTGATGGGATTGGAACTTATATGCCCTGTTTTGTTTACTTTTGGAAACTTTAACCACATTTTACTTTTTTATAAAAGTGATGTATTCATTTTCAGAAAACCTCAGTGAATCAGTATCCGTAGGCAAACTAGCTAGAGATGGAACTACTACTAATATTTTGATGCATTCTTTGTAACTTTGCTTCTAGTATACATGGTTAAATAAAAATCTGATCATAATTATACATACTAACTCATACTCTATTTTTACTGAGAAATATGGCATGAACTACTTCCCGTATTTACAAATATTCTTTCCTAATACCAGTTGCCACCTGGTATTTTACTTCATCTATGGATTGCAACCTGTTTTACTCAGTTACTATTGTTGGTATTTGGGATACTGATTTTTTTTTTTTTTTTTTACAAAGAACGCTCCAGCAAACGTACTCTGAGTTAAAACTTTATGTACGCTTTTGATACCATCCTTAAATTATCAGAATTTCTGGACAAAAGCATACATGTGTTTTGATTAGATGAGGCTCTAATCGTTTCATTCCCATAACTGCACTTAAGAGTCCCAGATCCTCAAACTCTTGATTTTAGGAGTGTAAAAATGTTCTATTTTTACATGTTTTTTTATATAAAACAACGGGGTCTCACAATTTTAATTCACTTCATTTCAGTTGTTAGTAAGTCTGCATTTTTTTCAAGATTTTTAGCCATTTAAATCACATTGATTGATAAAACACTTTATATATTAAATGTTGCAAATATTCTCTCCTCATTTAACAGTCATCTCTTAGATTTTCTTTACAGCATTTTCTAATCTATAAGAAGTTATTTTTATAAAGCTAAACCTATTGGTTTTTCCTTTCTATTTCTGTTTAGAAAGTTCTCTTTCCTCATTTCAAGGTTAACATTCATCTACATTTTTTTTCTATATTTCCTAGGGTACATTTAAAACTTTACTTCTTCTAGAAAGTATCTTCATCTGTGTGCCGGCAAAACTAATATTTTCCTCCCAAATAATTATCAAGTGTTCCTAGCACTATGTCTTGACTCCTCCCATCATCCCTTTGTTAATTTGACATCCTTATTGTGTGTGAAATTATTTTATATACTGGGAACTGTCTCTAGACTTTCTAATTTGCTTCACTGGTGTGTGTGTGTGTGTGTGTGTGTGTGTGTGTGTATCCTGGTATCACACTGTTTTAATTATTGAAGTTTTGTAGTATTGATAACTTGTCCACAAGGACATGTACAGGGAATTTTCTGAGGAAGAAACACAAACCAGCAATAAATGTGTGACAAGATGTTTGACCTCACTAGTAATCAGGGAAGTACACATTAAAACAATGAGATGACATTTTTTACCCATAAGATTGGAAAAGAACAAAAACAACATTAAAGACTGAGAATATCCAATGTCGATGAGAATATATGATAAAGAGACTCATATTCTATTGGCAAGAGTATAAACTGACACCACTTTTTAGGAAAATGGGCACTACCGATTGTGATTCTAAATGCCAATCCTCAAAGGTTTCACAATTCCATTATCTAACCTACATAATCGTCCCAAATGTGCAAAATGACAAAGATGTACCTTTATGTATATTTTTGTATCCTGACACAGTATGATCCTAATTATGTAATTAAAACCCCCAAACAATAATTCTGTGTCAGATGACTGTATTAGAATGTGCTTACATGACACACAGAAATAGTGTGGAAGGATTGGGCCCAGGGTGGTGGGGCAGGATCCTAGTGTTTAAATGCTTTACAATTGGAATGTACTTGTGTATTATTTGTATAATTTAAAGTTTTTTACTAACTAGCAAAACAAAGCCTCCATTTTTACCCTGATTTTTCAGACTGGTTTAGGCTGGACAAGTTGATTGATTCTTCCAGATTCATTTTCACCAAATTCTCTTCCTCTGCAACCACCTTCCCATCTCCTCCAAAAAGACCCACAGAAAGTTTGCTGGGAATTATATAAACAATGTATGGGTTTGAGGGGAATGTGCTGTTTTGATGAAGACTAAAAGTAAAATCTGTGGTTAGGGCATGAATTATATGTAAATGAAAACTGGGTTCTAAGAGAGTCTGAAGAGACTTCGTTGTATCAGCTAAACATTCCCTCTGTCAACTTCTAACACCATCAATTTGCTCCACAAATTCTCTCTTCAGGGAAAGTTTCTGCTCAACCCCTGATCAAAGCTACCACGATGGCCTGAGTATTAGCTTCTGAATTATTCAAGGTTTCTCTGCACAATAAGGGCAAGAGGAACCACCGAGTCTTCCAAACAGAAACGACCCACCGTGGGTGCTAGAAGCTGGCAAGCCTCCAGACCCAGGGCCAGGCCCTTGGCAGCCTTAATTCCCACCACAACTAGGAGCATGCAGGCTGGCCTGTAGCATGAGGAGGGAGCTGGGGGTCTTCCTCCCCAGGGATGTTGCACCTCCCCTTCCAGGGAAACAAAACCCAAACACCTCTGTGCTCAATTGCAGGAAATAGATATTTGGTATCTGATTTACCCATGAGAAGGAATACACACAAGAGGTTCAGATGCCCTCTCGTGTTATATAACAATGCAACAGGTACCCGCTGAAAGACAGTGGGAATTTGTGCTGAGATCCAGAGAAACGGGCCAATCCCTCCCTCCCCCCAATTCTGTGCTCTGTGGGTACCAGAGGCTCAGAGAATGGCACAGCTGTCCTGTTCTCCACATTTGAATAGGCCGGACTCAGTTTTCTCTGAGTTTTTGGTATTCTCTGGTCACACATTTGCACAGGCTGCCAGAGGGGGTTATTTTGTACTTCATTGGCAAATGTCACTTCCCATGGACTTACATTTTTGTTCAAGAACTTGCCCTGGTACCTGTGGTTCAGGTGAATGAGCTCGGCCGTGCCCTCCTGCTGTCCATTCACCCAGGTGCCAACATACTTACTGCCCGTCTCCGCGTATAAATAGGTGCCTTGTCCATGCCTGGTTAAGACAAGGGGAACATGGTATTTCGTTCCAGCACAGTGAAAAATCTCTCAGGTTTAAAACACAGACCTTGACATTGAGGGAGGCCCAGGCTGTTGCAGGCTCACAAGCGGTGTAGCTTCTATATCTGTGTCCAGTCAGAAGGTGCCCCTTGCTCAGTGTGCCCCAAGCACAGGACATTGCCAGAGGCACAGAGGACAGGCCAGCTGGACAGAGGCAAGCCTCCTGTGTGTCAGCTGCTTTCCCGAGGGAAGAGGCAGAGCTAGTGGGAGCTGTGGCTCAGGTGCCCCAGTGGCTCTTCTGTGCCCTCCACTCCCTGGGACTCTTGGGTGAAAGACTCACGTGCTCTGCCCCAGCTGAGGTGCAGATGTCAGATACTTGAGTCTACACTTGCACAGAAAGGCATCCTTGCCTCAAAGCCATAGAAAGATTGGACCTGCCTGGCAGAGTTGGTAACTGGGCTTTTGTTATGATTCTGTTCCTCAGTAAGTGTAAACAATCTGCAGACATCATGTTCTCATTATATAAGCAAATCCCGTTAAGACCCAAGATAGAAACCGAACCTTTGATGAGCAAACCACTCTCCAGTGTAGGTGTCATTATTGATGTAGTAGTATACGCCATGGCCGTGCCTCAGGTCATTTGCCCACTCTCCTGAAAGGAACAACACAAAGGCAAGCCCAGGTGAGAAGAAGGGATCGATGCCCTGTACCATGTCTTCAAATTGTTAACCATGGCAGAGGCAGATGTGTTGTGAAGCAAATGAAGCCCATGCACGCACAGGCCCCTTCTGCTCAGGAAATCCTGCAGAAGAGAGATTTTTAACAGCACCGACCAAGGCTGCTGTCTGTTTCCACTCTGACATCCCTCCACCCCTTCCTTTTGTGCCAGATGGCACAGGTGCTGAGCCACGGTGGACAGTGGGCTAAGAGAGGGCTGAGTCAGGAGTTCACGGGGTACACAGTGAGGTGTATGGATGTGGGCCACAGCCACCTGCAGGTACTGACAAGCACATTTCACAGGTTAGTCAGAGGCACCACGAAGATGCAACGAGGAGGGAGACAAACCAAGGTTGTCTGACCCATTGCCAGTGATCCTAACACCACACTTCATTTACCTTGCAAATGTTTAGAGATCCAGCAACAACTCCAGGGCTTGACCGTCTATCCTCAGCCACCTGCCAGCATTTCAGTCTATCTCCCACCCAATCATCTGACTCCAACGTGCCACCCTAACCCCAGCTGCACACCAGCTCCATCCGCTGGTGCCATGCCTCTGTTTGAACTCTTCCCTCACCTCCTCACCTCCATACGGCTTCTGCTAAGTCCTTATAGGCTTGGTAGGCAGTACTGAAATTGGCAAGGATATCATAAAATTCATAATACCACTCCATGATGTGGACAACTGCAAACTACTTTTGTCAACCACAGTATGAATCCCTGCACTAGAAAACTCAAAACATCCTCAAATGTTACAGCTCACTTAGGAAAGAAACTTAACAGAGGTCTCCCAAAGGTGACAGCTCTTAAAAACGTGCATATTACACCAAGTCATTAAGCTAAATGATATGTTTTGAGACTATGAATAATAAAAAGCAAATGTTGATCAATTTGTTGATCAAAGAGAAAAGAAGGAATTATATTTCTATTCTCTCTATAGAAAACATTACAAAATGCTTGCCATATGGAGAAGCATTCAAAGAGTATTAGCTAACAAAGGTAGAGAAAAGCTATTCTAGAAGTATGTCAGACATTAAAACTCAGACTACTTAGATTCTGTGATGTTTGCGGTATTTTTAAATTTTTAACTTATTTTGATTTATCATTACAAATGAAAATTCACTTTTATACCAACTTTATATTTTCTTTTTTTTAAAGAGGTTCTCAAAACTTACATAAGCTTCTGGCTTACGCAAAAACTGGACCCACTTCCACATGAAGATAAAGAAAACCCAATAGGCTAAGAAAATGCTAATTATTCAAGTAATATTTGTTTATGTGAATAACCCCAAAATTTATCTGCAGAAGGAACTTCTACATATTTATTTCCTCAATCATCCCATTATTTACTCAGCACCTACAATGTCCTGGGCACTTTGTGAGATGAACAAAGAGCTGTACAAAGGACAGTGCATGTCCCCAGGGCGCCAGCACCAGCCTGAGGATGGAAGGTTGGCACCTGAGCAGCAGCCGAGGACAGGGAAGGCAGCACAAAAAGCTGCATGGCACAATTTCAAAAAGTGGGTAAGTCATTCAGAAAAGAGCAGGCTTACCAAAAATTCATGGAGAGAGGGAAGGTGGCAACTGCTAACAATTAAGGAAGAGGACTAGGTCCCATGATGTGATGTGTGACAGGAACAATGTGAACAAGAGAGATGAAGATCCCCAAATTGAGATAATTCAGTAAAAAATACTTCAGGTCCCTGAACCTAAATTAACCATGAGGATGTGCAAATACCTAGAGGGATTTGTCTGGGTCTTAAGGGGCAGTGATGTGTCTGGATTTGTAGCATTTGCCAGGTTCTGTGGTGTAAATACTCACACCGCGGCCAATTTCAAGCTACACATGGAGCTGGGAAGAGATGCACAGAATGGGTTTTTGTGAGCTACTATGAGGGGGTTCCAGCACAGCCCTGGGGCATAGAGACCTCAGCTGAAACAGGTACATCATTTGGTTTCTTCCCAACAAAACATCATGACAAAATTATTACATCCCTCCTCTCTTGGCCATGTCAGAGGATCTCCAGGGTGTCATGGTGAGAAAAATATATTACATATTTTGCAGAAAATTTTCAAAAATAAAAGAGAACAGTTAAGTTGCAAAAGACACTAAATTTTGCACCAAGAGGACTGTGAGCAAAATTTTTTAAAGTCCCAATCTACTTAAAAAACCTGTTAAGAGGCTCTGCCCAGCATTTTGTAATGCCACCACAGGGACCCTGCACAAATAGAGAAGGTAATTCAGAGAAAAGTCACCTGCTGAGGCACATCTCTAACAGCTATAAGTCAAGTTTCCTTTTTTGAGGTGAGTGACATTTGTAAACTTTATTATTGTGGCTTTAAATTTGCACTTAATTTTTTTTTAAAGTCTTTCTACCCCAATCCTATACTTTCTGATCATTCTTGAACTTGTCAACTGAGGTTTTTTCCAACTATATTTCTTCTCAGGAGTAACTCCCAGTTGGTTGGTTGGTTGGTTGGTTAACTGGTTGGCTGGGTGGTTGGCTAGTCAGTTGGCTGGTTGGTTGATTGGTTGGCTGTTTGGTTGGCTGGTTCGTTGGTTGTTTGGTTGGTTGGCTAGTCAGTTGACTGGTTTGTTGATTGGTTAGCTGTTTGGTTGGCTGGTTGGCTGGTTGGTTGGTTGGTTGGTTGGCTGGTTGGCTAATTGGTTGGTTGGCTAATTGGTTGATTGGTTAGACGGTTGGTTAATTGGTTGGTTGATTGGTCGCTTGGTTGGCTAGTCAGTTGGCTGGTTGGTTGATTGGTTGGCTGTTTGATTGGCTGGTTGGTGGGTCAGTTGGTTGGTGTGGAGCAGGTGCTCCTTGGGTAGAGCAGTTTGTCTGGCACTTGGGATTGAAGACAATTTAAATGAGAAGCTCTCCAAGATGCTCCTCCCCCCTCAAATGCTGGTTGGTCACTGGTTTGCCATGCTGACCCATGGTCTTGCCAAGTTGGCTCCCTAAACTGCTGGGTCAGCCAAACACAGGAGAGAAGGAGCCCACACTTATGGGGAAACACTCGGTGTCAGACCCTGGGCAGGGTTCCGTGCACTTGCCACAGCATTTGGTATGTGTAATCGCTGAAATATGGTTTTACAGATGCAGAACCTGAAAAGCAGAGAGACTGCATGCATTTCCCAAGGTCCCACAGCTGGTAGGTAGCAAGACTGAAATGAAAATTGGAGTCTGTCTAACACCATGCTCTCTTCTCCACAAGCATCCCAACAGTCAAGTGCTCATTTTTTCCAGCTCCTGCCATTCGGGGGCTTCCAAAAAACCCAGGTTCAAGTTATCATATCATTCTTGTTTCTCCACAATGTCATTCTTAAACTTCTTTGTTTTGATGAGTTCTGTTTGACAGGCAACAAGGCCAGCAGGGAATAGGGATGCTCTTTCTCCCCCTTAACCTCAGAGTCCTCAGTTGGCCCTACACCCCCAACCCTCAGCATCAGTACTTGGGGTCCAGGCCTCCCCAACATCTGGCACCCACCCTCCCCTCCATCTCATCCCCCACTACCCCTAAAAACCTCGGCCTTCCTGCCTGTATCCAAGTCACCCGCCACCCAGGACTGTCTCCCCACTCCTCTCCTGCAGCACTGTAGCCTCTGCTGGCTCCTGGACTCCCTAATTGGACTTGTGTGACCATCTGGGAGACAGGTAGGGTACTGGACTTTATGCCACAGGGTCCTGACGTTGAACACACTGCCCTGCACAAAACCATTCTGGCCCATTGTGATGGCAGCCAGCCAAGATACACTGTTATGAATAACTCAGCCATACATTAACTGAGATTTTGTGATTGGAAGAGTATTGGCTTACTATGTTATAATTAATATTATAACTTCTGACCTCAGTTTCCATTGCTGCCTTCATGAAGTAAGACACTTATTTAAGCTTTTGTCAGAGAAGAAATCTCTGGGTAGTGGCTAAATCTTGCACCCTTTAAGATACAAAGCCATCTGGAGAATCAAAAATCCCAACTGTTACCAGAAGAGTTTTATATGTTAGTGTGGCATAATAAGAAATATTGGTCTTTATTCATGGTTCCCAGCACAGAGCTCCTAAAACCCTTGACATTTCCTGACTGATAGAAATGTTTTTGTTATTCAAAATGAGACTCTTTTGACCACACCTGAACTTATGCAAATGAGGCCCAGGATGGCCTCAAGATGGGACTGAACACCAGAAAGACCAAGTGATAAGAAGGATAGAACCTCCAGCCCCACCCACCAACTCTGGTAAAGAAGAAGGAAGGGGCCAGAGATTAAGCTCAGTAAAAACTCTTGAGCAAGATTTGTTGAGCTTCTGGGGTGATAAACATATCATGTGCCAGGAGGGTGGTGCGCTCCACCTCCACAAGGACAGAAGCTCCTGTGCTTGGGAACCTTCCAGGCCTTGCCCTCTGTACCTCTGCATCTGGCTGTTCATCCATATTCTTTATAATATCCTTTACAGTAAACCTGAGTAAAGTGCTTTCCTGAGTCCTATGAGCCGCTATGGCACATATCAAACCTGAGTAGGGTGTTGTAGGAACCCCCAATTTGTAGCCGAGTCAGGTAGAAGTGTGGGTACCCTCGGGATCCACAACTTGAGGTTGACATCTGAAGTGGGGCAGTCTTGGAAACTGAGCCCTTAACCTGTGGGGTCTGTGCTAACTCTGGGTGGTGTCAGAATGGAGTTGCATCATTGGAAACTCAGTTGGTGTTCACAGAAGACTGGAGAAGTACACAGCATGGAAAATCCATGCATTTGGTGTCAGAGAAACAGTTACCCCTTTTTAACCTTCATATTCAAAATTCCTTAAATCCCTTATCCTAAATATCTTCGTGTGTGTGTGTGTTGTTCAAATTGTATCAACATCTACACTAAAATCAAAAGTGACAAGAATGAGATTAGGTGCATAAGGATTTGGAAAGAATTAAATTAAGCCCCAAATTAAATTGTTTAAAGTTGATTTAAAAAGCAGATGGTGCTTCTTATAGAGCAAGCCTTCTGGGATTTATGAAACAAAACAAAACAATTTCTATCTAACAGGGATGGTATTAAAACCCTCCATCTTGGTCTCAGAATTGGACAGAATCATCACTGACATCTATTAAAATAAGAACCACCTACTGGTTCTTATTTTATCTAGGAGCAAAGCAAGCAACTACAGCTCGCACTTGGTAAGCATATGTCCTCCTCACTAAGAAGCGATGCTGTCACAAGTGGTACATCACAGTCTTAGCCCCAGTTACTGAGTGCTCACTATGGATCAGGCAAGGTTGCAGGTGTCTCCCTGTATTTATCCATTGAATCTTCATGCTACAGATGAGAAACTGAGGCAAGGAGATGTGAAGTCACCTATGCAAGCTCACACCTATTGTCACCAGAGTCCAAGGTTAGGGTGACAGATCTTTTTGGAAATCTGAAGAAAACTAGACAATTTATTTCTTCCTAGGGAAAAAACAAAAAGCCCAGAACACAGAATTTTATATACACTCTCTGAAGACTCACAACACGCTCCCTGCTGGTCCCCCTGCCCAGGTTTGGGATATCACTAATGTTGTGGTCACACCAGGTGACAATGGCACAAGGGGCGGCAGGGAGGTTCTTGGAAATAAAGGAAAAAGAATCCTCCTCAAACATAACATTGGCCTGTAAGGACTTATGGCACAGGTAGGAAAAGTCAGTTTAACAAGGCAGGAAGACTCCCAGATAGGAAGCCCTGATGTAAGGAAACACTCGATCTGAAGAAATAACACATCCGTCAGATGGCGGGGTTGGTCAGAAATGGAAAATGCAAAGACAGGTTCAGGAAGATGAATGCCGCAGAGCAGCTGAAGCCGTGGGTCCACCAGCTGCGAGGCCTGCGTCCACTCAGGAGCCTCCCTTTTGTCTGCTCCCAGGACATGGACATGCTGGCCACAGGGACAGATTTCCCACTACAGATTCATTAGTGAGTTAATTAATTACAAGGCTTTCCTATTTCTGCATCAACGCTGTGAATATAGTAACACGATCTGTGTTCGTTGAATGAGTAACTGGAGAACTTTAAGCTTTCTCATACATGTCAGTATTCACAGACAAGTTCAGTCATAAAGAAAGAAAAACAAACTTCTGTAACACGAAAATCTGCTTAGTGATAACATTTTACCTTCATATCTGGATCCATCTGGATATATAAAAGTGCCTTGACCGTGCTTTTTATTTCTAACATATTCTCCGATATATCGAGCACCATTTTTAAATTTGTAGATCCCCTGAAACACATTGATTATATCATTCATATCATTGCTGAATGTAGCATTTGCTAACAGAGTATTAAATAGAGAAAACCATCCAGTCAAGTCAACGGTTCTGACCTGGCCATGTCTTTTACCGAATTCGTAGCTCCCTTCGTAGGTGTCCCCGTTGGGTAGCCGTGCCCTCCCACGTCCGTGCCTTTCGCCTGCCTCATTCCGACCCCCCTCATATTCCTGGGTAATGAAAATTGACACAATTACAGCTACCATTCATTAAGCGCTAACCATGTGCTAAGCATTTTGTAAATATCATACCCTTGAGTCATCCCACTATGCTAAACCCCTGGCACTATACTCAATTGTCCCACCTTTCCCGCCTTAAAGTTGAGGTAGGTAACCACGCCTGGGCTAGATGAGGCACTGGTCCAAGGCCACACCCCAGCACATGTCCAGGGCGGAAGCCTCATTCCCTCCCTCCAACACAGAGCTTGCAATTCATTGTGATAATCCTTTACCCTGTAAGCAAGGTTAACCAATTTGTGAAAAATGCTAGATACTCTAAGCTGTGTTCTTAGTAGGAACATGCTTGAAATAGCACATGCGGGTAGAACAGTTCAAGTCCACACAAATACCTCCCCGTTTGCTTCCTTCAGTAATCCAGGATTTCAAAGGCAAATGCCCAGAGAGAAGCAACTCTTCCCTCAAATGATCCCTGGGGCGGGTTGTGGCCTGAAGAGACCTTTGCCCTGCAAGGAATTTCCGATGGAAGGGACAGGTTGGAGGGCACTGAGGAGTACACAGGGCTCCCTTGCCGATTAAGTTTATCTTATTTTTAAAACCCCTAGCAAGAGACTTAAGGTTCAAACACTCATGACCCAATGCTGCAATAATTATGTATCTATCTGTGGTTTGTTTTTGTTTTTGAGACAGGGCCTCACTCTGTTGCCAAGGCTAGAGTGCAGTGGCACAATCTCAGCTCTCTGCAACCTCCGCCTCCCAGGCTCCAGTGATCCTCCCACCTCAGACTCCTGAGTAGCTGAGACTATAGGCATGCACCACCATTCCCAGCTAATTTTAAAATTTTTTTGTAGAGACAAAGTCTCACTATATTGCCCTGGCTAGTCTCAAACTCCTGGACTCAAGCGATCCTTGGCCTCCCAAAGTGCTGGAATTACAGGTATGAGCCACCATGCCTGCTCAATTATGTGTCTATCTTAAAAGTAAATCAATAAAAAATGTGATCAAAGCTTGCAATTTTCCTATCCTTCAGAAAATAAACGTTCCTTAGCACCTAATACATGGGTATAGAGTGAATATAGTAAATAATAAAATGCTGAAAGCATCCAGTAATGATTTAACATGGGTATCTCATAACATCACACTGTATTTCTTAAATATACATAATAAAATTTATTAAAAATTAAAATTAAGAAATTGAATTGGATGTATATAGACTTATTATAACACAAGTACTGACACACTACATTGAGGACTTCAGAAATAAACGTCTGTGCAATTCTTGCCCTTTTCTAGCACTGTTTGAACCACTAATTCCTGCCTAGAATATAAGGTAAAAATCTGCGGCCTTACAGATTTGTTTCAGGGTTAGTTTACATCAAAATGTACAAAAGTCCCCTCCTTCCATCCAAGATGCTTCCCAATACACCCAACACTGAGCCGCTGGGGTGGCTGAATAAGACAGAAATCCTTTAAAATGACCCCAAATGTGATCTGAACCTAAAAATTATAGGCACTAAAAGGTTACAAATCAGTGGGGCCATTTGAGGAGACAAACTAGAAAGCTTGCTGGTCAAGTGTTGCAGGTTGGGTTCACCTAGAAGCAGACCCTGAACAAGTGATTTTTTTTTTTTTTTTTTTTGAGACAGAGTCGCTCTGTTGCCCAGGCTGAGTGCAGTGGCGTGATCTCGGCTCACTGCAACCTCCGCCTCCCAGGTTGAAGCCATTCTCCTGCCTCAGCCTCCCGAGTAGCTGGGATTACAGGTGCCCGCCACCATGCCCAGCTAATTTTTTGTATTTTAGTAGAGACAGGGTTTCACCGTTTTGCCCAGGCTGGTCTCAAACTCCTGAGCTCAGGCAATCTGCCCACCTCGGCCTCCCAAAGTGCTGGGATTACAGGTGTGAGCCACCGCGCCTGGCCTGATTTTTTTAAGTGCTCTCCTGGGAGAAAGTAGTAAAGAGGGCAGGGAAGTAGACATGAAAGGGCAGGCAGCTAAGGAAGGATGCCTTTGCAGGTGAAGTCCCAGACTTGGCCTAATCCAACAGGGACTCTGGGGGCATCAATTGCACTGCAGACTTTGTCCTGCTTCTTGCACTAGCTACTGGCTGTCTGGCCGGATGTGAATTTCAGGCACTTCTGGCTCTCCATACTGGGCAGGTAGTTCCAGTGCACAGAGGTGATAGCTTGAGTAGCAAATCAGGCAGAAGCTGGGAGATGAGTGCCCAGAGCTAGCAAAAAGGTCTGGGCAGGCACTGACAGCACCACTGCAGAGTCGCTAGATTTTTCAGTTAATTCTCAAAGTACCTCAACTCTGTACTGTGCATGCAGACCATAGTGGCTGAGGTTCCCTACCTGTCAGCCATGGAGAGGTCACTCTCTGGAGTAGGGAGGAACTACTCTCTGGGTGATAGAAATATTCCCACACAGAACCCAGCTCACAGGCTGGATGTGCCCTCTTTCTCCTCTCTGCTGCCTAACTCAGGAAATAACTCCAAAGACCTGGGTCAGTTCAGATGGGGACTGAAGAAAGCACATGTGAGGATACGCCTATAAGGTAATATCTTCAGGAACCCTCTCCTGAGCCCAGGGCCTCCTCAGCATTTCTTGGAGGCTGCCAGGAAGCAACTATCCTCCATGCATCTAAATGCCGGGGGAGCAAATCTCAGCTGCAGAAATGACTTATTCAAGGGCAGTATGGCAGCGTGGGATGATCTGCTCATCCAAGAAAACTGCCTCGATGGGAATTAACACAGGGAGGAGGAAACTTCCAAAGCCTTCTGCTGGGAAATCTTTGCCTTTAATGGGAGGCAGGATGGGGATGGGGGAAGAACGAGGCGGCATGTGGTAACCAGACGTCACAGCGTTTCACTTTTCACCATCAACTTCCAGGACGCACGCAGGTATGTCTGGCGTGGCCTTCGTCCCTGCCGGGGATCCTGGGGAGCTGTGGCTCAGACCTCTGGTTTCTGCGCCTCCTCACTCTCCAAACCCAACCTCGAGGTTCCCCCGCCGCTGCGCACCCTGGGAAGCCCCTTCTCACCAGGAGCTCTCACCCCAATATCATTCTCTCCCTCCTCCTCCAACTCCTCCGAGCCCAGGTCCGACATAGTCTCGCCCCAGCCTGGATCACAGCCGCAGCGCCTCTAGCAGGTAGGTAGCAACCGCCTCCACCGCCGCGTCCCGCGTCGCCATGGAGACGCGGCCGGTCCCGCCTCCCTCCCAGCCCGGAAGATGGGGAGCGGGGACAGGCGACACGGACGAAGCGGGAGGAGCCACTGGCAGCCTTTGCGTACTGTCATAGCAACGGGAAGGGCACCTCGACCAATCACCGCCCGGGAATACGGAGGGGCGGGGCGGAAGGGACGAGGTGGAGCCAGTGGCAGCACTCGGGTGCCGTCCTAGCAACGAGGGGCCGCCTCGGCCAATCACTGCTCGGGAAGGGAGGGGGCGGGGACTGGGCAGGGCCTGAGCGGGTTCCGTGCCTGGCTGCCCACCGGCTCTCTGACCTGGACCTCGCCGTCGCTGGCCCCTGAAATCCATCACTTTTGTCGGCTGTTCTGTGACGCCACAACGAGGAGCCACCTGGGTACTGGGCCCTCAAGAGGAAGGACGCGGGAAACGCGTCCGGGCCAACTCTCGAGAGGGTTTCACCCCTGCCCAGTGCGGGCACTGCCCGCTCCCTTCCGCCCCCAGGCCTCGCAGGCCCCTCCGGGGGTGCTGCCCACCCCCACTTACCTTTCTAGGCTCTGCTGACCCTTCGGGATTCGCGGCTAGCTGTGATGTGTCCGCCAAGATCTCTTCTCTTGTCTGTAAACAACTTCACTCTCAAGGAGGCAGCTCTGGCCTCTCAGCAGGTGCGGCCTACACTGATGTCCGTCCGGGTTTTACATCCTTACCCGACCTCGACATGAGTCCCAGCCCCCTCGGGCCTCTGACTCTCAGGTGTCCCCTACGATCACCTGTCCTCTCCTCTCGCTCCTGGCTCCCCTCCACTGTCACACACCCACACAATCACAGACGCACACGCATGTACACGTGCAGGCTTGGAAATCTGCTTTACCTGACGCACTCCGCCTGCCGAAGGCCCCTCACGATCTCCCGTTTCCTCTGCCATCATCCCAGTCTGCAAAGCTGTGTTATTTGTTGTTGCTGCAGGAGCTGGGGAGGAGTGACTGAATAACTATAGGATTTGGTCTTGATGGGAGAATCCCAGAAGCCAAATCCACGCGGTGAATAAGCTGTTGATCTTCCAGAGCACACATCCCCTAGAGATTCTTCCCAATGCTAATATGAAAGGTTACAACCATAACCCATCATCAGGCCCAAATATATTACTTACTGAATAAATACACAAGTTACAACAACACACAAGATTCCAAAATTATGTCGTTTTTTAGATGCAAAGATAAAAATGTTGTAAACACCAAAATTTAACAGCTTTTCTTATGGGGAAAAGTGGGGAGTTAGGGATAACAGATGATTATTATTTTCTTCTCTACATATTGGCAGTTACCCAGTTACTACAATTAAGCATGTCCTATTTTTATAATAAAATGCCGGAAGCATTTTAAATGTTAGAAATCTAGAATGGTAACATAAGTATATGCAAATAAATACTCATTTTTTACATTTAAAATGTCAGAAATTTAGCTTTCAAATTTGTCCTAACAATGACAGTAACCAGTGTTTACTAAGTTCTGACAGTGTGTGTGGGCACTGTTTTAAGAATTTTATATGAGTTATCTTATTAAATCCTCACTATCATTCCTCCATTGAACATCTAAGGAAAGGGAGTTATAGGGGGGTATAAACTAAAAATAACCTCCTAAGCCCCACCACAGCCAACTGAATGGACCCCCTCTTGGCCAAGAGGGCCCCAGAAACCTTAAAAACTGAGTTCTCAGCCATGATGGGAAGGGAGGTCAAACATGCCTCACTAATACCCTTTTGCAGTTTAGACACAACAACTAACAAGCATTAATGTTAAAATAGAGATCATAAGACTGACAGAATGGACGCTGTGGCAGTAAGATACCAACTTATAAACAGCACCTAAGGCCATGCCAGGCATGAGTTAAGTCATGCATCCCTACACTTAAAAGAATAAACTATATTTTAACTACCTGGAGAAGGTCTTATGACTCATGTTTTACATCCTGTACTTGAGCAAACAATCTTACTGTGAATCTCTCAAATCTTATCATGAGTTCCTCAGACTGTTGATGTACAAATTAATACGTAAACTACTGACACTGAAAAGGATACTGATTTGTTTCTAAATCATGACGTTTCACTGATTGTCTTGTGCATATGCAGAAAACATTTTAGCCTGTATGTTGTCATCTGTAGCCAATGATTGTAACGTCTATATTGTCCCTCCAATGAAAAAAGACAACTCCAATATGAGGAGTCCCCTTCCCATTCCTCAACTTTCTTATAAAAGCACTGCAACTTGTAACAGACTTTGGAACACACCCAACTTTGTTGGTGTGTCTTCCCCATTCAATCTTCAAATTTGGCTTTCAATAAGCCTTTATCAATTTCTGCCTCAACAGCCTTAACTTTGGTCGACAGCAGTTAAGATCCTTACCCAAGATCATACAGCTAGTGGGATTCAAATCAAGCCATCTGACCCAAGAGCAATTGTTGCCCATCACTATACTGCCTCCCAGATCTGTGATATAAAGAAATAACTATAGTTTTCTGGCAGTGACTGTAAACCATCTACCAAGCAGAGGACCACTAGTTCAAATGCCTTGGATTGCAAACACCAGAGAGTGGCTTAAGCAAACCATATGGTTAAGCAAACCCTGTTCTGGATCACATCATTAGCAGCTAGACGTCTAGCTATAGCTATTAAATCCTAAGGTTTGCAATTTGATTTCTATCCCATACAAATTAGCCAGGGTCTTCCCTCCCAAATCTTTCAGTCAATCTATAGTAATTTCACCACACTGTGGGTTTAGCAATTATCCAAATAATTGACACTAAAGGCAAGAAGGGGTGAACAACAGGATGGGCCTCCCGGCATCTCCTGCAGCAGCACCTGGACTGGATTCTAAATTCCTCCTTCCAGAAAGAAGCTGCATCCCAGCCCAGATCCAGCTGAGAGCCACAGCTGCCAAGAGGCAGTCGGAGCTCTGGGCACCTCTCTGTGCACCCAGGAAGCCCCAGGAGGACTTCATCAAGCCAAGTCGATGCCTCACTCAGAGCCCCAGGATCCCTGACCCCTAACCCCACAGTGACCTGGAAATGCCTGGTGATGCCAGAAGCAGCGCTTTCCAATTCTGAAGGCCCTCAAAATGCTTGCTCAGCCCACCTTCCTCCTTTCCTGGGGCGTGGGAGTGGTGGGGAGATGAGAGGCAGAAAGATGAGGACATCATCAGGAGGTTTTTCCTTACTGGAAAATGAGAGGAAATCCTCTTTCACTACTTAAAAATCAAAAGGAGCTGTCCATATTCCTCTGGCAGGGGTCTCCCATCATCCCCCGCGAGGCCTTCCCATTATCCCCTGCGGAGCTTTCCCATGATCCACAGAGGCCCTTCCCATAACCCTCAAGCGGGAAGTTCGCGCAAGTGCGGCTCTGCAGGGAGGAGCGAGGGCCGAGGGGAAGGCCCTCGGGAGAGTGGAGGGCAACAGTGGCCACGGTTCCTCTGTACTTCGTTTCTTCCGTAAGAAATGATCTTCTTGTCCTTCTTAAGAATAAATGGAGCGATCCATTTCCTTTTACCCATTAACCCCTTCAAAAAGAAGAAAAACAGTCCCAGGCTGGCCATGGTTGATCTCTGCAGAGGGGCTGGTCAGGGTGCCTTCTGCTTCCTGGTGGGATGGCCTAGGCCGGGGAAACTGTTGAAACCACCCTGGGGCTGCCTTCTGTATTTTCCACAACCTTCCAGGCCCACCTCCCAGCTGGAGGCCCTGCAGCTTGGCAGTTTCCATGGCGACTGAGTCCCTAAGTGTGTCTCTTCTGAGCTCTCCTGGACGGTGTGGAGAAAAGGCCTTAAGAACTGAGGGGCTTCAGTAAAATGCAAACAGATTTTTTTTTTGTAGGCACTGTTCAGATGAAAAGCAGGGACTTTCAACAAAATGAGTTCAGGTCCATCTTAACTATAGAACTATGAGGTTGTTTATTAGAATAATTGTACTCTGGTAAATTTACCAATTTCATATATATGCATATTTATAAACAAACATATTAGGGTATATAGATAGAAAAAGTTCTATCTACATGTAGAATCGAAAACTTTTTAAAATAGTGTTGGTAGTATCACACATTGCCATTTAGTGGATAGAGACAGACCCGAGACTGGAGCCCTAGCTCCATATACTTCTTTCTGAAGTCAATCTACTCATCTGTAAAATGGGCTGTTGTGAGGTCAAAATTAGATATTCATAATGAGAGTAGCATAGTGCCTAGCACAAAGTAAAGCACTTAGTAAATGGGAGCTATTACTATTAATTGTACTGTTGTTAATCTTACAATAGGTTAAGCACCTTTTGTCTATCAGTATGTTTGGGGGGGAATTTTAACTCAAGTTTATCTTAATCGTTTTCAGTCGTGTTTTTTTCTTGAATAGAATCAAACTGCCAAAGATGATTCTGTCAGTTGTTTGTGACAATCAGAAGTTAGTCTGTGATGAACAGATTAGTTTTAATGCTCATATTCATTAGCACTAATATACATAAGGGTGGGGAGAGACTGAAGCTTCTGGAAATATATAGACAGGTAGATTCTTAAGCGTAAGTAGGTATTTGAACTGTTTGTGGATTATGTCTCATAAAATTGGCACCCAGCAAGGAGGAAAATGCCAGATACACACACGCCCATACCTGAGGTATGTAGGTCAATGGAAGGCTATTGAAACACAGTTGTCAAGAGAGAAATGTAAATTATTTTTCACCCAGGAAGTGAGATTATTCAGTGATGCATCATAACCAGTAGGGAAAACAGTTTAGTGGACACCAGCGTGGAGACAAGAGATGTCAGAAAATTGGATAGACTCGAATTTCACGTTGGGTAGCAACTCAAGGACATAGCTCAGTGCTTGGCACATAGTAAGTGCTCAACCAACACAGGTTTATCCAATTGAATGTTAGATATTATTTTGCAACAGAGCTGTGCTTTATGCAGCAGTAGGAAAAGAGAAAAATTGACGTGAAATTTTTTCTTTTTCTTGTTTTTTTATTCTTAAATCACACTCCATTTTCCGAGGGCTCTCTCAGGATATCAGTTGCTTAACTACGTCTGAGTGTCTTCTAGGTCGAGTACTAGGGGATTACAAGGAAATGAGAAAGAAATTACAGACCCATTGGGGGGGCAAATTCTACATTAATCTACACTGTTAAAAAAAATTTACCAGGGCCGGGAGCGGTGGCTCACGCCTGTAATCCCAGCACTTTGGGAGGCCAAGGTGGGTGGATTGCCTGAGCTCAGGAGTTCAAGACCAGCTTGGCCAACATGGTGAAACCCTGTCTCTACTAAAAATAC